>NC_089648.1:100681036-100991945 GCF_037042795.1 Molothrus aeneus
AGCCCTGCAGAGAAAGGATTAGCAGGTATGGGCATAGTTTAGACAGCAGGAAGGTGAAATGAAAATCCACAGTCAACTTATACCTACCTTTGTGCTTTTTTCCTCCCCGGTGTCAGTGAAAAAGTGTTTCATGAGCTGAAACACTTTACAGTTTTGTTTGGATACATTAGTCTGGAAAAGTGTTCCTATTTTATTCTATTCCTGGCTCAGGGAACTGGCTGAGAGCACTGTGTCTCTAGTGGACAAGGAGAGAAAAGCCCAGGTATCTATCTTCCACTACCTCTGGTATCTTGTTTCCATTCAAGACAAATCTTGGAGTCATCAAGACCATTTAAGTTTCTTAGGGAATACTATAAAGAGAAAACTGCAAGCATGTAGAAATGAGTGCTCCACATGTTGTTTTTGACTAGTTTCTCACAGATACACTAGAAATCCAGCCTGCATGACTAGAGATCTGGGGTGTGATGAGAATTCACAATTAATTGCATCAAAGTCCCATGGCCATGTTTTGGTGTGGACTCTCTAACACTCCAAGCTTACGTCTTCTTGATGACTTAAGGTACAGGAAATTTCCAGTTTTCTGCATTTTGGCTCACATTCTGCTGAGGTTTCAAATTTGAGTGCCAGGCAGATCCTCTGCACTACTACCTCACCAAAGAATCTGACCTCTGAAGCTGAAGTTTGCAGGATAATCCTTCTCCCTTTCTGTTTGGTCTTTATTGTCCTTATATGGAAACAGAGATAACAACTGGAAGAAAATACCTCTAATGGTAAAGATCTCTTATGGTGCTTTGGGGCAGAGTGTGAGAAAACAGGACCTCCCATCTTGTACACAGTGATCCTGTTTAAATTCTAAGGCAAAGCACTCACTTCAGTGCATATATCAAATCAAAATGCAACTGGTATAAATCAGCTGTATTTATTTACTTATTTAACTAACAGGTCTTACCCAGATGAACCAGCACAGCTAGTTACATGATAGATTGTACCAAGCCAATAATGATAACATTTATACTGAATTTATTTCATGAGGCATATGGACTGGCTTTCAGTTATGACTCAGTTCACATAACAGGTCAGTTTTGAAATAAATGAAATAAAAGTCCATGTATATTTAGAGATGTATTCATTTTACTGCTTGCCTTTTCATTTGCTCTCAATAGTGATTGAGGACTTTTATAGCTATATATAAACGTTGCTGATAGGGACTTTAGGTTGGATCTTTTCATTAGAGTTGAGTTATATTAGTAAACTCTTGCATCTGGCCAACTTAAAATTACCTAGGCATAGTTTCCCACATTTTTCTACTTGCAAGTAAAACATAAACGATTCTAAAGAATTCGGGTTCTAAAGAATAAAGAGTTCCTCCAAATATCACTGTTTATGTATTCTGATATATTTATACCTTTTCTTGTGACTGAATCTCATCCTTCCATAAAATTACTGATTACATAGTCTGATGTGAAGTGTAGGTGATTGCTGAGAATTATTTTTATGTTTGTTTATAGTTGTCACTCTCAGTGACATCTTTCAGCCTCATTAAACCAGAACTTGTCCAAATCTTCCTTCCTGTTTTACAATGAAAAATATAATCATTTTACTCAGAATCTTAAAGGCAACTTCAACATGGGTATTCTCATGCTCATGCCATCATATTAGGAATATTTTCTACATACTTTTGTAAATGCAAGTATTTTTGTAAGTTTTGTAAGTGTAAAGACTTTTCTTCTATGATCTTACAATTAAGTAATATTGCTAAAGCTCACTGATTTCATATTGGATAACTTTTATACCCTCTTTATCCCTAACAACTCAATTTCCTCATGTGCGTGTATATAATGCTGCAAATCTATTTTCCCACTCCCTCTTATTTATATTCTTTACAACACCCTTTTTTTTTGCATCATACTCTGTAAAAATCTTGTTCAATTTTTTTTAAGAATTTCCTGCCTCTAACTTTAATTTGTTATTTGCCACTGAGGAATTGAAATTTACCTTGAATCCACAAGGCTGTGCCCAGCCTCAGCTGTTACATTTCCAAAGCAAACACGGTGACACTTGCTTCCTGGTTTTCAGTCCCGTCAGGGAAGGGATAGCCACTAAACTTCTGCTAAACTATATCACTACCATTTTTTACCCTTCTAAGAATTTTTGCTTGATTGGATACCAACAAGAGACTTAGCAGAGGTAAGCCACTGACAAGAATTGTGGTGACAAGCATTGTCCCTTTTTTTTAATTGTAATTCCCATTTGTTTGAATCTGCTGTTTTTTGTCTTATGGTTAAATAATAACTTGTCATTTTAAGTTTTTTTTTGGTTTACCTTTCACAAGAAGACATGGGAAATCATTAGAGTTCTGAATTGCTAAATATAATTCTGATAATTAGAATCAGTAAACACTTTCAAGAATATTGTGATATCCTCTTTTTATATCAAACCATACCATCATTTGATCTGAATTTATAGGGATTAAACAGCTTTATCATATTTCACTTTCTTACACCAAAGAAGAATGAACTATAAATTGGAGGTGTATTATAAACTCAGTTTATATTTAATTAAAAACTGAAGTTAAAATCCAGAAGCCAGGCAGGAGTAGAGCTGCCAGTGTTGGTTGAGGCTGCTATAAACCTGATAAAGAAGAAAGTGTGGGGTTTTAAATTGAGATTGCTGGTAGGATAACTGTGGGTTTCTGTAGTGACAAACTATACTTACAGATTCTAGGAGCCCCTGATGAAAAGCTGTTATCATTCCCTAATGCTTTATGGGAACACTACAGCCTCTTGGAATATTTTTCAAGCAAAAAGACATCATCATGACAACACTGGAAAAAGAAGGGCAAAAAAATTTCTTTCTGGTAGGGAAATAAAGACATCTTAAGCTCGACTTCAAAAGCTCTCTACAGCAAACAGTAGCTGTGGAGATACCGTTTCATCTTTGCCTCTGGGATATTATTAAGCCTTTCTAGTAGCTTTAACTGCAGGAGAAGGGATTACAGAAGTTGCTGCTGTGTAGCTGCCTGACATACAAATATCTGGAAAAGCACAGATCACGTTTTTGTACAAGGGCCACTTATTAGACAGCACTGAAAGCTTAACCTAGAATGAATAGCACACCACACTGCTAGCTGCACACAAACAAAAAACACGCAGGACCCTCATGATTCATGCTGGCCTTTTAAGTGCTTTGGGTGAATATTCAGTCTCCCGGCTTCCCTTTTGTCATGGCTGTGTGTACAGAGATCGGTGCTAATTGAGGCTGCGCTGTTTTGGTACAGAGAACCATGCCATGCCATTCACCCTGCTTCAGTTCAGGCTGCGTCAGCATTTCCATGACAAATCCTTACTTTCAAGGGTTTACAGCTTAATCGGAGCAAAACCCGCAATTGGCTGACATGACACACACTGTTACCATATTAAAGGCTTTGTGCACAGGAGCCAAGAGCACAAAGAAATTATTTCAGGTGCTTCTCTTTACTTCTAGCTGCTGCTTTAGCCTGGTAATGGCTTTCTTTTCCAAAATGGAATGTATAGGGTCAAGGCCCTTATTGCGAGTTACTTGTTACATTTGAAATGGGAGGGGGAAGAAATCAAAATAGCTGTATGGTTTTTTCAGTGCTTTTCAACAAATCACTGAGGATTTTGCAATATTAGCCTGGTGAATCAGGGATTGGAAAATAAGTTGCAAAGTGGCAGGAGTCAGTACAGAAACAGATGTGCTCAAAACAAGTCAAGTTACACTTTGTTAGTCCTAAGAGGCTGTGTTAGACTGAACAGCCATGCTTTCTTTGCATCCATAGAAATAAGTCTCTGGCAGTGAGTAGCACACAATGTCCTTAGCATCTGCTACACCCTGTCAAATCTCAGGAACCTGCTCTGAAAGACAGATTTTGTTTTTTAAAGATTAGCATGAAAAAGGAAAGTCACCTCCTCTAAATACTAATAAGGAACATTTTGATGTTATAACACAAGAAAACTGTCATGGTCAGGGGGCAGTCACTGCAATAAATAGTCCTTAGGGCAGCAGTAGAATGTGGTTCCTGGACAAAGGTGATGCTTCAATACGACCTGCGTGAAATCAGGAAGGTGAATAATTGTTTGTAGGTTTGGATATAAACTTGATGTTTTTCCATATCAGTAAGTCAGGTGCTGATGGTGCCATTTTATTCTTAGGGAGCTGACCTCTGCCACTTGCAATGCTTATAAACAGAACTATTGTTATGAACTTGAGGGAATCAAATTTTTCTTTCATCCCACATGTAGTCTACATTTTGAAGGATATAGCCACTGAATCTCAGCTATTTAATTCTATGATTAAAGTAAGTACATTATTTGGTCTGCACTTCGATCATCACTTAATCTTGCAGTATTCACAAAATACCTTTCTCACTTTTCATTTGCAAAAATTGTATGAGTCCAAACACACTGGGAGTCGGTTCATAAGAGACCTGAATATCTCATGTAAATAAAAATCTTCAAAGAAAGATTTTATTTATAATTCAAGTTATTTTTATTTCAAATAATGGTATATAACAATGAATTATGTAAATCCATCTCTTCTTGGTGACTAAAATCTACTTTATACTTTAAATTTTTTTGTGTGTTAACCATACAAAATTATACATTTAAGAAGAAATAATTTATGAAAATATAGCTAATATTTGGACTTTGAAAAGGAAATCAGATTAAGTAGGGAAGATTGTCACTTAATTAATTGAAAAATGCATAAGAGACTTGGAAATTGAATTCCTGAATGAACTAGTGCTTAGGAATGAAACAACTTCTATAAATAGCTATTTGCAAAACATGTCCAAACTTCCACTTTGAAGAATCTATTATTAGCTTTAGTGTGTTCTCTGAAATACAACTTTAAATAACAGAGCACTTTGATAAATATTATATATGAACTAGAAATTAATAAACAATCTTAGATGAAGTGAAGAACCAGAAAAAACATATTTCAATTCATTAAGCTGTTTCTTTCATGTGACAATGAAATAAATGTGGAATCAAATAAAAGATATAAGGGAGTATTGTTTGTGCAATGTTGCTCTTGCAATACTGTCCTTTTGCTTTGTCTTAACTTGCTCATGCTGTATAAAAATTAAATGACTGACATGATATCATCAGACCAAGTGGAAATTGAAATGTTGACGTGCAATGACACTGCTGTTTTTCCACATATTTATCATCAAATTTTCTGGTTTTTATTTGTAGATACAACATTGCATATTCCTAGGGTTTGCTACTATCAGATTAGTACAAGCTAAAAAAAGCTCTGATAGGTCTAAAATTGAGAAATTATCAACCAACTCTTAAAAGAACCAAACCAAAAATCAAACTAGAGCACTGATGAGACACAGGGAAGGAATGGCACAAGTGGCAGCACAGTTCTTTGGCACAGCATCCCTTCTTCATTGGCTCTTGAAAGGCAAGACCATCTGACTTGTATACCATGTCCGTATACGGCTTGTCATAAAAGGAAATTGTATAATCTACCAATTTCAGGAATCTGAAATTCTGGGGGTTCCTGGGCCAGGACCTGCTTGACATTGCTCTACATTCTAGAGAACCAACAAGGGTCATGTTGACTATTGATGATCCAGAGATATTGTAAAGAGAAATCTGGAAATTATCTTGTGTAACTTGCTTTAGCATCCCGAATTTTCCCTTTCTCCTCTGCTGTCCTTCCTTCTTCCCTTTTTATATTCATCCATATATTTAATACTGTGATATGGGATCAAATGTTTGTACTTGTTCTTCCCAGGCTGGAATGCCTTCAAAGTAGACAGGTCTTAGTGACCTCATATCAGAGATATCTGAGTAAATCTGAATATTGTTGTTACACAGGATGTCAGTCTAGAAGCTTAATGGTCCCCTCTGACTTTACAATCCATGAATCTGTAAATAATTGCAGTAGTAACTTGAAGATCTTAGAACACTTCTGAGAAAAATGGGGTACTTTATCTACAAAATTCTTGCAAAGACAGAGAAAAATCCTTTAGGCCTATAGCCAAGCTAGCACATTGTAGAAAATTAATTTTCATGCTTGTGCTTTCAACAAGAAATATGTCACTATTTAGAAATTATATGAAAAGGATAATAATTTCCTTTACAACAATGTGTGCTGAGAAGGAAAACATGTATAAACACTTTAGGCACAAATATACCTCCTTTGAAAAACTGAAATACATTTAAAATTACCTGGTTTAAATGATGTAGCATGTTATGAAAAAGAATGAAGCATTTTTTAATCAATTTGGTATTAGATTTTGTTATAGAATTAAAATACTGCTTAAATGAATTTAAGTTGCTGAATTACATGAATACATTTCAGAAAAAAATGTAGAACTTATATCAGATTCATATCTTAGGTTGGGCATAAAAACCAAACACTTGTAATTTTTCTCTTATATGAATATGATAATTTCCATTTTTCTTTTTCAAACTGGGTAAACATGTGGATCAATATATTACAAAATAATATATATTCTAACAGCTTGAATTCCTTTATACATATATTATTTTACAAAACCTCATATTCTTTAATTATATTTTACTTAGGATTATCTAATGAGTAAAACTAAACAAAATCTATAATAAAAATGACAGGGATATACTATATTTTTGATATTAGCTAAGCTAAGAATATAAATATACCAAATATGTAAATTTCTTGATAATTTGTGGTACAGTGCATATTAAGTAAATTAACAGCATTTTCTTCAAAATAACTTTATATGTACATTTTTTCTGGTTTTTCTTGTTTTAATTCAATAGCTTCCTTTCCTAATAGAAGTAGTAACTACTTTATCTGGTCAGACATTTCATGTTTTAGAAATGGAATGGTACTTGGAATGGCTATGATAATTTTTTTTCTAATCTAATGTAATTTCTGGATACTTGAAATAAAGTTTTATGTCTATTTTAAATGTAGGAAATCAAATTTCAGCAAGTTATATTGCTAATAATTCTGCAAAATTTTCAGATTAATTATTTATAATTCTTATTTTCACATATCTATTTTAGTGTTCTGATAAGGAAATTATATGTGGTTTTAATATTATCTTTTAAATTTTAAAGACTAAAAAGGTTAAAATACATTAAAAAAATAAAGAACACATAAACCAGTAAGACAGAACTTACAGAATTGTAATATTCAGTGGAAGATAATATTTATTGTTCAGAATTTGTAACAGAAGAAATCAATATGGAAACTGACATACTCTTATTTTATGTACAGTTGAATGCATAAAGACAGTGCCCGTTTAGTATGCTGCACTTCAATCTTTGAATGCTGAACTGCCTGTATACTTTTAAAGATTAATTACTTACTTCTTAATACCTTAAGAGGAAAAATCAGAATGACAAAGCCTCTATGAAAAGGTCTGCAAAAAGCTGGCTGTCTATAGAAAGGAAGGAGTGGGAATGATGTCAGAAAAACTCCTAGTGCACTGATGAATTGTTCATGATCAATTTTAATTTTAGGAGCAAATGCAGGGGGGAAAAAAGAAAGTAAAGATTAAATGCAAAGAGAAATCATGTAGTGAAATGATCTAACACCAAAATGTAGCAAAGCACCAAAAATGTAAAAGGAGACAAATTTTATGAAAGTCACTCTCATAAATTGTACTATATAACCTTCAGTTTACTCCTGTAACCATAATATGAAGATTTTTTTATGTACCATATATTTAAAATTATGGCTCTCTCTGTCATTGGTGTACTTGAGTAAGGGCAGTTGATATGCCAACAGCCCTGGTCACATTACTCCAAGCAGAGGAACAGACACAGGATCTTTCTGCGGTACAAATGAATACCAGACTGTCAGCAACATTTCCTCTATGCCTTTTAAAAAGGTGGAGCATGCAGTTCTTCTAGCACAGCACTGCAGCAATGAATGGCCTTTTAAGTGAGGTAAGTGGTACCATGTTATGACAATCAAAGTCTTAAACAAGAGGTAGAAGCAGTGGGAAGGAGATCCTGCAAAGCTTTAGGCAGCCCATAGAGATATGCGCTTCCCCCAGGTATCTTCTGTAGCATCTATCAGAAACTAAAAACTTGTTCAGCACTGTCAAACCCTCTGAGTGCCTCAGTAGTGAGGGTGGAACAGAAAAGGAATGGAAGCACCTTAAAAACATCTGCTTCAGAAGTATAAAATATTAAGGTATGTGAATTAGTGCTAAACATAAATCTCCATTTTTGAAGATAAGAAGAAAGACTTACAATACATGTATATGGAAAAAACACTAGAGGCATGACTTTGTATAATGAGAAATAGAAGGAGAGGGGAAAAGGGAGTTGAATTTTCCCCCTAGAACAGAGAAAGTGCCTCTGGCACAAATTCTCATGTGTCATATCTCTAAGTTGGTGCACACAGCTCAGAGATCATAACAAAGAAAAAACTGGACATAGAACTGTCCCAGACTGAGATAGCCCCGTGGGCACATTGTGGTCACCAGCACTGCAACAGCTTCTTTCTGTGCTGAAGAATTTAGCTTGCAGGCATGGGACATAAAAACAGTGATTTTCAGCAGGGACTCTGAAGCATCTGTGAAAGAATTTGAAGCTGAATTTAATCTAGTATTATGATTATGTTTCATAACTGTTTCCATCCTTCAATCCTCTACTCAAGGCAGGTCTGTGTAAGTATTTCTGACAAGTATTCCTGAGTTATCCCTGGAAGCAGTGGGTAAGTCTAGGTAAAATGATGTGCACTGACTTTCTCTTGGAAGAGCTCTAGTTCAAAAATTTAGGGGACCCAAGGCACTGAGGAGCTGTAGCTGCTCTTGGGAGAAACACTGTAATACTTGGAGCCAAGGCCTTAGAAGTCCTGTTTGACAAGCATCAGTCACTGAGACACCTGCAGGGAGAGTAGCAGTGATGGCTTGAAGCCTCTCCTGATTTCCTCTGACGGATCATATCAGCTTTATCAACTAGAATATTTCAGATGGTAGAGCGAAACACACGTTTTCCCAAGGATCATGTCTTGCATTGTACAGCACTGGTGAGCACAAACCTCTCTTCACAGGCTGCAGTAGTGACTCCTGGGTACCTTAGGAGTAGATGGCATTGTGGAAGTGCTGTTACATGAGAACACCTTTTGTACCAGAGAAAAGCTGTGAATAATTTCTTGCAAAGGAGATGTATTGTCTTTTCATGTGTGGGGGTATCATGTAAGGGAGCTCTGACAGTATGGTGGTTTATCACAGCACTATAATATTTTAAACTCAAATAATGCAGCAATGCAGGAAAACAGGGACTAGGTAAACAAAGAGCTTTATCAAGACAGTGGTAGTATGGTACAGTGCCATACATGCCATGTGCCATTCAAAAAAAGTCAATAAAAATAAGGCCTTTTAATATTTTTTTGCTTAAGTGGAATTCATGCATAAGAAAATTAGAGTTGTTAATAAACAGAAAATTTTCTCATTCCTGAAGTAAAAATCCCTTGTGGTATTGACAGTGAGCTTCACTTGGAAAAGGTAGTGAGAAGAATTCTGACAAACCTCCAGTGAAGAATCAAAGATTCTCAAGAGTATAAACTCTGACACAAAATATGCACAATTTTGCAAGTGCCAAAATAAGAAAATATTCATTAATATTTGCAAGTTTAAAAATGATGTGAAAATGGGGTGTATGCATCATTTGAAGAAGCAGATCTTTCCTTTATGTAAAGTTTATATAAAGTTTAATGTTAAACATAAGCATCTTTTTAAATCTTCTATCATTCATATTTCTGAATTACCTTTTTTGTGAAGTGGAAATTTAATGGAAAATTCTTAAGCGATTGCTATGGACTACAATTGAATTCCTGACGACTGGTATGAAAAGTCCTGAAATTCATTGAAATCATGAGACTATTAGCTCCATTAAAACTCTCAGTAACATTTTCACATCTTTATTAAAAAGAAATGTCAAACGAGTTAGCCTGTAAGAAGGGATATAACTTTGAAAAGAGTTATTTATAAAGATGCAGTTCTATGATCTGCAGTAACATTTCAAATGCCTTTTGTCTCCACCTCAGAAATAACCATTCTGTTTATCTTCCATTTGTCTTCTGTTGTTATTTGCAAATTTACTTCCATCAAAAGTTACAAATTGTTCATTTCTTCTTCTTTTTTGTTTCTCCCCTTTTCCTTCACTGGTGACATACATACAGCTGTTCAATCCCTCTGAGTCATTTTAAAACCTGTGAGAAACTGCTGCAAGCAATATCTTCCCTGATCATAACAATTTGATGTAAAGCCATTTCCTGTGCAGATCTAAAGAGGAAAGTAAATTGGAATTTTATTTCAGCTGGGAAGAAAGCAGAAGTGCCAAATACCTGAAGTCATTGTAGACCTGATTTCAAAGATGATTTTAGGATTTAGGACTCAGGACACCTGTCTCGGTTAGGATGCTACTGGTAATTGGCTACCAGATGTGGTTGCATGCCTTTTGAGCTGGTAGAAAGGTAGCAGAGCAATAGGAAAGGCTAAAATTGCAGAGTTAGCTTTGAAATTGTAAAAAAAATGCTAGAGACTATTGGAAAGAAAGTATATGCCCTTAGCTCAGAGATATTTTAATGTAACAATGACATTTTTTAACCAGTTTTGGAAATGGCATTAAATAGACAATAGTACATGAATTAATGGAGAGTAGAAGCCTATGGTATAAATTTTAGCAATATAAAAATAGTGCCATAAAGGTAGATCTTTTTCAGTAAATAGGTAGTTCAAATATATTTATCTATTTCTGTTACCCTCTATTTTGATAGTACACACAGCACCCACCTGCCCCCTAAATTTTTTCTATCTTTCTGTGTTGGGCAATATGTTGAGTACATTCATATGTAATAAACAGAAAAATCTTGTTCTACAGGACACACTGCAAAAAATGACAACATAAATGTACAACAAACAGAGCACTAAACAGTAAAACTGAAGTATTGTGTTGTGTATTGGAAGACATTCAGGTATTCAGAACAAATTTCAACTGCCTTGTGACATTTGGCATGTTTTTAACATCCTCTTAAACACTGGAAAATACAAAAAAAAAATGTGCTAAGAATTTTCTGGTACAGATAGAAAGCTGCATCTCCAACCCTAACATCAAAACTCAGGGAACCTGCCTAACTTTTATTTATCTGCTTCTTGGGAAATAATTTCAGCAGCAATTTGGGAAAAAAACAGAGTAAAAGATTTCCGCTAGAGATCACAACCAAGCATGAGTCAACTGTATGAACCCCCCCCAAAAAAAAAGAAAAAACCCCAAACAATGGCCTTCCATCTTGGTGGAGGCTGTTAAGTAGGGCAGAAAATTTGACCAAAGAGAAAAAAATACAAAAAAGAATTTAAGACATGGAGCAGCTTAGCAAAAGAGAAGTTTGAGGAATTTTTGTAATAATCTTCAAATACCTCTGAAGTAGAAGCAGCAAAGGAGTACACACTGCTCACCACATCTAATGTGAAAAAGTTGAGGAAAGGGTTTGAATTATAGGATCATTGAAGTTGGAAAAGACATTTAAGATCATCGAGTTCAACTGTTAAGTTGCCAGGTCCACCACTAAATGAGGTCCCTAAGTGCCACATCTACAGTCATTTAAATACTTCCAAGGGATGGTGACTCAACCATTTCCCTGGGCAGTCTGTTATAATGCCTGACCAGCATTCCTGTGAAGAAATTTTTCTTCTTTTGAGTTGGAACATGGAAGATACAGGTTCAATGTTAAGGGAAAAATGATGTGTGGTACATCTAGCTTTCCATTAATGAAAGTTGCTAGGAAGATGGTTAAGCAAACAGCTTCCAGGAAAGATGTAATTGTATTTAATTCTGATTTGTGTAGGATGAGATGATTTTTATGTATGTTTCTTTAAATTTTCTTGAAAAGCAATATTTTCTCAATATTAAGGCATATAAAAGCTTATATCTAACAAGAACCTTTTTTGAACAACTGTATATAGGTTGTCAGTGGATAACTTTTGATTATCTGGTAACACTTCAAAAACCTGATGGCCATATTTGTTGCCTAGAGATCTGTAAAATATAGCAGTGTTGGAAAACTCCTATAACTTGAGGTTTTCTCTGTTTCCTGATGTGCTTTAGCACAATCCTTTCAGTATTAGACTTTAAGAACCCTTTAATATATGGTACTAAGAGACGTTAAGTTTAACTCCCAAATAATTTACAATTCTGCATAAATAGATAAACTACCTTAAAAATCCAAATATTAACCTCTTTGTGAATAAATGTCCTTCACAGAAAGATTAATAAATGTGGTTGCACATGCTCAGCATCATTGCAAACACAGCTTGTTCATTTAAGTCTGTTGTGCCTTTTCTGTGTTAAAATCTCAGGTATCAATATGTATTTTATGACTTATGTATTTTTAACTGCTCTGAAGATGGGGGGAAGAAAGATAAAATGTGAAAAAAGACAATTCAATTTTTCATCAGTGTTTTTCAACATGAGAAATATTAAAGGATTTTGTAGCACGAGGAAGTTCTATTATTATGAATGGTTTTTCACTATTTTCACTTCTTTCATTGTTTGTAAATCAAACAAACATTGTCATTTTAACAAATTTGTCCATTGGTTGAAAATGCTAAACAAATGCTATGCACACTCAAGTCCAAAAGCAGATAATGAGCTAGCATGGATACTGCTTCAAATAATAAATATGTGCAATTTTGAATAGCAGCTGTTTGATAGGCTGTGAAAAGCATGTGACACCCATCTATCCCCTATATGAACTATTCCCTCTTTTACTTTACAGTTTCCAGTTTTCACCATTACCACTTTCAATCTGTTGCAGTTACTGCAAAATCTGCTGCTTTGGCAGCCACTCCAGTCAGCAAGGTTGTTCAATGTTCAGTGCTCTTAGGAAAAAAATAAGAGGGATTATGTGCACAAATCAAGAACCGTATCTAAAATAGGAAATAACTGTGAACATATGTATGAGTATATAATAGTGAGCAACTCTGGAAGAGTCACCTGAGTTTAGGCACCAAACTGGTATTCTTGAGTTGCTTCTCCACACGTGACCAGGTTGAATGTCCTTAAACAAGTCACTTCCTCTCTCTGCTGCTCTCTCTCTCAGTGATCCTGACTGCCTTTGTAAAGTGTTTTTTATATTTATACTAAATCAAGACATGCTTTTATGAGTATTATGACTATATAAATAAAAGTGACTGACCTTGTCACTCATCTGCACATTTCCACATTAGAACTACCAGAATCTGTTTTATCAACAGAAGACCTGAAGACGGTGTTGTTCTGTAATTTTTGTGAAAATCTTAAGTCCTTACAATTCTTAATATCTGATTAGGCAGTCAGAATAAATAAAAAATCTCAATCTAGTGAATTTTCAAAGGACAGTAAAATAAAACCATAGGTTTTTTTTCTAAGAGAATACCACATATTCAAATGAAAAAGAGAGAACAAACCAGGACATTTTGGTTCTTATGAAATATAGAAAAGCTGTGGGTTTTTTTGGAAGTTAAAGCAATAAATAAGGAGATGGAAGATTTGAGGTTAGCATTATTCACACATTAAAGAAGTACAAATTAAGCATCTAACAGATCAAAATTTCATAGCTTTTTTAAAGACAAAGTAGATCTTTAAAGCAGCATTCAGACTATTTCCCTCTTTCAGAACATGCAGGTATATAAATCAGGTTGAAAATATTTAGAGACCTTTGAACTATTCTATTCTACCTCATGTCTTTGAAGATTGCAAAAAGGCTTTTTAAGGAAAAGAAAAACATAATGATGCTATCAACAGACACACAAAGAAAGCACAAGAAGTAACAGTTTATATTAAAGAAAAGTTGATGGACAGAGAAAGTAGAAATTGGGACATAAAGATACATGAATATTTCCATTTTTTCCAATTACTTTAAAATATTTTTAAATAGCAGTGTTCAAGTCTCTGAGAATCATTCTTGTTATTGTCATCTATTTGTATTAATCATAGGAGATGCAGACAGAGCTGACTAGTTTTGAGTACTTTGAGATTCAGGGGACACGGCTAAAATTCCAATTGCTTCATTCCAAGTAATGCTCAATATAATTTCTTGACCTGGTATTCTTCTATTGTTCTTTCTGTGGCATGCTGCAAAATCCTATTAGTCTGTGTTCAGGAAATCTGCAAAATATATCTATCTTTTTCTCTTCTCTTCTCTTCTCTTCTCTTCTCTTCTCTTCTCTTCTCTTCTCTTCTCTTCTCTTCTCTTCTCTTCTCTTCTCTTCTCTTCTCTTCTCTTCTCTTCAACATAGGACATACTGAATTGACCTGGGACCCAGTGGGACCAGTCTAACTTCTGTCATAATGAATGGCAAGACCTACACAAACTTCAGGTGTTATCCCTTTACATCTCATTCACTGGCATGGCTTTTAGCCTGGGTGAGCTGCTCAAAGTTAATACCTCCTATCTGCAATGGTTTTCACTGCCACAAATTATACTCAGTGAAAAGAAAATATTTTACCTTAATTAGTTTTAGATAATAAGTTTCACTTGAAACCTGCACTTTGAAAAATTCACTGACTCCTACCTAGTTGCCTAAGATGTATTTTAAAACAATAGCCTTTGAAATAATGAAAAAATGCTTTTCCTTCTTGCTATCTTAGCCTAGCAAACAGAATATATCAAATATTTTGATCACACACACAGATACTACCCCACTCTCATCCTCCCCATCTCCCCCCACCCCCCATATGTTTTTCCTCAGTTAAGTCCAAGTCTGGCTACATTTAATGTTCAGTGGCAATGTGAGCCATTTGTGCCTTATTCATTGCTTTCCTGACTGGTTTTGATTTTTTTTTCCCCTCACGGGTAAAAATCCTATAGGATTTGTATTGTTAGGAAGACTGCTTATTTATTGAGAAGATCCATTCAGTTTCACAAATTCTGATAGGCAATGTATTTTTAGGAAGGATGATTTCTCTTGAAATATTTTTTTGTATTTTTGTATTTTTAAGATTATGACTTTTGTTTGCATAGGAAAATCTGGAAATTATTCTTGCTCTTTGGAAATTAAGATCTTTTTTTCCTATTCATTCACATTCATGCAATAGGGCTCTCCCTGCAGAATTTCCTACAAGGAATCTATGTTCTATTTTATTTTATCACCTACAAATACACTAACTACTCTATTAATAGGTATTTATAGGGAAGGGGGAAAGAAATCTTTTCTGAAGTGACTTCATAATGAATACTGATAATAAAAAAGATTTCAATTAAAGATTAGTAGAAAAGAAAAAAAAACCTTAATAGATACAGAGTACTCTGCATATTCCTAAGAAAGCATAGTACAAAATAGTACTGATAAGAGATACTCCAAATTCAGTGGTGGTTACAGATCCACCCTGGGCATAAAACAGCAACACAAAGAATTCTTTGCTGTGCATTTTCTCTGGGCTTATGTGATCTGATAGAATTTAAAAGATTTTTTTTCATATGACGTCTCTCTTTACAATACAACAGGTTTTCCTCAGAAAGCTATAAAACACTAAATTAAGCTGAGAATAATGAACCATTTTCCAGGTAGTTGCAGCTTGTCACACTTATCCATACCATTTTTACTTTGGACTTGGACTTTAAGATACTAAGACATTAACAGAGTCAACACCTGAAGCAAACTTCAAATTTTAAGCATTTTATACTTCAGCAGTTCTCTTCTTTTTTCTTCCTCTTGGCTGTATGGAAGTGTTGGAAGTGACTGTGCATGACTAGTACAGATATCTGCTGCAGAATTTTGCTTGGTGTCTCAGGAATGACACTCACTGGCACATTCAGTCAGAGGGACCCATTCTAAATTCTTTGCTTCAGCTGTACAAGCAGAACATAAGGGAGAAATATTTTTAGCTTCATTAAAAGTAAGAAAATTTATTAGAAAAATATGAATTTTCTCATAATGAGGATTTTTTTCTTTAAAGAATGGAAATATTAGCACCAATTATTTTCTTTGTGAACCCTAAAATTTTCACCAGAATATTGAACATTTCTGGTTGAATTTTTAACATTTATAAATCCACTAAAATAACCCACATAGCTTTTCTTAATGCTTTTCTCCATTGTGCCCTGATAAAGGTTGTCATTTTTGACAGCATTAATGCATTTTATTTGTAGTAGTTAGTAATTAATTAGGCTGTAATCAGAACAATGTTCTGTTTCATAAAACTCTTCAACTGTAGGTATTCGGGAGCAAGAGATACAGGATAAGAATTAGTAACAGACTGTAGCTTTGCACTGATTTTCTTGCATATCTTTTGCTTTTAAAAACACTTGAAAACAGAAGCAAATGCTTATTCAGAAAAGAAGGGAACAGAATGGGACAAGGAACAGAGGTGAGAAAAGTTTTGATTGAACACTTAATACATTTAAATTAAAAAAAAAATATAAAACGGGCATGAACATTCATTCCCAAAAAAACCAAAAGAAAACAAAACCAACCAACCAACCAACCAACCAAACAAACAAACAAACAAAAAAACCCAAACACACACATACAAAAAAAACAAAAACCCAAACCAAAAAGAGGGAGAGCCCTCCATTTCAAGGCTGTCCTTTCAGATTTTATCTAGGTCACTGTGCACCAAGTATTAGCTCTGGCACAATAATAGGAACGACAATGAAGTCAACCCACAGACAAATTTTGTCCTAACTGTTGCTAACAACTACTGATTAGCTCACAACTCTACTCAGAATGATTTAGACATTTAAAACTCCTAAAGTGTATTAATATATCCAACAAGTAAAGCTATGTGTTACAACAAATGGCATCCTTGTGAGAAGATAGAGGGGAGTATAATATTTGTTATTTTTCTCAATAATAGTAATGGTTTCCAGTAGAATTGTGGTCTGTTGTTCCTGCTAATACTAATATTGAGACTGCTTATTTTCTTACTTCCACTTTTCTGCAATTCAGTCTGGAGCCTGCATTTGACTCTGTTGCTCAGAAAATTTGTGCTCATGCTTCTGATCCCTCATCTACATCCCTCTCTCCTCCACTGACCCCCATCTTCCTCTACTGTCTCTTTTTTCTTTCCTCAAACATTTTTCACCCTGATGTCATACCTTCCACTGATGTTTTCCTCTTGAAACTACAGTTATGCTTTAAGTCTCTGCTCTCAGAAAGACAAACTCACTAGACAACCACAGATCTTCCTTGCTTTTGTTCTAGTTTCTGATTGTTACCCTTTTCAAAACTCCAGAATTTATTTTTACCACTACAGCTTATTCAAAAAAGTATGGTGGTTGGGTTTTTTCATTTATTTTTACACCAACTGTAGGGAAATATGAGAAATTAATTAAAAATTTTAATACTGCTCAATTCACTGTTTTCCCAAAAAAAAAAAAGGTTTAAAATGTTCTTACATTTAAATAAAAATATTTTAAAAGATGTTGAGCTTAAATTACTTCTCTACCTGAAAAATATTTTATTGATGGGAAATGGATAAATCAGAGGAATACTTAAGCTCTTAATGTCATTATAAAAGCTTCATCATTCTAGTTTAGAATCTTGCTCAGTGACATTAAGCAACCAACCGATTTAAATGTGTGAAGAAAACTGTACATCACTGAGTTGGTATGTAAGAAAGAAACCAGACCAAAAGCAAATCCATCTTAGCAGAAACTTCTGTACTGCATAAGGATTTCCAGGACTTTCATTTTAATTTAATGAACTTCAGCAACAATTAAGTTTTGCAGAGAAAATGTTCTCATCTTTGCTTGCTTCAGTCTTCTGTCAGCAATACACTTGATTGTAATCACCAGCAGAAAGTGTGCTTGGGAGTGGCAGTGGCCTTCTTTTAAAGAAATATGAAACAGGTTGGAAAAACACTAATAAAACTTGGGAGGAAAGTAGTCTATGATGTCAACACAGCCTTCAAATCCATGAACTGCACTTATTAAAAAAATAAATATACACTTATGTCACGCTCTTGTCATTAACATTTAATGTGCAAAGAGTGGGTGAACATTCTATATTTAATTAAAACACAAAATTATTACTTCCATCTGCACATGCAGACCTGAGAAGCAGCTTAAGGTACACAAAAAATTTACATCTGGTATTCAAATTTAGGTGTGGGGAGACATTTTAACCATATCAGGTGTCATACCATTCCTCTAGTGTAGAACAAATATTATATATTATTTATTAATATTTGAAAATGTTTTCAATATTTGAAGTTTCTCAGGCACTTGTATAGACTTTAAATCGTTTGAGTGAATCACAGCTTCCCAGCGTTAGGAGATCTCTTCAGTTATTTTCATTTCTTATTTTTATTTTATTTTTTGGTTCCTTTGGAAACCCACACAGAATGTTCTTTTTTCTCAGTGCAGCTTTTTCAGTAATTCTTTTGTTCTACATTTAGTGCAAAGGAGCAGAGACCATGTTAAATCCATACAGCAGCCTGCAATCTCCTGAACCATATGCTATTTTTACAGCAGGTCACCTGTGGAAATGCTTTTTTCAATCAAATCCTCCTTCTCTTGGCTTGTCACTCTGCTGGGGCTAATCCTGGCGCTGTCACTCTGCAGCCACCAAAGCCACCATCTGCTCTTTGCCCTACTCCGGCCTTTGATCAAACAGTAAATAAATCCTTCAGGATAGGGAGGGATTTCCTGGGTGCTGGCCATACGGCAGCATATTTGGTCATTGCATGGAGCCCACTGTGATGGCTGGTTAGTCAGGTACCTTCCCATTATCTTCACTTGGACTTAGGAAGAGTTCTGAGCGCAGAAATCAAACATTCTCATCTGCCTCAGAACTGGCAATGCTGCTTGTGCACAGCTTTGGAGTGAGGTTATCAAGTGGATATCATGTGCCTCAGAGCAGCAAAGGCTAACCTCCTGCAGGGACAGGGGAAAGACCATACTGGCGTTCCCACAGTCCCATCTGAAATGTGTTTGCTGACAAGGAGCTCTGGTGGCACAGAAAGATGTTGATTAGGGATTGTTTTCTTGGCCACATGTGAACAGTCCTGAAACCAAAATGATAAGGCTGGGTCACTGCAAGAGGAAATCCAAAATGCTGAAGGGGATCATGATTTTTCTGACAGAGGAAGGAATCTGCAATAACATTGCAATAGTACAGGCCAGTAAACTTTAGCAGATCGTGTTTTTTGCTGGGGAGGCAATTGCTGAACAAAGATGGGACACAATGTATCACTCTGTGTGCATGGGGTTGAAGTGCTGAATGGTACAATTCTTGCTAAACCCTGCAAAACTGCATCTGACATTGCTTGAGATAGGACAGAGGCTAACTCAATCGCTGAGTAAGCATAACTGGTGGGCCTTAAAATATCTGTAGACTCTAACAGAACTGCTGAACTAACAAGCTGCTGAGCCAGCATAATGAATAGAACATAGCAAAAATAATGCAATAGCTTTGTGGTTAAGACAGCTGTAAATGAAAGAAGAGAGGAGCTGTCTATCAGCCCGTTTCAAAGAACTGGCTCCCCAGCCTCTTGTATATTGACTAGAATGGATTCAGCAAAACAGCAGAAGGATAGTCTGGACAGCTGAGAATGTGTGTGGCCTGCGGGTCACAGCACTATAAAGAGATAAAAGAGACTCAGAAATTCATCAATGCGAGTTCGTCAGAAGAGAATCAGCATTGCTGAGAAAGGTGAGCATTTTCTCCAAATTAGCTTGAAATACTGGCCAGGATATGCTTGTGACTCCCAAATAGCAACAGCAGGCATCTTGCAGACCTTTATAAGATATGAGAACTTAGAGATCTCAGCAGAAGAGTGCCTCATGACCAGAATGCTATGCTGCTAATGTCTTTGCTATGGAGTTTATAATAAATATCCACTGCTTTTTATATTATTTCATTTGTTATATTTTGGGATGGATGCAAAGATGATAGATAGATAGATAGATAGATAGATAGATAGATAGATAGATAGATAGATAGATAGATAGACAGATTTTAGATCCATCCATCCATCCATCCATCCATCCATCCATCCATCCATCCATCCATCATGATAAAACTTATGATTATCACTCATCATGCTTTAATTGCCTATAGTCATTGTCTGGGTTTGGTTCCTGTATTGATGACTTGTAGTTATATTTGCTGTGCTTTCATTTAGTGGAATTTTTATAAGCTACCAGTCAGTGTAAGGTGTTAAAATCATCACCTTCTTAATATTGTGGATCCCTGTGGTCGTATGTCTACCTACTAAATAATTTGCATTAGTTTTCTAATATTTAAAGTTACATCTCCAGAAAATTTAAAAATATCTGGATACTGATATGTAATCGTTCATATTGCTAACCTATTGGTCTGGATTCTTATAAATTTAATCCAGGAGAACCAGCAAAATGACTAAATTATCATAATAGCTAGCATGTCTGGGAATGCTTTAAAGGGTAACATGTTGGAAGCTGTTCCAAGCTGGCTGGTTGGATGTCACCAATATGTTTTGGAGAGAGGAGTTTTTTTGTGCAGACACAAACTGCACCATGTCTGTTGGCTTTGGGAATGAACCACAGAAGCCATTTCATCTTATATAACACTTGCAGCCTGATATGTCATTCCTGCTCATGTCCATGAAACTTTGAATAGAGTTCTGCAGCTTGTAGTGGGACTTCCTCTCTTTTATCTGCACAGTTTTGCAAAATGAAACTTTCTGAAAAGTTCAATTGAATAAAGCACTGCTTACAGCATTTGAATTTATGTAGGAATATTTGTTAAAATCCTACAAAACTTAGCAGAGCATTATAGCTTCTTACAACGGTAGGGATGATCTTATAAAATAAATTAATTTTAAATCCCATTCAGAATGTACCAAGAGCCATAAACAGAATATTTTGTCTTTTTTGCTTTATAATTACCTTATATAACAATTTAATATGAGATTTTATAAAGTCCTTTACAGAGAACACATCCTCATTTTTTTCACACCCTTTTTCTTTAGAACATTTTTTCATTTGTTTATCATTCTGTATTTTAATAAAAAGCAGAAAAAAGTATGCAAAATATAACACATTGAGCTCCTTTCAAGCACAAACAGATCGTTTACTCTTGAATTAGTGGAAAAATGCCTTATGTCAGCATATTTGATTTTGAGTTTATATGAATTTGAGTCATTAAGCTAAAGTCTAGACTCAAAATGACTCTTTTTTCCTGTCATCTGGTTTTAATTGGGCCATAATTTTATGTCTTCACAGGATGACTCTGATATGTTACTAGTATTTTAGCAAAAAAATGTATGTGGAGAGTAAAATACATAATTTTTTTCTCTCACTTCCTATATCCTTTCCTTAAAGAACTATTTAGCACTTTGGGAACCATTCCTTTCCTCTTCTGTTTCCCAGACTAATTTCCAAAATGAGGGGAGGAAGTTCCCCTTATCTCTTTTCAAACTTAATCGTGGCCTTGTGGGATAAGTCATCAAAATGGGAAACATGAAAAAAATTGTGCAAGGTAATGCCTCCAGGGCTTCTGTGGATGCTCATTTCAACCAACAAAGG
Organism: Molothrus aeneus; assembly: GCF_037042795.1. NCBI lineage: Eukaryota > Metazoa > Chordata > Aves > Passeriformes > Icteridae > Molothrus > Molothrus aeneus. Next base: position 100,702,508 of record NC_089648.1, read on the forward strand.
TTTGGGAACACATTGGGAAGTCATATATGTTAGTCTTTTAAAATCCATGCCTAAATTCAAATGGACGTAGTGAAAATGCAGAGGAGCTGCAGTGTTTCCCCCTCTCAAGAAGCAGCGTTCCAGGTCAGCAGCCATGTTGACACCAGCTGTTCCTGCCGTGCCTGAGCCCTCCTCGCTCCCCTTAAGGAGGGCAGTGTTCATGTCTGTGTCTAGTCAGTGCTCAGATATCTGTATTCATCCAGGCAGCCATTCCTCTGTTCCTCATCCCCGTCACAACACTCAATGTACAGCCAAGACACTGATTTTATGGTGCCTGTTATAACAGGATATGCTAAACATATACTGAAAGCATTCATAATTCCTACCAGAAAAATAGACATATATCATGATCTATCTAAATAACAGTAAAAACATTATAGCTATAGCTAAATTCTAAACAGTAATAATAAAGAATAAATAAGAGTGTAAGATAATTTTTTTGTCATCTCTTTTATTTTTCTCTGAAATGAAGATCAGGACACATTTTCAACATGAAATCTGCAAGCATAAGCACTTGGTACTTCATTGCTACTTAATGAAAAGTAAGATTCCAAGTAATAATAGCAACAAAAAAGAAACTCCTAGAGTTGAGGGTTCAAAAAAAAAAGCAATTAACAAAAACAGACATCATGGAAAGCATACTATCAAAATGTTGCTCTTTGTTTTGTCAAAATTAAGGTGGACTTTCTGCAGTACTCACACAAACTAAACTCAGTCTGTGGTCCAAGAGAGTAAATGTTGTCATTCTTAATTTTTCACCAAAAATGAGTTGCCCAAATAATTAGGGAAACAAATACTGTTAAAATGTGGTTGCAGAATTTACTCTGTATCTGTTCTTTCATTCCTTTCTATTTATTTAATAATTTATTCTGAAACTAGACCTGCTTTCCATTGTCTTTCTAAAGGCTCAGTGAAAGCTGTGTCACTGCCAACTGCTGCTGCACCTGATGTTTTATTTTTGCAGCTCTCCCCAAAAACCTTGAGACATGAGCTTGTTCATGAGGCAAGCTTTTGCTACTAACCTAATTCAAAATAGCCACTTGTGCCATTTAGTCCACATAAGATTGCTTCTTTAACCACTGCACATGGTTAAAATTTGCAATGATGTTAACTGGGGTTCAATGTATATATTAACAGGAGGCTGGAGGCCTCACTGGATTCCTTTCTGCTATATTCAAAATCACCATAGGTGTTATTTATACCACTTCTGTTCTTAGGGCATTTGCCAAGAAAGAAAAGTCAGTCCAACACAGTTGTCATCTAAAAATAAACACCAATGAGATCTTCTTCCTGTGGGCTGTAAGGTCATTCTGTAACTCAGCATGGTTCATTGATCTCTTCTACCCCCTGTGCCTGTCCAGATTTATTGGAAATCTGTTCAAAGGAGAATATATCTTACCGCTTGCTACTCTAAGAACTGCTGCTAAATGCTGAGTAAAAGATTCTTTTCTATTCTCTTTATTCCTTGTCCTTAGAGACAGAACCAAGGAAAATCTTCCCAAGTCTCTCAGACATCAGCTGCAAACAGATGAGCTGGGAATACAGGTTGAATACCTTCTGCAGCTCTTCCTCTGGACAAGTTCACTAAGGTCAGGAAACACCTTGGGAACAATTCATGTCAGTGTGTGTCTGTATTGCTTCTGTCATTAGCATGAAGAGCCTCAAAGTAATCTAAGTCAATGATCTGATTACTAATAAAGAGCAGCAGCACATGGTCAGATGTGTATTTTGTATTTCCCTTCCTTTTAATATTCACAGTATTAAAGAGTACTGTGGAGAGAGAAATCTTGCTACTAGCATGAGATATATCTATATACCTATATACTTCCCATCAACCTAATCACATCATGCATTTCATGCAGTCCAAGCATTCATGTAAAACATATGTAACTCATTAGAAAAAATGGAGTTTCATCCACATTCACTTCAGGTTATGTTCCCTCTTCACTGTAAATCCTGAAACAAATGGGAAAACGTGAACACATGTGCCGGGAGTTTTACTAGGAGCTCAACAGCTGGTATATAATCACAGAGGTTTGATTAATTTGTTGTTCTTTATCTTTTTTCTTTCTTTAAAATAAAGGTTCTTAGCAAGACTAATGCATATGCACTCAAGCCAGCAGTATGTGAGTGATGTGAATTGATAAAATGGTTTATGAGCAGTAGGATCCTGGGGTCTGTGGAGCTCCACTGAAACAAACGGCTCACCTTTGGGGTAACCCTAGAAAATGGTGTGCAGAAAGGGAGAGAGGCTTAGGGCATCAAGAAAAAGAAAGATAAAGCTCTTGAATTCCTTTGATTCCTGCTACAGAGGCACATCTGACAAAACAAATTTGTGTCAGGCTTTTTGCAAAGTATTATCTTCTGCTTTCCCTTACTGCTGGGCCAGGCAGCTGCATGCCCCTTCCCCATCTGTGCCTCGTTCATCTCCTCCCTCTCTTCTATGATTTTCTTTATCTCGAACATTCACCAGATTTTGGCCTGATGTCTTTGCTTCCAATCACATAATGGTGGAATAGAAAGGCTTTGTTCTGAGTCCTAATAAATTAATACTCTTACTCGCCCAGTAAATTTAAGAGGATACTCTCTTTAAACCATTATCTGATGTGTATAATATCAACAGTATTTTTTTTCTACCTCATCTTTCTTCTTCATCCCAAAGGTGAAGTGGTATTGAAGAGGCAAAAGAGTTCAGAAAAGGAATATTTCTCTTTGACTAGACATTCAAACAGCTCCGTATCTATCAACCCCTCTCATTCTCTGCACATCTCTGCCTTCATTACTCCTTTAGCCTCCACCCACCAGATTCCTTTGTTCTCTTTCCTCAAACAAACATGCAGTGCATATAGTGAACCTTAACTAAATGAGTACAGTGGCATTTGCAGAGTGATTTTAAGGCCAAGGGTGAAAGGTGGTGTTTTGGCCCAAGAGAATGGCATGCAAGAAACTCAGCAGTCATACTTGAGCACTGCTACTTGGCAGATGTTCTCTGTGAACTTATCTTAGAAAAATATAAGTCCTTTGCTTGCTATCACTGCTGGAAAGGACACAGTAATAACAGCTGCAATATCAATAACAAAATCTTACAAAAGAGAGAGAATGATTCACCACAGAGCCTAGCCTGACCACAGCTGTGACACTCGACCACTCCCTCTGAAACTGGCATTACCCAAACCCTCCCTCCCACTCAGAACTGGAACCACCCCACTGCTCCCTCTGCTATGCTTATTCCAAGGGAAGGTAGCAGCTGGTACCCTTTAATAGTCCTACATGTCCTGTGCATATGTCCAGTGGGGAATGGAGACTGACAGTGGGCTGCTGCGGCCTGAACAAAGTCACACCACCACTGGGCGCTGCTGTGCCAGACATGCTGGAACTTCAGTATGAACCGGTGTCCAAGGCAGCAAAATGTCATTGCTAATGCATTTTTCTCCATTTCTTCAGCAGCAGAATGCAGGCCACTGTTCATGTTCACCTAGAGGGGCATCAAGTACATCTGGAACCAACTTCTCCAGAGGCGAAATTACAGCCCCAGTATTTGCCAGAGTCTGACTGCACTGGAAAATGGAGAGGCTCCATAACACTTGCAATATATTGATGATGTCATCATGTGGGGCAACACAGCAGAGGAAATTTTTTAGAAAAGAGAGAAGACAATCCAAATCCTCCTGTAGGCCAGTTTTGCCATAAAGCAAAGTAAGGTCAAGGGATCTGCCCAGGAAATTCAATTTTTAGGAGCAAAACGGCAAGATGGACATCGTCATATTCCAATGGATTTGGTAAAAAAAATATCAGCAATGTCCCCACCAACTAGCAAGAAGAAAACACAGGGGTTTTTTAAGGTACTGTGGGTTTACACAGAGATACATATTCTAGATTACAGTTAGACTGTAAACTGTCTCTATCAAATGACAAGGAAGGAGAATGATTTCAAGTGGGATCCTGGACAACAACGTGTTTTCGAAAAAATTGAACAGGAGATTGTTCATTCATTACTTGGGCTAGTAAAGCCAGGATAAGACATGAAAAATGTGTTCTATACTACATCCAGTGTTCTATAGAACATAGTGTTCTACTAGTGTTCTTCTAGTTTCTATAGTGTTCTACATCCAGTGGACTTCCTGAAGTCTCTGGCAAAAAATTCATGGGGAGATTCGAGAACAACTCCTGGGGTCATCTGAATTGAGATTTCAAGGATGTTACAGCTGACTTACAGTACTCAAACTCCACCCAACCCTCAGCTGAATAATGTGGTTTAGGAATTGTACTCTCCAATTCAGTGCTCCCACGAAGACTCTCCAAACCACACACCACTCTCTTTTGCTTCCCCACTTTCCTCTCCCCTTCACTGCTCTGGTGTGATGGAGAGGGGAATTGGAGGCAGAAAGGGCAAAGATCAAGGGTTGAGATAAAAACAATTTACTGGAGACAGCAAAGAATAAGAAAACAAACAGTATCAATGCAAATGACAGAGGGTACAAGAAAATAAATTATTCACACAAAAAAAATCCCAATAACTGACAGTACCAGACAGTTCCCTCCACCATGTTTACTCAACTAGAAGAGAGGTCCTTTTACCCACCCCTGGAAAAGATGTGAGGAGATATAGAATAACCCCTGTGTCCTAGGCATGCCCCATCCCACCTACTGCATAAAATTAACCTTGTCCTGGCCAGAACCAGGAACAGAGGAACTGCAGCCACTTCTGTAGTTATTAATCACTTCACAAATGTAGGAAGAAAATAAACCAATATTATTGTTTTTCCCAAAGGTGCATTATTTTTTCTCTCCTTACATATACAAATAAAATTAGATCCAAATTTCTCAGGATTATATTCTTTCATTTAAAAATCATATGTGAAAGAAAAAGGCCACCTGCAAAAGACGCTGAGGGTCTGTAACAGTTTTGCAGTTAATGCATTTATCCAGACATGACTGAACTTTATGCCCTCCCCAAGCTCTTCCCATCTGCTCAGCGAAACATAGGCTAAGAAAACATGTCACTGCTGTAAATTGATCTTGAACTTTCTTGCCTCACATTTATGTCTTCTAAAAAATCCTTAAAGCTGTAACTAGAGCAGTGATATACCCAGGTAAGAAATAACACTGAGTTAGGCAGCCAAAATCTGGCCATTTTCTCTTTAGTGTGAAACTGGTGTCATTTCACTGAAGATAAATGTGTAGGTCCTGATTTATTTGTCCAAGAGAATTTCTAATTTATGGCATTAGTAGATTGGCTCAGGTTCTCTTTTGGCTTAAGTAAATAAGTAACATATAGTATCCTCCAAACCAATGCATTTGGGGCAGGTCTAAGTGCTACACTTTGCTTCTGAGTACAGAAAATACAAGTTTATTGTGCATGAAGGATCTTTTATTTTATCAAGATTGCTGAAAATATAAAGGGAACTAAATATACCCACATAAAAAATTACCTCCAGAAGCACATTTAAATAAGACTTACAGAAGACAGTTAGAGGGGAAGAGCAAGAGCAGAAAGTGTCTGCTCTGATTTACTGTAAATCTCTCCCTGGGTGATTTTGATGACTCAAGACCTGAGAAGCTTAGAAAAATATATATGACAGAGTCAGATGCTGTTAACTCTATGAATACAAACAATAAATACTGTATCCCTCACTACTAAAGAAAATCATAGTATCTTGAGCTCTGAAAGAATAACAACAGCACCATAAGAATATTTTATTTCATAAGCACTTGCAATTAAGAATCAAAAGGAGAAAAGGAAATGCCCCAAGTCTCTTTTTTTAATAGACTTTATATTTATGAATAACAAAACTAACAGTCATGCCTCAGTTCAAATGGTACTAGAAATATTATTTAGCTATCAAGAAAATGACTGAAATATTTTAACATAGCAAAAATTTCCACAGTACAATTTGTTATTCTACAAAAAGCAGTAAGTCTTTAGCTGCTGTAATTGCCTTGGTGTACTTGTATATCTCTATATATATTTAAAAAATAAAAAACCCAAAGAAACAGTCCTATTTCTCTCTGCTGTTCTCACTTCATATTTAAACCTGTCCATTTCTAGACACAAATATCGACCTTAAAGAATATTTATGTGATAAATGTAAAAATTGGACAAAATTCTGCCAGTGTTTAACTGTGATTGAATCTGCCTGATCCAAATCCCTCTGATAAATTTTTACCAAATCATTCTCACAAACATTCTGGTTTTTAAGCTATTTGGACTTGGTTCATTTTCTTTGCTGTTTCTGAGAAAGGTGAAGCTTTCAGTAAAATCAAAAAGTCTTTTTCCATAGATGAAGATAGTCTCTTTTAAATAGCACAAAGAAAACATTTTAAATTAAATTTTTAGATTAAAAATAATTTAAAATCTGTGGTAGTGTTCTTCACCTAATATCTGTTATTCAGAAGACCTTTGTTTTGCTGTCCTACCTTGCCTTGGTACTGGTTGTCTAGTGATGATTTTGGGGATGTTACTTTGGGCTATCTGCTCAATAGTAAATTAAAACTGCCCAGAATCATTTTCTGCCAAGGAAGCCAACTAGAATAAACCATATCTTACTATTTAATTCTTTTAACTGCCAAAAAATGCAAGACCTCTTGACTAATGTGCTAAAAACTCCTGAACTGTGAGTGAGATAGGTTTGAAACCAGATTGTCCTTTGTAATAGAATATTGAGTTTTACTGTTATGTTGGAGCCCTGTTTAGTTTATCTGTTTAGGAGTAGCTTTTACCTCTTCTACAGTTTCCCCATCTGCAAGGAGAGGAACATGATGCCTGCTTCTCCTAACCCACACTTTGCAATCTCTAAAGGAAAGCATTAGCTATTTCTCTTAATAAAGAAAATGAACTGTAAGAAGATACAATACAGACTTACTCCACTTGTAATCACTGTAAATCTCCCAATCTGACATCCACAGAAACCCCTTTGTGTCATTGCTTACTCTAAAATGAAAATATGCTGAGGGAGCCGTAGCATTGACTTTCTGTAATGTCTTTTAAATGTGTTCTGAAGATTTTTTTAGAGATAAAATCCCAAGAAATATAAGATAAGAGTGCTGGAATTTTTCTCATAGTTTTAAATATTATTTTTATTATTAAAATTGAAGTTACTATATATTTAATGTTACCTAACATACTGAATATAGAAGCTTCAATTCAGCAATGTGTTCTTGCCACTGGCTTGTAAGGTGACCTGTTTAAATTAAGCAAGCTTAACAGGAGTTCTAGAAGGCAACCATTTTGCAATCAGTGTCATGGGGATGTAGGGCTATATATTTCTTTTAAAGCTTCAATGTGCAATCTCTATTGTCTATAAAAGACAGCTACTAGCCCTGTTTCTTGTTTGGTTTGTCTTCTAAGGAGCGGTATTTCAGTGAATGTTTGTGTTCTCGTGAATAGGAGAACAGATTTTCCTCAGAGAAATGGAAAATGTTATGCAAAATAATGTCTGAGGCATTTTTCACAAATTTTAGAAGTCAAAGTTGAGAATTAACGGATGCCTTGAGTTGAGCAAATAAGGAGAGATTATGTGGAAGTTGAGAACTGCTTTGGTTTGCTGGTAATTTCCTGATGTTCAAATAATTTCCTTTAATATAGAAAGTATAACTTTTTCTTATTATAATTTTTTATCATTCCTTTCACCCAGAGTCTTTGGTCCGTAATTATGAAACCAACCAAACAAAAAATCCCAGTGTCTGTTTATTTTTTCTGACTGTTTATAGTGTAAGGTCCTGATCTTACATGTGTGAATAATTTTAAGTGGATGAGCAGAATTAAAATGTTTGCAGAAGTATTTATAGGAATAAGGCTTAAATCCAGTTGGTACTCACTGCTTGTGCTCCTCTCTTACACAGGACTTGCCTTCGTTGCTTCAGATTTCTTAGTTCTTGAGAAACTGTTCCCAAGTCAGAGCATGTAGTTAGTGTTGGTAGATAGAAAGTAAAAGTTTAGATCCTTAGAAAGGACAAGAGACCTGACATGTGCCATCAAGGACATTTTCTACCTGTATTAGTAAAGAAGGCAGGTTAAAGTCTTAGGTAAAACAGCTTTCCCTTCCATATCTACACAGACACCGTGGTTAGGTGCCAAGGAACAAAACTCCATGGGAATTAATTTTATATAGTATTTACGATAAATATTTTGGTCTCCTAATCTTCTAGAAATACTATGAAAACAGACATGTTAGAGAGTCTTGAGCCTGAGATATATATGGTGGAAGAAGAAAGGCATTGTCAACCACAGTGGACTTTCACTTAACAGCTCCCTGCTCTTTCCCTTTCCTGGCACCCCAGTCTGCAGGAGACAGGGGAGAAGCAGTAGCCCTGAGACAAGGCACACTGGGGGTGAAGTCCCTAAGAGCAGCTATGTGAGCTACCTTGTCTACTTCTAGAAGGGCAGATGGACAGATGGAAGAGCATGGAGTATAGTGTGGGAAAAGGGAGAAAGTGGCAACAAATTGCCTGCCTGCAAAGATGATAGACTCCTAATGAGCCTTTTGTCTGTCTTTTAATTCCCTAGGTACTAGATGCATGTGGTGGTGTGCTAATCTTGAGCATCTCTGGACCTTTCTTGCCATGCAAACTGTTGATAGGCTGACATCTGCACTGCAAACCCACTGCGTGAGAGGATTCTCTCACCTGGCCCCCCAAACCCAATCAGTGCTCTCTGTGATGGATGAAGCTCAGTGTGTTTACATTCAGGGATGCCTGCAGGTTTTCCCTTCCCCAGGAAAGCCAGGGCTACTTTGAGGAGCTTGGATCATGAGCACTTTTTCAGATATTCCCACAGAAGGAAGTAAACATATGACTAATAACAAATGGCCTTGTTAATAGCATGGTTCTGGCAAGGATGTCTGTGAGAAATACAGTACCAAAAGTTAAGTTGCCTTGAACTGTGTCAGGAAACAAGAATTCAGGGTGAAAAAACATATTTTCAAATTCAGACACTGCTAGGTTATTTATGACACTACCATCCTCAGTCAACTTCTTCAAAGACATCCAGGGGCCACATGTGGCTCAAAAGAAACCTCTCCCCCAAAAAAAAAAAGACTGACAATCTCACCCATTCTTCCTGATATTTAAATGTCCATCTTCCTTAAATTGGAAACAGATCTCAACACCAACTCAGGTGTGGGCAGGGCTAGCTGGAGTCTGAAGAGCAGCATCAGTATCCTGCAATAAGCTGGATGATTCTACACTGGATCTGGCTGGGATAGAGCTAACTTTTACCCAAGCAGCCTATATGATGCTGTGCTTTAGGTTTGTAACTAACACACTGGTGATAATAAATCAGTATTTTGGCTGCTGCTGAGCAATGTATGTACAGCATCAAGGCTTCCTCTTTATCTCATTCTGCCCTCTGCAGAGGGTAGGCTGGGTCTGGGCAAGAATCTGGGAGGAAACACAGCTGCTACAGCTGACCTTAACTGGCCAAAGTGGTAATTTATACCATATAGTGTCATACTCATCAATAAAACAGTGCTTGCAGACTTGTCTGAACATTGGTCTGCTTATGGGGGTGGTGAGTGATTGCCTCTGCATCTCTTGCATGGGTTTTTTTTCCCCTCTTTCCTTAACTTATTAAAATTTCTCATAACGCCACAAGTTTTCTCTCTTTTGCTCTTTCTTTCTCCCTAGGGACAGGGAGACAGATTGAGCATGTGGCTGTATTGGTGCTTAGATACTGTCCAGGATGAAACAACCACAGGTCCCACGACATTTGCTTACACTTACAGTCTTTTTGGCCTGGAGGGACATATGTTTTTTTCTGCTTGCTCTGTGCCATACCCCTGGTCTTGTATGGCATGCCAAAGCTCTGACTCAGAGATGTGAAAAGAGAAAGAAAAATGAATCCTCCAGGATCACTGTGAGAATGTGGCATAGTCTCAAGAATATTTAGTTAGATAAACATCTATTTTTCTTTTCTCCATCTTGTTTATATGTCTTTACACACTGACTGTGAGTGCCATTTCTGGGCTCTGAAGGTCAGTGGGGGATCTATATTCTCATGTGATATCTGCTGGTAAGGCAAAAGAGGGCTGCTTTATACACTGCAGCACTTAACATCCATTTCATTGGAATAATTTGGATCAGTGGCCTTTCTCAGACACTGCATGCAATTTTTACTCTCTGGTTCATTCCGCTTGTTTGTACCCTTCCACCATCACTGTGTGCTGCTCAGCACAGCACCTGCTAGGCTACTAAAAGCCTGGAGTCAGCATCTGTCAGTTTGTGCTGTCAAATTTTCCTTTTACTCCTTCTGACTGGTGCTGTGGAAGCAAATACTGCAGCCTCACTATTGTTTGCCAAGGCAGCTGTAGCCTTCCTGGATTCCAGAGGATTAATCCATTACTAATATTTATCAGTCCTCAGCTATCTGATCTTCCTGTTACTTATACTAATAGAATATGGCTCAGAGATGGTAGTCCCTACAGCACCATCACACTGTGGTTTAGCTTCAAGGAAATGTGATTCTGCATCACACTAACACAGCTGGACACTGCTTAAGCCCTGTGACACCCATCAGAGAGAGCAGGATTGAGCTTTCCTTTTTTTTTTTTTTTAATGTGTTAACCTCCAATAAACTGTTTCTACAGCAATTCCTTTGCTCTATCTGGAAAAGAATATAATCCCACCAAAAAAAAAAAATTCACATAACCATCACAGCATTTTATAGCTTAGCTTTGACTGTACATCGCTGGAGCTACTGACTGGCAGCGGTCTAATGGCACAGAACTGAATCAGAAAACAAACAGTTTTCAGTGCAGCTTTTCACTGGTTTTGAAGGGTAGAATTGCTAATATATGGTCATGGGTGGGTCCAAAGAGGTGGAGGTGAGAGAGATAATTGCATATAGCTAACCCCCACTCCAAACCTGCAGATTCCTGTGGCATGTGTGGCTATGGTTCTGAGCTGAAATCAGAAATACTTTTGATGCAGAGGAAAAGAACATAGTTAAATATATATTGAAATGCAGTTAAGTACCATTATTTAAAAGATACAAATTATTGTTGTAACAGGAAAAGTGGACAGAGTGATGGTTTATTTCCCTTATTTCTTTTTTTAGTCCTTAACAATTTACTCTCTCCTTTTAAGGAAATTCTTTGTCACTCCAAATGTTAAATCAATGTCACAGGTGCACGGTTCTTTGTTTTCCCTGTAAGAGTGAATACTGCTTTACAAGCAGATGCTATATTTTAATAGAAAGGTATTTTGCACTGAATTTTAATATAATAGAAATGGACATATTGTTGCATGCTTTCAACTGTAATAAAATAGATTCATTATAGTATGAGAAGGATTTTGAGTTTGAAAATATGGTTCTTTCAGAATATTTAATAGAAAAGAACATATCATTTCTCTGTATAAATTGATAGAAAAAGGATGCAATCACCATGAGAATGCACATCCATTAACAGGATCAGAAAAGGAAGGATTGTGATGAATATGTGATTTCCACATCTCAGAGATAAATTCTATCAACCAGAAATGAAAGCCATTTTCCCCTTTAAAAAAAAGAATACAAGTTTATGTGAACTGTATGGTAGGTTCTTGCATTCAAGGACTTCTCTGCCTAGCAATACCTCATAAAGTAATTGGAGTAATAAATACTCTGCTTGCTTACAACTAAATCTGATACAAACAAACACTAGAGAGTAAGCTCTGGAAAAAGTACATTAACTGGGATAGACACTGAATAAAGGGATTGGGGGTTTTATCACAAAAACAGAGATGGAGCTTAAGGAGGGCTGAGTTCTGTTCCTGAGGTGTCTGCAGAGGGCCTGTGTATTCTTAGTCAGATCATAAGGAAGCATTTCTAAGTGAAGATGTGCACTTATTTATCTGTCTCTGTGACTATTATCTAAAGATGATGTGGCATTGTGTAGCTCAGACCAGTCAAACTTAAACAACCAAATGTTTTCAAAGGCAGTCTTCAGTGTGGTTACAGATGGAAGGTGCAAAGCACAGGCTTACTACACTACTTCTAAATTACTTTATTGATGTCTACCTTTTATTTCTCGCGTTACTTTAATTTTGCGTAAATGAGTTACTTTAATTTTTGATCCATTCTCCAAAGTAAAGTTAATGAGAGACACTATGGCCTCCCCAGTCGTGATATAAAATGGAAACCATGGAACTCATTGACAACAGATTTTGTGGATGCCAAATATTTTCATGGGTTTAGAGAGCAATGAAATACATTCACAGAAGACAAATCCATCAGGAGCTATCAAGGAGAAAGATTAGGCCCTGAGTTTAGAATTCCCTGCTACTGTCTGGGCTTGCATTACTAAGAATTATTACATAAATTTATTCTTTCTCTTCTAGACATTGTTATGAAATGGGTAGATGTATGTGGCTTCAGCCTAATATGACTATTTTTATGATTTTGAGTACTGAATGACTTCCCATCATGCTAAAATAACTAACTAGGTATATTTTTGAATAGCAGTGAGAAAAGTATCAGATAAGGAATATAGTAACTAAGCCAGTGGTTTTCTCAGACTTGTTTCTGTTTTTACACAAATCAGATGGCTGTGGTTTGCTACTTCCTATTGGTATATCTTTCAAAGAACCTGTGATAATCTAATGGTCATATCAGTCTCATATAACATATAGTGCAAGAAATGGACAAAATCTTCCATAAAAAGTGCACCTATCATAGAACGCTTCCTTTATTAGTCTGAAAGAAGATATGGAAAATGATTGCTTACTCTTTCTAGAAATAACTGTAACATATTTTGCTAAATTTTAATTATCATGGGTGTGGTATAAAACCTAAAATATATAGACACAGAAATAGATTTCCCATTTTAGAAAGTCCTGGGTATATAGCTTGCTGCAATTTCAAATGGCAAATAGATGTAGGTGGTTTTTTAATATTATACTAAAAATCCTCTCTCTGCACAATTTTTCCTTTCCTCAAGATAGATTTTCCCCCTTTGATTTCAAGCCCCAAACTTCTATGACTCACTTAATGTTTACACAAATATTCCACACTTATATCCAGCATAGCAAAGACTGAAGAAGTGGCTGTCCAAAGCTTTATCCAATACTGAAGGTTATTTCAATGAAAATAGAGTACAAAATTCATTCCCACACTTCACAACTAGGTCTTTCAGAGATTGCAGCTTTTGAACAAAAGTATTATAAAACACAGACGGAACCCCTTGAGTTTTGATATTTGAGGAAATTGTCTCTCATATAAGAGAAATTCTCATCTGAGCCAAAGGATTGAAATCGTCCCTCACATTTCTCTGTAAGGTTATAACTGTTTATAACATTCCATTTAAGTAACACATAAAGCAAAATGCATATGAAATTCACTGCAAGTTGCTGAATCCCATAGTCTGGCAGACATGGGCCGTGGTCCCAGGTGCAGCCAGCAGCCAGACTGAACCAAGCATGTGTCCTTGGTAGGCATACACTCCCATGGGTACTCTTCCAGGATACATATGTGCATACTTACATGGCTGGCCACACAGATTAGCAAAGACAGATGCACTCACACAGATATAGGTAGCACAGACAGCTTTTATGTTTCCACTTCCAGCAGCTCAGGATGAAGGTCTGTTAGTGGACAATTTATCCACATAGCACGGATCCCTCCTTTAGATACCCAGTCTACACATTACCTGGGCCCTGGATTCTCTGGTTTCCCAGCTTCTTTATACACATAAACACAAGATGCTGGTGAGTCTGAATCCCACATTTTGTTGTCTCCACAGTTGCTGGCTTTGTCACCTGTATCCTCTCAGACCACTCAGGTCTCTACAGCTTCCCCAAGCATCTATTGCACTCAGCAGCTAGTCCCCGTGGATGTTAGCTAGTGACCACATTCCAGCAGGTCCCACTGCAGCCTCTCGAATTGCTGGCACAGAAGATGTGCGGTCCCTCTGACCTACACTCCCCAGTTCTGTCTGCTGACATTCAGGTCTCCATGTACATATGCTTGTTTCAAATAAAGAGCCTTAATCAGAAAAAAAATAGTAAAAAATAAAATGTGAGTACAGGACAGATCAAGGTGATCAGACATACTGTATGGCCAATGAAGCATATTGAGCAGCAGCCTCATGAGGGGTACCTGGCCCTTTTTATCTCTTTATCTCTGTTTTCCTGTTATTACTTCACAAGCTTCACTGCTCTGTGGGCAGTATCCACTCTCCGTCTGTAAAGAGACCTGGAGACCATCTCCTCTTGGAGATTCTGATGGATCTCAATCACAGCCTAAGGAGCTGAGACCCTCCTGAGATGCCTTGAGAGGGCCTGACTTGGTGAAACTCACCCTCCTGCTTTCTTTTGTGCCTCTGGGCTTCCAAGTGTGTGGGGATGACCTTATCTTCATAAAACCTATCACTGTACAAATCCATCTGAAGCAGGCTTTGTCTGTTTTGTAGCTGTATTGCAACAATACAGTGTCACAGGACTGGTTGGGTGGGGACAAGGGCACTTTTGCAAGCCCTGTGGGAACATATTTCAGTCAGCTGTTGTTTTTTGAGCAATCTGTATTTGGAGAAGAACCAGAAGTTATTTTTTTATGTTTGCTTATCTATGACATCTTCCTTGCACCTAAACTTTGTAATTCCTGTTCCTGAATTAAGTGGGGATGTTGGTTATATGGAATGAAGTCAGACCCTTTGAGAGCCTCTAAAGAGAGATCACTCTTTCTACCCAATTAAGTTGTTTAATCTTCTTTTTGCAGGTCTAACTCTTAGCTGAGATTGAAGGAAGAATGGAGGATAAAGTTACCTAGGGCATGTCACTATCTAGACTCTGCCTCTTCTCACATAAGAGCAATTGCAGGGAAATGGTAACTACTTATAGCATCTTAAAGCAGCTATCTAAACCAGGCCAGACTAATTACAGACTGAAATGGCCAATATCTCTCCACTGATAAAGGCAATCCAGGGTGACAAACTCAGATGTAAATACTGTAGGCATCATTTAATCTGATGAATCTCACCTTAGACTCAATAGTTGGATGTGTAATACAAGAGAATTGGATGCTGCTATACAAATAATATAGTTGAAGTCCACTGTCTTTCAGCATGTGTAAGACATATATACATAACATAACATGGCAACTGATGATCTTGGAGGTAAAACACATCTCTTTCAATATTTCCTTTAAGAAATTAAAGGATGAGTAAGATCAGCAGGTGTTTAATTCAAACATGTTTGCATTGCTTTTAGAGCAGCAAGATCTTAAACCAGAAAACTCCAATCCAGGATATTCAAGGGGAAAAGTTTGAGTTTTCTGAAAGTTTGTAATTTTTTTCTTCTAGTTTTTAGAGGATTCATTAATTAAAGTCAATGAAGATAAGATCAGAACAAAACAAAATAAAACATTGGCATGTTACGGGTAAAAAAACCCGCACTATTTTTTCAGAAACAGTATTCCCAACCACTAGGCTACTAATTCTCATCTTGCTTCTGTCACATAACAAGTCAGGCCTGACCTGAAAAGGCAAAGTTTGGAGGACTTGGGCTAAAGGCAATGTATAACTTAAGCAAGGGTTAAAATTTTGGAGCTATGCTCATAAATTCATGTTCAGTATTACTTCAGGTACCTCCTTTATTTGACATGGTCATTTAACTGCAGCTTACTTAAAGGCAATTTGTTTTGATGCTTTGTTATGAGTGGATTCATACACAACTTTTGCTTTTGTTCCTGTCCTTGGTACGCCTTACAAATTTTGCTCCATATTACAGTTCTTGTCACAGTTCCTGTAAGACTGATTTGGCAGCTGCCAAGATGCAGTCAGAGGTGAGCTCCATGATAGGGAAGTACTTAAGCACAGGTGACAGGCTGCACAGCAGCAGCAGCATGACATTTTATCTGAGATACAGACAATGCAGGCAGTAGCACATTGCATTTGATACACACAGGGGACAGCTGTGGGGGACAGCTGTGGTAAGCATACAAGTAAGTGCTTTGAAAGATTATGACAGGCAAAATCTGACTTTTATTAAGAAATGGGGGTGAAAAAAAGAATCTAATGGAAATTAAACAAATGGATTCTATATGTTGAGATTAATTTCATCCTACATGAAATATTACATGCATACTGTACTGAACAGCATATAAAAAACTTTCCACATAAGAAGTCCAGACTTTGAAAAGGTTTGAGTCTCCTTGCCTGATGTGCATTAAATATGACCTTGTTCTATAAGTGGTACCACCGGTGCCACTGACATGAATAAAAGTGGCAGTGGTAGGTTCCTGTTTGACAGAAGCAAAACCAGGTATCAGTCATCCATTTCAGTTTAAGTTTCCCTTCAGACATATTAATTTCTGTGTTGTTCATGATCCTCAGCAGGAAAATAAAACCCAGAATATTGAACAATGCCAAGATCCTTCTGGAAAGTTAGAACTCATGTATTTAAGAGCATGTACTACAGCCTCACATTGATTCATCATTGAATTTTATTTTAAAAGACATTGAAAGGAGAAAAATGAAAGGTAGAATGGTTCATTGAGACCCACCACTGGCAACTATCTTTCTACTTTTGTTGATCTTTTTACAGATCAATCCTAATGCTGTCGGCAAGTGGTTACAAACCACAGAAAAGCCAGCAGTGGAGGTATGTCGGATTTCTGTAGCACCAATATCTCCCACAGCTGGCAGGATTTTGGACAAAAACATTTCTGTCATTCTGGAATGCACATAGAGAGGAAGCAAAGAGATATATGTGCTACTAGGCTTTTATTTTTCTTCACTGTAATCTGGATTCATGCAATTTATTCTAAGCACAGCTGTTAGGCTTTTTCAGCTGTAAAGAAAAAATAGACAGAGGAAAAAATTTTCTTTTGGCATATTTGCCTCTCATATCTGTGTTCTATAGTGGGTGAGATCCTTAATAAACACAAATCAATAAAGGCTAACTTAAAATCGGTAAAATTATGTTGCTTAATAATTACAGTTTTTAAAATTTGGAAATTTGGGCATTGTGACATTGCCAGAAACACTTTTTAAACTCTTTTAAATTAACAGTAAGTAAAATAAATTGGACTGCAGGATAAGGAGATGACATTTATCTACATAACTATCTTTTATTCTGTTTCTTCTTTAGACATTGCATAAGATTTTTTTTTTGTTTTCAAACAGAACTAGAAGCCAGTAAACTCCAATTCTTCATTTTCCTGCCCAGTCACTCATTCCTTCAGGAGAAGGACAAGGACATCTCCAGAGCCTTCCTGCTCTAGTCTGGAGCATGACAACTTCCCTGCTCTGTTTTACAGGTACATTGTAGTCCATCATGTAAAAATGTGATAGAGTAGCTGCAAAGGAAAGGACTGTGCACATCACCAGCAAGAGATGAATAGCGATGCTGCAGCTTCCCAGGAAACTCCAGCCTGCAAATTCTCACTGCCATGAATGATAGGCACAGCATCAGGTCCAAAGTAAAGGAAAACAAAATAAGGGGAAACGGCTTTCTGTAGAATACAGGCTTAGATAATTAGCTTTACTTGTCTCTTTTGGCTCTCAGAAGAGATTCCACTGAAGTAAAATTTATGGAGAATTTTTAGTTAACTGGTCTGGCAGAGAGAGTTGATTACAGCATAATCAGTTGATTATGCCTAAGGTACCTTTCTGAAAGAGGCTGGGTTCGTTAAGTGCTCCAGACAACTACAAATCTTATTCACTGGAATTTTGCACTATTGCTAACATCAGATTATACTTTGGTAAGGAATAGCTGTTGGTTTTTTATTGCATCGCAGTTGCTTTTTTTCACTAGAATTTTCTAGAATTAGGAAGAGAGAAAATATTTGCTTGCAGGATCAATGGAAAGTGAAAATAGAAAGCAAGAAAGTGAGAAGAACAAAATTTAAAACCTTAGCAGAAGAAAATCTTGAAACCAGCACAGCTAGATCAGTGAAATCAGCTAAAAATATTTCTATAAAGAGCATTCTAATTAAGAAACAAATGCAGGCAGGAGACAAAGTCATGAAAACACTAAAATCTGTAGGGAACTGTTGAGAAGTACCAAAGGAAAAAAGGCAGAAGCTGGGATATGTTGAATTAGAAGAAATTTAAGTATCAATATACTAGGGGAAAAAGATCTTATAACATTTCTTTTGAAGTGAAAATGTCATGGTTTTTTCAACAATAATGCAAAAAGAACTATTTAATAAGTATTTCTTTTCAGTCTTGAAATGTAATAACACAAAATATTTTAAATTTCAACAGTTACTCAGGAAAATATTTAATAGAATCCTGTAAAATGAGATTTTCAAAGAAGTAGGATTAATAACTTTAATCTAAAGCTATTAAAAGAGCTGGGCAAGTGTTTTTATGTGCCAATAATGTTGATTTTCAATAAGTCCTGGATGTGAGAGAAGTTCCAGAGAACTGGAAGAATGCTAGTGTTTTTTCAATGTTTTTAAAGAGAATGATCATATATTTTAGGCTTGAAATATATATATATTAAACAAAAATATGAAAGTGATAATCTAGGACTTGAATGATTGCATTAGACCTTTTTAAATCTTTTTTAATTTCAATCAGCATGGGACTATGGAAAACACATTGTATAAGATTACTTTTTATGTTATTATTATTTTAACCATGGCTGCTAATGATAATAATTTTCCAGTACACTTTGGATTTAGAAGGCTTATCTTTTATTTTCAGAAAAAAAAAAAAGAACAAAAAAACCAAACCCAAAACAAACTAAAATATGACATCTTGCTTCAAACTGACTCTAGCTAACTCAGTGTTTAAGAGGATGTTTTTACTAATAGTGCTGTACCGGCAATCAGTTCCTACCCTATATATATTTGAATATTTGTAGTACTGATTGTCACTGAATACAAATTTGGGTAAATAAAATATTATGCAACATCAAGGCCAAGCAAAAGAGTCCAGCTGTTTTTACTTCTGACCATAAATTATCATCAGATAGTGGACATGCTATTGACATTTCTTTGTTTTGACTTCAGGTCCCTGAAAATGAAGCACATTAATAAAGTTTTGATTTCAATGTTATCATGTCTCCCAAAATCTCATTAATTGTTTTAGGCATAGAAGGCAATTCCTGTAAAATCCAAGTTCACAGTACAGCTGGGTCCATATTCTACCACCTAGTAGATTAAAACTTTCCATAATGAATAGAAATTACAATTATTAAGTTCGTTTAACAATTACAAAAATATATTTTATAGATTGATATAATTTAATAGATTCATTATCTGAGTCTTGGAAGGCAAAGAGGGACATATATAAATTAAGGCATTTATAATTAAACCCTTGAATAATGGTTAATAATTTGCTGTTTATGATGAAAAATAGAAATTGCAATAAATACTATTGTAGTAATCTTGGAGAAGAAAAAAATAAAGGCTTAGGTTATTTTTAAATTGCGTTTTTCCTATTATCATTATTTAAGCTCTAGGAGTACTTAGAGTTTTTATCTAGGAATGAGACTTCATTACTTCTTGAATTTCAAAAACATTCAGGATAATAAAAAATTACTTGATTTTAATGACTTAAAAATTTAGATGGCTGATCTGAGCTATTTTACCTAGGGTTCTTCCTAAAGGAATGTGGACTAAGCACCCTTGTGTTAAAGGCATCTGTGGGTGGGGAGAGGGCACATAAAGAAAGCCAGGTGACCTAGCACGGGGAAAAAAATATGACAGACAGGTAAGCATTTTAATTTTGGAGGAGATGATAGTGTGACCTCATCACTAAGGTGCAGATTGCAGCTTCATCTCTGCCACTGCTGCTGTGTTGTATTTCAGTAATTGTTCCATTTCCTGACCATTACTGATACTAAGCCAAAGGCAGGTCTTACACTGGATATTAGCATGAATATCATGGTGATAATCTCACAGTTTATAAACAAAATGCAGTGATTCTTTGGACAAAAGTGCACAATCTCATTTTTCTACTGAGTTTAGGATTACAGGAAAGATTACACTTCTGACATATTTATATTTACTAATCATTTGTAGGACAGCATCCTATGACAACAACCCTGGGCTGATATGGGCAACACAAAAAAAAAATAAAAACTGTCATTTCTCAGTTCTGCAGCTTTTCACAGTTCACAAATTCAGAGAAATTGGTTGCCTTCCAATGCTAGTCCTTCCCAAATAATGAAATACTCTACCACCACATCCCTTTGTATTCCTGTTTGAAAGCTCTTGGCCTACTCTGTCAAATGCATTTGAAATGCTCTTTTAAAGACTGAAACTTTGATGGCTTTGGTCTAAAACTCTTGACTCACTGAAAATTATCTTTTTTTGAGGGGTGCAGACAGTTCTGACCTATGAAAGGTCTCTTAGTTCAGGTTTTTATCTTGAATGAAGTGCAGCAAGCTTGACAAGCTCCAAAATACATATCACCTAAAATATAGGACACCTATGATCATAGTACAGACAAACACAGGGCTTGAATTTAAGGTTTAGGCTCAGTGGCAGATTGCTTGACCATGAAAAGAAGACATTTTTTTCATAGATTCTTAGATGACAAGTTCTACATTATTTAAATAGTTTCACTCATTCTACTTGAGTGTAAGAGGCCAGTATTCTGTATTTAATTTGTTAGAGTACTTGGATGGGCAGAAGTGATAAAATAAGAAATTATGACTATTGTTAATATATTAATAGAAAGTTTTTTTCCCATTTATTTCTCTGTCACATCATCTAACAGCTGAAATGTAATTTTGCCTTCATTAAGGTCACACACATACTTTTTAAAAGCTTGTTTGCACCCTCCTTCATTTCAATCTCTCATCTTTCATTTATTGGCTAAGCATTGCACACATTTTTTCAGGTGAAGCCTTGCAATGTTTTATAGAATAACATCAATATTTCCAATTCTTTGTTAGATATGTCTCTTATAGTCATTACAGCCCTATTGCTTAGAGTTTATAGACACTTCATGAACACAGGAGTGCATTCAGGTGTTATAAGTTCCCATCTTATTGCAGATATTTATATTAGGCTTGTTCATCTTATTTCTGAATGTCTGTCATGACATCCTAATTTTACTGAGGAAGTCTCCAACTTTGTGCATCACTAGCCATTATTATCACCATCTTTGCTCTAGCACAGCTATTATTTCATAAAATAAGTTACAAGTTTTTAAGACCAAAACTTGAGAGACTTCAAGAGTAGCCTCCTCTCAGCTTCCTATTCTGACTTTCAGAATATGCTCTCCTTTCTTTAGTAGTTCCTCACCCCTTAATATTCTGAAAATTCTGTCCATTTTGTCCAGCTAAACTAGAAGTTTCCATCTGGTGCCTTGTCTTTCTATTTTCTTTTTTTTTATTAATTACAGTACTTATAGACTAGATTTGTATTTTCCTTGAGTAAAAAATTACTTATCTGAAAAGGTTTCATCTAGTTTGCTACAATTTACCTTTGATAGTATCATGTGCAATTGCATTAAATTTTCCGTTTAACTCCATATTCCTTCTTTTGTGTTTTAAATTTAGTTCAGTCTTGCATACTATTAAAAACCTGGCCTCACCATACAATACACTGTGCTATTATAAAATTAACAAATTGATTTAAAACACAAAAAGCCTTATATTAGATTTACATTTCTTTTAATATATATATTTTTGAATTAAAATAGATTTTTGGGGATGTGGGGTAGTTTTCATGTTTCACTTTTCCCATTGTGAAGTTCTTTATACCATTCCTAGGCATTTTTCTTTTCTATGCTCATCCAATATAATGTGTGAAAATTTATTGAAAAAGTATGTAGCTAAATATAGTATAGACATTTTCCTTTTTAATTTTTTTCTTTTTAATCTCTCTTCTCATAGAAAAGTGGCCTCATTTCTTCTGTCCTCGTCTGCCAGGTTCCTCATTCCCATTCATGTGCTCTGTAAATCAAATTATTCTTTTTTCCCTTGCTCTATATTGGAATTGAAAGTCTCTGTTTCAATTTGACAGAGAGTAGAAACATTTTTATGTCTGTTAGAATAGGGATAAGTTGCTTAGAAAGTCAGCACTTTCAGTTTCCTTCCACACAAGAGGCCTATCTTTGTTTCTCTTTTTCCGTGGTGTTTCTCTAAAGTGTTCATCTTCAGATTACTGTTGCAGAGGACATTTTTCCAAAATACTGATAAAAGGTCCAGGTAACTGTAGTTTCTGTCCTCAATGGATATAAGTAGTTATGATTACCTGATGAAAAAGTCGCATGCAGAAGAGCAGGGGTGGAAAGTGTTCTCTGGATTAAATACATAGTATATAAATAAACATTTGGAAAAAAAAAACAGCTTAATTTTTTGGAACAGAGAATTAACTCCTGACCTATGGAGCTTGTGTGCTAAGAAGGATTTCCCTGTTACTCTCAATCAGTGCACGGGGCATTTGTTCACTTAACCACAGGAGAAAATGACACAGCAATTAGATAATATACAAGTTGAAACCCCTCAGAAAGCAGGTACTTACAGAGATATATTTTATGTAACTCCATAGCAGACTGGATACCCTATGCTAAATAGTAAAAATCTGTCTTCATTGAGGCAGTGAAGTGGATTATTCAGAAGTGACATAGGGAAAAAGTTGCAAAGAGGAAATTAGTCACTATTTTAAAATAAGAAAAAATTACATCTTGAATATTTTTAGTACTTATTTGCTTAAAAAAATTGGGTATTTTTTAAATTGTCAGACTTCCTCACCTCTATAGAGTATTCTCTGCTCTGTGGATGGACCTTGTGGCATTTTCAGTGTGCCCCATCCTCATCAACCTCCTGCTGCTATTGCTTTTCTTATATTTCTTCAGTTACATTACAGGTCCACACTGCACACTGAAGCCATTGAACTAAATTTAAATCTGCTAAGAAGCAACTCCTAATATAGTCAATATGATCCACTTGTTATGCTTTTAAGATGTTTGCTGAATTATTTCATTTATGTTAGGCCTATGTATGGCAACTAGATGTATAATGGAACCTTTCACTAAAGTCTCAAAAATGTTTGTAATATTTCTGCTCTGCATAGAAGCAATCAATGGTTGAGAATTCATTTTTCATGGGCCAAAAACCAAATCCCACTAAGTTTGCTTTAATCCAAAAATGATCACTAGCTCCAACATACAGGCAAAAGATGAAACATGAGTTAAAAAAGAATTGTCTGAACACCTGGTGTCAACATTTAGGGAAATATCTATATCTATCTATATCTATATCATCTATATCATCTATATCATCTATATCTATATCTATATCTATATCTATATCTATATCTATATCTATATCTATATCAATCTATATCTATGTCATCTATATAATCTAGATCATCCGTATTATCTATATCATCATCGATATCTATATCATCATCTATCTATATAATCTACCTATCTTTAAATATGTACCAGGCATAAGTAATATTCCAGTGCCTTGATCCTCTAGTTCAAAAGCGCAGGCTTACAGTCCTTCTATCAGGTGAGAAAGTAACCAAAATCAATGACTGGTACTGTGATGAAAGCAGAAAAAATGTTTTGCCTGTAGAATTCCTGAGTTCAGACAGGATGACTAAATTCAGCTGTGTGAGGTTAAAAAGAGCAGCTAACTTTAACCTGGTGTTTGATTAAAAAACCAAAATTAATGAAAGCACTTAGAGGAGTCTTTCAGTTTTTGATAACATCTGCTTATTTTACTGGCACGTTCAAAAAGATCAGACATCTGTTCAGCCAGGTAACTTGGATCTTCCCTTTGGAATAACTAGCAATAGACCACTGGGACACAAATCCTTGCTTTCACTCAGCTAGCTGGGCATACATAAAGGGAATGGTGAATAAGGGAGGAAGCAGTCCTTAGGTACAGCTGAGATGGAGGTCTGAGCAACCTGGTCTAGTGAGAGGAGCTCCTGCCCATGGCAGAGGGGTTGGAACTAGTGGGTGATTAAGACCCCTTCCAACCCAAACTACTCTATGATATTATAATTCCATGTAAAATTTGGAGAATATTTGTTACATGGCCTAGAGCTGCTCTTCAGGAGCATCCACAAAGGACAGTGCTTTACAACCATGTCCTCTAGAAGTAAGAGACAGGATTGGTGTTTAGTAAAAATTGTGTCCTCCTTGCACTTATGTAGGCATGAATGATTTCCTCCTGGGTTATTGTTCATAGTAAGATTTATATGAAAAATGAGAGTATATAAAAATTCCTAAAAATGAAAACTGCAGCTTTTCTTATCTAGTCTGAATTAGTGAAGCTGACTGTACATGAAGGAAACAATATAGATTAAAGACCAGTCTGTGTCAGGGTGCCTTCATGTTTTTCTCTGGAAGCACAGAATATTATGTGTGGTTTTCATTAATTATTTTTTCTTTTGTGTTTACTGGAAAATCCACTTTGCATTCTGTTTTCTTTGTACAAAATGTTTGAGTAATTTTCTCATACTTCTCTGTCTGTTCCTGTCTCACAGATAGATCTCCCTTTTTCGTTCATTTATATCCAGAAGTTTCTTCAGGATATTAGTCAAAGACTGTACAACTTAGTGGGAAATGTTCTTTGCCAGTGTATATTCAAAGGATCAGTTTAATAAAATTCTGTATCCATTAAATTTCTTATTCTTACCATGTCAGCATATTTTGCCAGTAATTGAAAGTAGTAAGGCAAATATGAGGATTCACACCTTCAGGCCTTCTAATATAGATTTCTCTTAACACAACTAACAGAGTTGACAGTATCCATACTTATTATGTGAATAAATATAACATACAATGTCTGTATTTCTACCTAATTGTCAGAAATGTATTTTATATATACATATGTATATACAGAGATATTAAAAATATATAAATAAATTGAAGTATTTAATTTGGAACTTCTCCTGCGTACCGGCTACTTTACATAGTATACATTTTTATTCCAGGTTACATATTTACTCAGTCATCAGAGAGACTGAAATGTAGGTAAACAATGTAGAACGTGTTTTGAAAACTGAGTTATTTATGGCAGTGGAATAATTTACCAAGCCCTTGTAACTCTAGCATAAGGTATCTACATCATCAGCTGTGACAACACAGAATTAACAAGAAAATATGCAACATATATATTTCAGTACATTCAATACACTTTGTTGAATGAGGGGTTAAATACCAGAAAATCTGTTCACTTGCAATTAAAATTTGGAAAAGCACCATAAAAAGAAACGTATTATTTAGTGCATAAAGAAAACAAGCTGGAAAAGCAAAAAGTTAAACTCTGGTTTTGAAATCATTGGGTCATTTTTGGATGAACATTAACCCTCTGATTCAGTATGGGGTAACTCTCCATTAACACTGAAGTCAATAAGATTACTCTCTGGCCCTTTGTCCTTATCTTCTGACAGTGTTGTCTTCTGAAACAGTATTGGAACAGATACTCAGCCTCAGAGGCAGCTCTGAGTAGGCATGTTTGTCTTTGCATAGGAAATACTTTCTGACATCAATACATATATTTAAACTCCTTCAGAATATAGAAATATTTACAATATATTTAAATCTATAGATTTATATTAGATTAACATAATCTAGTCTGTATTTTCTAGGGCATGTCATTTGCTTAGGTATTAATAGTTTTGAAATAACAAAAGCATTTCTGTATCATGAAACCCACAAGAAAATAAATGCAAATCTTGATTTGTTTGTCTATGCAAACACTAATCTCACATTCTGTTTTCACATTTGAATTGAGAAGTGTAAGTTTGCTTTTGAATTGAAATGCTATTGATGTCAGCTTGTGCTTATCAGCTCAGGATAGAGAAGTCGTCTCTGCTCCCATGCTCTTACAATTTGCAAAGAGGTTGTTGTCTTAAATGTTGGGTTTTTTTCCTAGAAAAGAGACAGCTCATTAGAACTCATTACCAGTCAGTAGCTGTCAGAGAGCGTGGATTTCAAACTTGTGGCAATACATCTCCTCACAAAAGCTTTCTCCAAAAAATGGGGACACAATTTATATTGTCATTAACCTCAAATGACATTATATGGGGTGCATTTACACCTTTTCCTCTGCTAAGAACATTTTAAACTTCAGTAGTTAAAACTTGTGTTATGGCATTTATTCCTTTTAACATGTAATTTCTGCCACTGCAAAGCGGTAAACCAAAAAAATAAGATGAAAAGCAAAATATTTCATCGTGAATTCTGCCACAAAAAGAGGAGGAAAATATTTAATTTCATTCTCCTTACAGTCTTTTTTGCAAGGAAAGAAGGATTCCAGGGAATTCATTGCTTCAATCAATGAAAGAAGTGAACTTAAGCTAGAGAAGGTTGACCAGAAAACTCCCATCGGTATTATCAGACACTGAAAGGTTAGTGTGTTATATTGAGGAACAAAGAGGTCTAGGGAATATTAGCAATGCAACTTCAGAGTGAGTAACATTAATTTAACATTTCTGAACAAGTGTATTCCAAAGGTCTTACTTCTTAACAGGGTTTTACAGCCCTTGCATTAAAATTAGAAAAAACAGAATTGTTATTTGCAGACCTAGAAACAATATAAAATTATCTTATTATTAGAACATTTCTTTCATCTCTTAAAAAAAATATGAAAATAAGGATTCTACACAGTGTTGCAGGTCCAAGTGTTAAAATCTACAGAAATTACTCATGATGTCATATGAAATATTTTACATCCTTAAGCAGAAACTTAAGTTAGCTACTAGCAACCAGCATTTGCCTGTTGACAGTGCGCTTATTAAAATCTGAAGGCTCAAGGATGCCTAGAGCAGGCTCTAGGTTCAATAAGAAAATAAAAAAAAAGTGTGCAGTTTCTCATACAGTTTAAATCAGATATTTTCTGAAAAAGAGGAGACAGAAATGGCCCGATTTATAACATTTTAGGATGCTGATGACACTTTTCTGCATTTCTTTGATTCTTAACATCAGTCTTTCTTTGTTTCAGTGGGGGTTTTGTTTGTTTACAAAGCTGTTTTACAGGGCTGTTTTCTGTTTCTGCTTGCTATAAAGTAGATAAGTGTGCCAAATTACTGTCTTCCAAAGGAGAAAGGTGATCTGTTCTTTTGTTGACTATTTTGACTCTTAAACAAATGTTTTCTCATTTTACCGTCTGTGACTTGCAGAATATTTAAAGTGTGTAACTAAAGAATTCTATTAAATATTTTATACAAAGAAGAAATACCAGTAACTATTTTGTGTGATTGCCAAAACTGAGGATAAAAGAAAATAGTAAAAAACATTAAAGAAAGGTGTGTTATTAAAGCACTTTTTAAAGTCTGAATCAGCATATTTGGATATTTTAAGGAAAAAAGAGTGCTACCTACTTTGACAATTGAGACTTGCCCTTGGGTCAAAAAAAAAAACCAAAACCAAAACAAAACTCCCCCTGGAGTTTCTTTAATTTGCCTGAACAGCTTATTTGTTAAACTAATCAAAAACATGACTCAAATAAAATATGTATGAATGCAATCACAATAAGTTCCTAAAATTCATGATGCACGCCTGTCGTATTAACCTAATCACAGCAACAGCAGGGATGATTTGTGCTTAAGGGAGGTTCCATACAGGAATACCTGCTTTTCATCTCTTTTACTCCATGGTCCTATACTTAGGACACGGGACAGATCCCATACCAACCATGCACTCCCAGAGGCTTTGGTCTCAAGTAGATTTCCAGAGCAGATTTCCAGCAGGCTGCCATTGACAGGCCTTGCAGCTGGAATGAATTGCTGCCATCCGTGGAGATGTGCTGCCTTCCTGAGCTGCACCTGTAGAAGCCAAGCACTGCAGGGTGAAGTCTGAAATGCTGATATTTTTTTCTCAGGGCAGCAGCATGGTGGAATGCTTCATACCAATGTTTATGTAACTCGTAATGGTTTGGTACATTTCCACCAGAAATGGTACAAAAATGATACATAAATATATGTAAATGGTGCATTTCCACCAGTCACTGTAGACCCTGTAGCCAAAGGAAAGAATGGGACATCTCCAAAAGGTGAAAACTCCCTTGCAGATGACTCCCAATACACCAATAGAACTAAATAAAAAGACTCTGCCCCTGAACACCGGGGTACTTAAAGTGGAGATAAGGATCATGGGAATATACCACAGTTGTCTTATTTCCTACATTTTCAGAAAACCCAATGAATCACATTAGTTTATATGAAAATTTTGGTCCTGTGGAAGGTGTTAGGAATGCTCCAAGTACATTGGCTAGACAGAGGTCTTAGGCAGACAGACATCTAGCTTTTGAATCCTTGCCCAAATATATAGGACAACTTGTAACCATGAATATTAAGTCTAAGCCATAAGCTGAGATAGGCAGTGTATTGACCTCTGCCCATATGCATTTATTTCATTTCTAGGAACTCTAAAAATAATGACATCTGCAGAGTACAAGTCCTTCCACAATGAAGTGGCCTTTAGATCACAACTTAGGCATATTAAATCCTTTCCTGATACCTTGATTTATGTCAAATGCCAAAGATCACAAAGGCAATCCATGTCAGAGAAAGGATTTGACCCAACGCCTCAACTCCTGAGCTAATATTTAAAATGCTCTACAAATCAGTCTATCTTTTTGACAGTTCACTATGTGAGAAAGTAATTTACTTCTAGGCAAAACATGTTCCAGATGGTTTGCATTTGTAACCATGCTTGAGGAAGAATTATGAGAGCACTTGTTTGGCTCCCATGTAAGAATTAACGATGAAATACTTCCCATTTACGAGTGTCTGGGCCTAGTATTTATATATAGTTTTCACTTTCTAGGGTCAGATTCATACCTATTTTTACCTCAGCTGCCCTTGATGGAAAGCAAGTAGCTTAGGCATGGACACAAAAGATCTTTTCCTCATAACAAAGATATCTGAAACTTAATTTCTTTAAGGCCAGAACTTCGTCACTGCTAACATACTAAGCAATTTCTGCTGCATTTTGCAAAACGTGTGAATGTTTTCAAATTTGTGGGAATAAGCTTAAAACATTGAATTGAAAACATGGGGGAACATAAACAAAGGGAAAACCAGATTTTTTTAACATCTCCTTCAAAGCAAATGGTGTATGCTTAACTAAAACTGTGCAACTGGCCTCAGCAGAGGTTGGATGACGTTGGGGATATGAACTCAGAAATCGTTTGTTTCTTGTACCCCCTGCCATTAGGACTGGGGCTGTTACTGCTCCTTTCCTTATCTCATTACTATTTTCAGTAACTTGTTCTTATCTCAGCTGGTAATCTACTTTTTTTGCCCCCAGTTTTTCTCTCCAGCCTGCCACAGGGAGAGTGAAGGGCAGGGGGAGGGAGAAGTGAGCAAGCAGCACATGGTTTGGAGTTTTTCTGTGGGAACGTTAAATTGGGGAATGGCATTCCTAAATAATGACTGTATATAAGTGAATTTAATGTGTTTAAAAATGTATTATCAATATCCTAATTATAATCTAAAGGTGTGATAATGCTTTTTGTGATAATTCTGTATTGTATTTAGTTTTTATTAAGTATTATTCAACAGTTTTACATTGTGTAAATAAAGAGTATCTTTCTCAGCTTTATCACAATTTATGATTTTTTTTATAGAGATTATGCAGTTTGTGAACCCTTTCTCAAAAAGCTAATCACAAATCTCTAAAAGAACCTCTGATAGTGGAAACAATAGTCTTTACATCGAAGTAGAGACAACTGAGAAGGGTAATGAAATCTTGGGAGGTGGGGGAATAAGAATTCTATTTTTACAATAAGCAAATCTATTTGGCCATAGTGAAGGACAGAAAATTTTACACTGATAAGGGAAAATAATGACTTTTCTAAAAAAAATTACCAAAAATTCATTGCAACAAAATGTTATTCCCTGAATTTTCAAATATGAAAATAAAAAATATATGGTATTATATCAGAAAGAAAAGCCAACCAAACTAGGAAGCAAAAATGAAAAACTAATTTTTTCTTAAAAGATAAATCATAAAACATATTTATAAAACAGAAATTAAAACTGATTCTGTTTTTGTCTAAAGCAACTTTCTCTAAAAATCATTCATGCTACTCCTGTTCATACAATGAGTAAATTGCTTCACAAAATACATTAATAAATAATATCCCTGATTATACAGCCCTGGTTCTGATTAAAATCTCTGACTCCTTTGGCATGCTGCTGTAGTAACATCTCTTTCCTATCACTTATGACTGAAGCTGTTAAAGAAGAGGTTTTCCTGTTAAAAAACTGTTAAAAAGAGGTTTTTTCCAGTGTCTCTCTGTGGAAGGAAATGTTACTCTTTAAATACAGAGTAGTTGAAAGCTATATGACTAAACTAAGGAGTGTGTAAAGCAGGTGATGCAGGAAAAAAAGGAGACAACACTTATAGAACATTAAATTAAATTAAAATAAATTCCTTAATTTTTTGCGAACTATTAATCATATATAAAGAAATTATGATTTATGCTAATAACACTAAATGCTTGATTTATTTTTCAGGCTATTTCAAAAGAAGGCACTAGACACCAGTTTATCATGGTGTTCTTGACAGGAAATTATACTGCCTTGGATAGATTTTCAAAGTGCTGTTACAGGTAAGGATTTTCTTATTCCATGTAATACATTTACAATTAAATACTGTAAACTACGTTTGTGCATTCTGACTATTACTCAAGCTTTGGCAAAATACCAACTTGACTGTGGAATTGAGCTTATTTGACTAGAGAAAGTAGCAATATGTCTGCAGTTTTCACACTGCCGTTCATGCCTTTTCATATGGAGCTCCAGCTGCCTCAATGGGAAAATAAGGGCTGTAATTCATTGTAAGGGGAAAAAACATCAGACACACTTCTAATTATTGGGAAGTGTGTTTTGCAACATTTGGATTCTCTTCTGCTGCATCTTGTCCTTTCTCTTTGCAGAAACCTCATAAGCATGTACTGATTTTTTAAAATTTATTTAAGTATCTGTCAACTAGCCTGGAACACATTGGAACCTTGAAGATATCTATGGCCCATCCTTTAAGTGATAAGCTGAAACTTTTAATTATTTCTGACTTGGGCATTTTTTTTATTTAAATAGCCTGAATAAATTTTGCTCATTTGTCTATTTCTTTTAAGTGAAACTTTTCATACAATGGTCCCAGAAGCTGGCACATAGAAAAAAGAATCATAAGACACCAGCTGAAAAGATAAACATTATGATATTTTAAAGCAAATAGACACAATTATCTCTACCACATCATGCCCTCCTTTACCCCCAAAAAAGAATCAAAAAAAAAACCAAAAAAACAAGGCAACAAAAAACCACCAAAACCTCAAAACCTCTCAGAGAGAAAACACGGAATGGCTTAAGTAAGATTCTTTTGAAAAATACTTTTTTCAGGAATGATCTACAATTTATATAGTGATCTTTATCAGTAGATCTCAACTTTTCTTGGAAATATCTATTTTACAACAAAGGAACTAAGGCATAATAATATGACCTTACTGCCTAGAGTCAAAAGTCCTGTTCAGCAGGACATCAGAACTTAAATCCTATTTGAAGACAAATCATTGACTAAGACCTGCAGAATCCAGGATTAACCTGTGTGATCTTTTTGTTTGTGAGACAGAAAGTGTTAGTGGCTAGAATCAAGTATCAATTTCAGCTTTTCTAAAAGGTGTTAAAGAAGGAGAAAAAAATTTTTAAATGTGTTTTTAGGAGTTAACCAGAGGAGTTGGTTAACTGCATTCTGTAGTTCAAAATAGTTCCTTCTGACAACTTGGACTGTTAGTTGTCAAATACTGGTCTTGACACACAAAAACCAATATAAATAAATCAAAGATATTCTTGCACCTTTATGGCATACAATGTTCAGGTCCTAAGTCCTAGCCTTAGTCTTGAATTTATAAATCTCTCTTTCCTAAAGATTATTTCAGATGAAAAATATTTTGTAGTACAGGGTTTTTATTACTTTTTGCTGAACTTAAACTTCTCTGTATGAGGAATAAGATAGTGAAGCTGGCTTCTTATCCAAACTCCAAATGGCGTAGGCAGCAGTATTTTTTAAGCACTTGCAATGCTAGGTTATAAGTTGGTGATGACTTCGTGATGGTGATGATATAGTCCAGGATAGTTGCTTTCTAGTCACATGTGCATCCAATACTTCATTGTGAAATTCCTTAAAAGCACTGGGGGTTCTTTTTAGAGCGAACCAAATTCTTATTTTATTTCTATTAAAGAAAAGTAGAGAATTAAGGGTAGAATTGATTTTTGGACTCATAAAACGGGAAGTTGTGTCTCTATTTGACTAGATTTTCTATCACAGACCTGTTTAAATTGTGTGGTCAGAATAGAGAAAGATTAAACCTCTTTACTTTAAAATCTTTTTTTTTTTTTGTGTTCTGCAACTACATACGTCATCTCAAAACCTTCATTTTTCCACATTCTTGATCTAGTTATTAGAAGAACAGATTTAGCAAAAAAGGATCAATAAATTAATAGGAAAAAAAAAACTATGGCACATATTATGTTGTTGCATAATGAAATCAGAGCCTTGAATAAACATAGTAAAAAAAAATGTTGTCAAGATTCAGTTTATGATTTCAATGGATAATTTTGTACATTATAGCTTGAGGACAAAGGAGTTCAAATTATAATGGAGGAAATTTGACAAGGTCATACAGAATGTAGGAACCTACAAACCCAGCTGTTACCAGTGAAATGCCTGGCTATTCATTTTCCAGGCAAACTGATGGAATTAAGATGTAGATTAAAGTCATTTTAGCTCAATTGCTTTCAGTGGAATTGCACTGATCGTCACCACAGGGAACTTCACATGACTGAAGACTGTGTATTCCCATTCTCTGCTCTTGTTCCTCTTCAAGTCAGTGGATCTTTAACCTATGAAGTCCTTTGTTGCAAGATAAACATGTGATATTAATCAATGGGATTTGCATCAGAGAGGTGTAGTACATGATTTGTTTATGCAAATAGCACAAGAAGTGAACACTCCAAGGGCAAACAGTAAGTGATGTTTGATTGGAGCTATTTAGACTGATATGAAATGCTGTTTAATAAAATAATGCCATGTGACTTTTAGCGCTAGATTAATCAAAAGGTTAATGTGTCATTTAAGCAAAAAGAAGGAATAAATAGCATTTCTATTTACTGTTTATGGATAGTAATATTTCTGTTGTTGTATTTCAAAACAAAATTACAAATAATTGTCCATGATTTTTTTAAATGGTCAGATACTTAATAAATGTGTTCAGAGAATCATTACTTAACAGTAAGCTATTATTAGTAAAGGGCAGTGAAAATAAATGTATCTTCACATGAAGAATTAATTACTTCAGTGACTTCATACAGAAATGCTTCTTCAGTGACTTCATACAGAAATGAGCAAAGTGAAAATTTAATAATTCACAGACTAATAAATATAATTCTGAGGGAAAAGCCTGATTTTCTTGAAATGTGCCAGATAACTTTTCCTGTCTTTCTTAACAGGGAGACAATGGAAGGTTTATCTCTTCAGTTTCCTTCTCATTTCCTCTGAGGTCCTGTCTTCTGCTAGACCCCTGAACAGACATTTCCTTTGCCATTTTTACACGTATCTTTGTATTCAGTCAGATGAAGTTTAGACAGTCAGAATTATTTAAATCTTATTTAAGTATTAACATCAATAATAACTTATGTAATGCACAAGGCTTTTTCTTGAGGCTTTGATTGTAATATTAACTTCTATCTTGATCAATGCATTAATTATCTACTTCAGCAGCTGAAACACTATCTTCTAGTTTAGATGACCAGTCACACAGAAGAGTAATTACAAGAAAAATTATCCTGGTATTTGTCATGGCATACAGTGATACATACAGTTATTTCATTACAGAAACTCAGAAATTTGCCCATTCCCTGCTCTTCGCTGATTCCATCTTGCACAGCTTTTGCAGCCATTCAGCCAGTAAAGTTCATGTATTCCTATGCACCCCTACGTCAGACACAATGATCAATAAGGTAACTGTGTAAATTAGGTAATTCTATAAATTTGTTTTGTTTTCACATACAAAAGGAATAGCTACTATACAAAAGCTTCTTCCTCACACTTGCCAAATGTTTTGATTCCCAAGAAAAAACAGATATCCATTCCTCTGTCTCTAAGTTCCTTACAATCACTAGCATTCTGCTAATGGCTGTTTGTAGGACTCTTCTACTGTGGAATAGCAGCAATGGAGAAAATAGTAACTTGTGCCTCCGCTCTTAGAAATTACTTGACCAAAAGAAACTCTGAAGAAATAGCAGTGTTGAAAAAAATCATTATTAACACAGCAATGTTTATTGCCTCAGTTTCAATGATTCAGTCTTACTGCTTTAGGTTGCTTGATGATGCAAACAGTTGTAGTTTAAA
This sequence comes from Molothrus aeneus, assembly GCF_037042795.1. Lineage (NCBI taxonomy): Eukaryota > Metazoa > Chordata > Aves > Passeriformes > Icteridae > Molothrus > Molothrus aeneus. Next base: position 100,736,800 of record NC_089648.1, read on the forward strand.
TCAAGTCAGAAAGTCACAGCCATTTTGCCTCAAGGAACTCAACAATAGAGAGACCCCTCTGTGAAAACTTATCCATTGTTCATCATGAATATAGCTATTTAGTAACATAAGCTTTGCCATCTTGAAATAGATCTATACTTTGTCAAATTACTCGTCCTCTAGCCAACACCAGATTTTTACAAGTGTGACAACTTAAAAAGTGTCCTTGCACAGGTAGGAACTCATCATGATGAGAAGCTTTGATAAAATTGTTCCCAGATATCCATATTGGATTCCACTGATGGCGAATTATCACCTGCATAGTACAAGCAGCATAGGATGGAAAGGGTGTTTGTATGTGCTCTGAATTGAAGCAGCTAAAGTAGGGACTGATGCCTTCTTTCCTGGAAGATGCTACCCCAAAGCAAAATTGAATGTAGTGCTATGTGCTGCCATCAGTTACTGAAGAAACATCCTTCATAACCCCAAACTTATAGTGCAAGGGAACAAGCACTCTCAGGTGGATTAAATGTCTGGTTTTGTCTACCTTGGGATTTGCAGTGCATTGCAGCAAAGCACCAAGACTGGGGTTATGATCCCGGTGAAAAGATCACTCGGATTCACTAAGATGCTGCTTAAAATACCATTCACTGGAGCTAACACTGTAGGGAAAAAGAGAATAATATAGATAATCTTACATGCCTTCAGATGTAGGGAACAGTATATCATTAGAAAGACCTCTTGTCAGGGAACAGCACATAATGCAGATCCCATCTGTTTGATGGCATTTTGGTCTTTAGAGCTCTTATAGGATATTCTTAGAAAAGAACAATCCTATTAATCATTTCTAGTGTCAAACAAAAGGATGTTCACATGAGAACAGGCTGCTTCACTCTGAGATAAATACAAGCACACACAGGTGGTGTTATTTCTGATGCAAATGGCAGCTGCCTACAGGCTCCTTCATTACCAGTACCAGCTTCGCGTACCCTGCAGCCAAGGAATGTGCACAGCTCAGCACAGTGATGAAGGAAAGCATCAGAACACAACTTTGCACAGAAAAGACCTGCACTTTCTCAAGCAAACTCTTTGGTGGATGATGCTCTTCCTGATAGAATCAGTACTGGGTTACCTAAAACACTTCTGCCATTAGCTGCTGTGCTTGCCATTCATGACATTAATGTTTCAAATGCTCAGATGGCAGATAACACTCTGTGCCTGCACCTCAGTCTCCTCAATCAATTTTTCAGCATATTCCAGCTGTATTTCACCATGAAGATAACATCCTTCACTAATGAAAGGGTATTGCAATGAACTGAACCATGGGCAGACTTTACCAATCTTTTCTGCCTACTGCTGTAAAATTCCTACAGGCAGATAATAGTCCTGCCTGCCATATACAAATGACTAAAACTTGCCTCTTCTCTTACCTTCATTAGTCTTAAACTTGCCTCTTCCCTTGCCTCCATTAATCTTAGGTCTAATAATCACCGAGTACTCTGCAGCTCCAAGCCTCATAAAAGATCCATATTTACTATGGTAGCCAGGTAAGTGTTTTCATTTGGACACAATTCTTTGGCAGCAATCTAATTTTAATTAAGTTTTGTGATAAAATTTGCCCTCCTTTTTGTATCAGACAGTATGTATTTCTTGTCATCATGGTACGTTTTTGGGATGACAGCACTTTTAAATCTAATTCCTCTAGACCATTTAGAGTTGAACATATTGTTACTTCAACTTCATTCTATTTTGGTTCTTCCTTTCCCATTTTTAGAATAGTTTAGTATTTTCCTTGTTCTAATAATAAACTTCTAGTTTATCTCTATAAAAAGAGGTACGAATACAGTATATTGTAATACATTTAATCTTGGATGTCTGTACATGACACTTTAACATTTGTTGCTTAATTCTCCAGTCTTATTTCTTATGCAACCTTGCATATCTGCTCTTTAAAAACCACTTATGAACTGAATGAATTTCCATTGAAGTCCCTGAAGACACTAAATTTGAAAAAAAAAACCTCAACCTAAGTTTCATATAGGATCTTAAACTTGACAGGAAGGAATGTCAGGTCTTAGTATTTCTCCAGAATAGGGTGGGATTCTTTAAATAGAAGCAACTTATATTTACATTTACAGCAACTTATTATTACATAGGGCAAAGGATTTTTCTCCATTCTGAGGAATAATAAAATCTATCAGATGTTGTTTTCATGGGGACAGTAACTCAAACCACAGACATCTTAATTTTATTAGCAGCAATTTGCCTAACCACAATAAATCCTAACTGATCTGTGTTTACCTTTCTAACTAATGAACCTGTTTATGTATTTGCTAAAACTGTGGCAGAAACCTATAACCATTGTTTTTAATTATGTATGCAGGGAACAAGAATTATCCTTGTTTCTTTTCCACTGTAAGGAAGTATTCCCTTTTTTAAGAGCATTTTATATAACCATATTGATACAGGGCCTAAGACACCCTTTAAAATTAACATCCAACCCATCTGAATGAGTTTTCTTTCTTCAAGATAATAACTACTGTCACCTTTTTGATGGGATTTATGAGGACATAGATGTCTTCCTTTTCTAACTAAAAGACATAAATGTCTACCTTTTCTAACTAAATGATAGTAGAGCCTTATGACTAAATAAAGCATTCTCCTGAAAGGATTACTTGAGGTAATGTGATGCTTTAAAAATTGTTTCAAAACATATGATACTTCTATTAAGTTAGCAATTTACTGCTCCTACTAATGGGATTGTAATGCTGTCCATTTTTCCTAGGTTTTTCCTGAAAAGCTTTTTTCCAAATTTTACATATTTCGTAATGTTACTGTTTTAATTGTAATCTATACTTTTTTAGATTTAATTTTTTTCTTTGGCTTTAACAATTAAAGCAGATTAATTTGACTATTTCCTATAAAGCTTTTTATCTCTGTTTTTGGTTTTGGTTTTGCTCAGATAGTATTCTTCCTTGATTTTAGGTATTGGAGAAATAATAGTACCATCTCTTGCATTTCAAATGATTGTTAGCTGCAACAACTTAACCTAACTTATACTGGGCTGATTTTAAAACTCTCTTTGAAGTCCTTTTTGCCTAAAATTCTTAAAATATCTAATCAAATAAAACAAGCTATTTTTAAGAAATGCTTTTTATAAGCAGGCCTTATATGATCTCACTGCTGTTAGTTCCTACTTAGATTTGGCAGAAAATAGCTGCCTTCTTCACTTACTCTTTGCTATTATGATTTTAAAATAGTGGGTTTTTTCCTTATATGAATGCATAGACTTCCAGAAAGTACATATTTAGCTATTAAAATTGCTACCTTTTCCATAATTTTTAACCAATTGATTCTAATCTTTATTGTTATTATCTTTCTTACGGATCTTTTTTTTTTTTCAGATGAGTAGTTGAACTGAAAAATCAATTATTCATAGAGTCTGAGTCCAGACTGATTAGATGTACCTCATTTCCCTTGTCTCAAAAGTCACTTATCAAAAAAGATATCAAATTAATCAGGCATGAACTACCTTTGTTAAACATGTTTTGTATTCCATCCCATTTTCCAAGTTCTTCCATTTATTTGATTATATTTTCCTTCAAAAGCCTGTCCAGAGCTCTCAATACCATTGATTCATATGACATTGAGTTTACACATATTTAGATTGTAATTTTCTTTCCTTTTAAAAGCAGACACTGTATTTTCCCATCTCTTATATGTTAACACCTTCAAGGGCTTCCTTATGATGAGTTGGCAATTTCACATATGACACATTCCAGCATAATATGATAGAAAATGCTAGTTCCTTTGACTGAGATATTCTATAGGTTTCTCACACCTTAATTTTTTAAATTATTTTTTTAACTCAAGCTTTCTTTCTGATGTTTCAATTACCTTCTTCTTCTCCACTAACCAAATTGTTTTTCTCTCACCCTTAATATCTTCTCCATGGTTAAAAACATGTAGAATATTCATTTATTTTTTATGCTGTCCATAAATTAATTTTAATCTCTCTCTTACTCCATCTCTATATTAGATGTCACTAAACAGAATTTACTGGTCTGTAAGGAAGACCTTACGTAATCTAATTAATAGTTATGGCCAAGAAAACAGGACTTGGTTAATAAAATGTTTTGGTAGAATGAATATAAGATATATGATCAATATTAAAAAATAATCCAAAATAGATCATGTCAAAAGGAAAAACTGGCATGAATTCATTTTTTGGAAAATTATGACAAATTTAGTAACTTTCAAAGTGACATTCTGAAGCAATTTACTGTTAGAAATGTGAAAGCAAGGATCAAACTAAAGTATCTGATCAAATGTAGGCTAATGCCAGTATTGATGTATGAGCACATCATCCTACACCAGTTCTGCTGAAGAAGATACACATCCTAACATGCAATGTAACTCATCCCAAAGTAGGTCAATTAGGTCTAGCTGTTCTGAAAGTATTTATTTCCTTTCATCAGCTATAATGGAAGCACATAGTAACTAGCACCTCCCTACCTTAAGCAGATTGAAGTCTGCTCCAGGTGACTATACTTGGATCTTTATTTGAAAATCTCCTATGCATTTTTCATTTATTCATGATACATAGTATTTACTGGGAATTCCACTACAAGCTATTCTGTTCATATTCTTGTAACAGTGTTATTCAGTAATATCCCAAATGGGTAAGAGGGAAGGTGATTGTCACATCTCAAAACGGCGGTGTTTTGATTTCTCCCTGTTTGCTGAGGTAAAAGAAATGCAAATTGTCCTGCATCTTGGTTTTATATTTTTCATTCTTTGTCTAGACTCATGATGTGCATTTAATATTGTCACCAGTGGAGATATGTGGATATCTATACTAAAGCTGTAACATTGAAGAAAATTATAAAAAAAATACTTTCAGAACCGTGGATCAAATATAAAGAACTGAAGAAGGAGAAAAATAGGAACAGAATCAGGGTTATCACTAACTTATTAAACTTCTTCAAAATTTTGTTTAGTTCATTCCCAATAGTCTTTGCTTATTACATCCAGAAAAGAAGTTGAAGCCTGTGATTTTCTTGGTACTCAATACTGTGAACAACCAAGTCACAGAAAAAAATCCAAACAGTTTTAACTTACAGTTTTTCCCAATTCTGTGAATAATTGCCCCAACTACTCTCTCTTACTGTTACTTTCCCAGATAAACTGTATTTATTTTACATGTGTCCTTTTACATGTGTAGCCAAGTTTTGGTTGGATACTTAAATTTTTGTCCAGAATGAGGGCTCATTACTGGGTGTGCATTGCCCACACTGAGCTGACATATTTCTACTTTTTATTCTAGTTTGAGGAAGCTAGGGACCTTGGTGGAAACCCATAAAAGGCTGGCTCACCATTCATCAGAACTTAACATGATTTATATACTTTAATAAATAAATACATCAGCATTCATTGGTTACAGATTACATAATTTTTTAAAGTTAGTACTCAAATCCCTATTTCCTAGTTATATCACTTGCTTCTCATGCTAATTAGCTGCATGTGAAGTTCTTCCCTCCATTTGATTCTGGAATCTGTTTTGAGTAAGTCATCAGTAAGTCAGTGGTCATAATCCCCCACTGCTGAAATTGTCTTTCCCCCAATTAGCGCTTGGTTCTGCTGACTTTACTCCTGGTAATTATAATCCAGGCAGCCTAGTCAACTTTGGATTGTCTTCCCTTTTCCTTAAAATAAAACATTAGCCATCCTTAAAATGTTCACAATGCAATTGCTTAATCATTACCATACAGCTGTAGTTACTGATTACAATTTAAAAAACCTACAAGGTTTGATTCAAATCTTTAAGGGCTCAAATTTTGAATGACTCAATATAGTCATGATAGCTTCTATTGTTCTGTATCAACAAATTTATTAAAAGTATATGTGCAGGTAGATAAGAGCTTCCCATACATTATCTGTCTTCAAAAAGAAGAGGGATTAAAACTATTATTATAAATGCTTAATCTCAGCAGCTAATTTGTCCCTTTCCTCAAATTATGTCACCATCTAGAAATTTAGAATTTATTGAAATATTTCACCATGTGTCTGTGATTTATTTTATGTGAATTTCCTACTTTAAAATTGAAGCTAAAATTAACATCAACGCTTTCTGTTTCTTGGTACCCATTATTACCAAAAATGCTAATTGACTCCTTTTTGGTGGTGCACAGGAGTTTTGAAAGGCAAGAGAATTGCCATTCAACATGCTGAAAGTGATAGATGAAAAGGTATTTCCCATACTACACCCAGTGTTGCTTTTCCACTAATTTTCAAGCTCCTTTTATTCATGAATATTTTTAAGGGACTAAAAGCTGAAATTAAAGAATTGTAAACTATTTCAGGTAACACATATTCTTAGGTCTTGTTTATTTTTGCAATTTAATTTTGGGTTTTGTTTAATAAAATAAAATTTGCCTTTTTAATCTTTGATACTTCAATTTAGTATAGTAAAACAACCTATCTCCTTTGAAGGTATTTTCTACACATGAGGCTAAATTTAGTAGAAAAATAGAAGTGTGTTGTTTGTAGCATAACCTACACCTTGTTTTTTGGTAAGGTTCGCACATGTGTTTTAACACCTTACTATGCAGTTTATGACATGCAATTCATAGCATGATGGATATTCAATAAAAAGTACTATAAAATGAATGATATAAAGGAAAAAAAACATGTATTTTTATCATTATATTGAAGACAACTACAAAATAGGGATTTTTTTTTAAATCTAGAAGTTAGTAGACAATTTTACCTCTGTGAAAAAAAAGTAAATTAGAGCATTAGCTTAAAATTATCTAATTGTACAAACACTTCTATCCATCTGTTAAAGAGACCTAGAGTAGTAAATCAGTTTCTTAGTCTGGGTTTGGCAATGGCCCATATTAAAAGATGTATTATGAAAATCAGGTTTAAAATTGTATCATTTTGACCAAAAATCACTTTTAAAAGTTGAGTCTTCCATGCCCTTATTCACTGTTGAGACAATCACTTGAAAGGATCAGTTTTTTATTATTACTTGGTGGTCCATCAAGAAGTTTTATAAATCAGCAATAGCTAACAGTGGAAGTTAAAAATTTCTGTAGAAGAAAGAAAAGACAAAACACCTCAACAGTGGCCAAAACTCCCTAGGAACACCATCCTGAGTATGAAGGTAGGCAGGCATCTTTCTTTTCACTGGAGGTCTCTTTCACAGAAGCTGTCAAGAAAGCTTCCAAAATCTGGATCTCAATGCCCAGCTCTCTTTTCACACTGGTCATTTACTAGAGTTATAGAACAGATAAAAGCCTTAGAGGGTAGATCATTCCTAAGCTGCAAGTGCTTTGATAGGGCTCTTGTTGTTACCTGAAGAAATGCAAAGCAAATTCATTCCCCATGTTCATTCTTTACCCACTACAAATGATAACATACAATAATGGTACAGTGACTTGTGCAACTCACATTGTTTACTGTCACAGGGATAAATTAATGGAGATCATTTGAAAATGTCATTGTGTATGTGGACATGCATTCAATTCACTAAAATTCTGCCCTCCAGATGTACAGATCTGAAGTTATCTTTTGAAAATAGGATGGGACAAAAGTTAATAGAAAATCTACATTTAGCAGTGTCCCTTCTCTGCTTAATTTTAGCTTAAGAAATAATAAATGCTGCTTTTTCTAGTAGAAATTACTTACAAAGTTAAATGGTCATGCTCTTGGTGCCACAGACAGGAAAACTGGATAGAGGACCAGAAGGAAGGCAGAAGCCCTGCAGGAATTTAGGGTACCTAGTGGAAGACTAGTCTGGTGCATGCTGTGAAAACTGGAGTCCATTAGTCTTAGGGAGGTCCAAAGAGAGGTGAAATAGGCAGAGAAGGCTTTCTTCTATGTGGACTCGGTCTTATATATTAATAAATCTTATATTAATATCAGAAGGATATAATAATATAATATAATATAATATAATATAATATAATATAATATAATATAATATAATATAATATAATATAATATAATATAATATAATATAATATAATATAATATAATATAATATAATAGTATAATATATAATGTATATAATAATAGTATAATATTATATTATATATTATATTAATATCAGAAGGAGACACTGGCCAGTAATCAGCAGTGATTTGTTGTGATAGAACATAAGCTTAAATTAATCAAAAAGTATGAGAAAAGACAGATAAGACAGGAAGAATAAAAGGAACATACAAGGGCAAAGGAAAGGAAAATGTGTCCATAAATCACAAAATTTGAGGGAAATATTTTGGAACATTTCCTTTGGACTTTGTTTCAAAACAAAAATACATGTTGCATTCATTCTCAAAAGTGAACCTACAAAGAACATAGAGAAAGCAAGAAAAATAAATACATGCAAAGATATTAAACTGGAGATGAGGAACTAAAGGAGTGAAGTCCAAGTGTAAGCATTTCATATAACTGGATAAATCCAAAGAAGAACAGTAAAAAATTGAAAACTGCCTCAAGTTAGATAAAAAGAATAACATATTTACTGACACTAGAAATGCGACTGCTACAGTGGGAGAAATTCTGCTTCAGTCTTATAGATTTTAATAGTGAATACAAGGCTTTGAATGCTATGCAATGAAAGCCAGAAGGAAAAAAAAAAGAGAGAAAATAAGTAAATTCTAAGGGATTTGGAAGTATTACAAGAATTTCTGCAGCAGTGACTTAGTGTGATAGCAGGTTATAAACTATACAGTACACTTAGTGTGGTAGTCACACTAAGTGTACTGTATAGTTTATAATCTGCTCTGAACCATTCTCCAGCAGAAGAGAAGAGAAATGAATTGTGGCAAACAGGGGAAGAAATCACAAATAACTGTTAGAAGGCCAACCATGAGGCTAAATGCCTTTGTGAAGAGGTCAATGTTTGATATGTCTCTTGCTGCTGGGCAAAGTATTGTACTGTGTAAAAGCACTTTGATCTGATGAGATTTAGCTTATTTGCTCCTATCCTTCAGCTCTCAACAAGCATTAAAGCGTATAATTAAGAAAGAGCTTGCTTGCTTCAATCCAGGATAAAGGAAGAAACACTGAAAACACAATCCAATTATGTTGGGAGGGACCTGGAGGTTTGACTTGCTGAAAGCTGTCAAACATATTTATTTTGAAGCAAGAATGTATCCTCATGAGTTAATTCGCTTCATAGAGATCAACACTTGCAATGAAAAGGCCCTGATAACACATCTTCATGGGCTTGTCTGTGCTTCCCCTTACCTTTGGTCATCACATGGCTGTTGCAAAGATACGTGTTAAACTCACCAAATGCTATACTGAGGTCTAGGTCTCATTGAAATCCTTTAGAAGTGCTCCAAATCATTGTTTTGTCTTAGTTAAACTCAGGTTCAAATGTTTTCATCTAAGATTTAAAGTTTTCCCCTTTAAGCTTTTTCTGAATAAACATTAGCCAGAAAAACTGTACTTTTGTGAAATAATGTGATGAGAAAGAAAGTTCTAGGCATTAGGTATGCTTATGTCCTGTAGAGGCTAGAGAAGATCTGAATTCAAGAAGTGATTTAAAAGCCCAAAGTACTTGAAAGAACCACCCCATCATTATTAAGGACTAGGCTTTAAGTAGCATGGCTATGTATGCATGTTTTCCAGGCTAGATCCTAAAAGGACTATGAACATCCCAGCTGAATATGCCTTTAAGAGGTTAATTTAATTCTGCAAAGATCTACTTTCTGTGAATATCTGAGCCTCTGAACTGCTTAAGTCTCCACAACCAAACTTTGTCATGTGCCTTAATACTTGCTAACAGGTGTGTGCACCATGGCCTCTGATGCTGCTGAGCAGGTGAGGCAGCTCTGTGCAGCCTTGCCTCTTTCTAGCACAGTTATATTGCAATAGGGAACACTCTTGGAACTGCAAGTTAATAAAAAATGCTAAAATTACATGGAAGAATTCTACAATAATGCATTAAGACAATTGTGCAGAAGAAGCCAAATATGTGAGGATGAATGCAGCAACCAGAAAGAGGAAGGAGATGCAGGCAGGTCCTATAACCATGAACTGTCTCTTATGTTCACATCATCATTGCTATTTTATTTTCTAAGAGTTATTATAAAACTGTGTAGAAGGCAAAACCTCTTCATTTCCAACACACATTGTAAAATCCATTATATGAATTGCATACTATAATGACTTTCTTGCCATGATTTTTATTTAGATTGCCTGCATTATCACATTGACTTCTAGATAGATATTAGCCTAAATTCAGCAGTGATTTCTAGTTCATTCACATTTGCAAAATTTACAGGATCTCAATTAGATGTGGCTCAGCAAAAATATGGGTATCAAAATAGAACCTTCATTGCCATTTATTGAGACAATTTAAAAAATAATGGGGATTAAAATGGAAAAAAATAATTAGTTTCAAAAGATGTCATAATCAAAGTTAAAGCAAAATTTGTACTTTTTGATAAGTTCAAATAACAAAAAGAATGATAAATAGATATTATATCACAGCCTTGGCTTAGTAAAACATTTTCCTCACATTTGCAGCACCTTTGATTATCTCATAGCCACTACCTTTCAAGCAGCAATATATAGACATATGTGTCCAGTCCAGAAAATGAGGACTCTTTGCACGTATTCAGAGCTTGGAAGACTCCAGGCTTATGTCTAAATCCTCTCAATAATTATTTTTTCAATTCAGCTGATATTTCTAAAGACATGCCTCTAGACAGAGTACTAAAACAAGTTCTGACAGGGAGCATAGAATAATTAAATGTTCATCCATTATTTTATTACATTCCATTCATATGACAAGATTGCCTTAAATATACATGATTGAATGAGGATTTTTGGTGAAGATCTGGGTATTAATCTCTTTCTGTTTTCAATCTGTTCACTATTTGCAGTAAACAGCTTTGTTAAATTCCTTATACTCAACATATGTTATTCTCATTTAGTCCTCTTCCTTCTATGCTGGTCTTGGGATTTCTAAATTCAATGTTTAGGGTTTCATTGCCTAAACATGAGAGCTTGAGGTTATCCTATGTACTTTTCTCTGCCAGTCCAGAATGTCTCTGCTCACCCATTGCAGCATCATTCAGCCGCTTTGTGGACTTCTCAGATGTTCTCAGACTCTCAAATTTTTTATTGTTACTTAGAGAACATAAGATTACTGACTGATTAACCCACAGCTACCAATTATCAATTAAGGTAACTGTTGTAATTCAACCCCAGTAGGGAGCTATGCCTACTGATTTTTTTACAATTTTATCTTTTTAGTACAACAAATTGGTATAATAATTTATAAGAAATTTAATTTTGGTTCATTGTTCATTGTGGTGAATTGCATAATATTGCAATGAAATGGGATACTCATATTGGGATGAATATGATTATTTCTTATGTCAAATAAAATGGTAATATTCCTCTGATATTTTCAAACTGGAATTCACATTTTCTTGCGCTGCAATATGAAAAAGGAAATATCTGGTTTTTCTTTGGCTATCTACAATATCTGAACCAGCAGTGAAACTTTTTTATTCCCTACAGTGGTAGATTCTCTGATCTGGAAATTTTTTTGAGCCAATAACTATAAAACACTGTTAGAATTTAAATCATAACTAGAAATTATAAATACAGGATTGGACTGCCAGTCCTCACTGCTTAATTAAGTTATTTCAGGGTCTTTTTAAACAGCAAAATCATCTTAACTCATACTTCAAAAGAAACTGACACTGGGAAAGAAGAATGACTACATCAGTGGTCCAGATAAGTACTCCTCAATATTTTTCCTTCTCTATATTTAAGGAAAAAAGTATTACTCTATTAAAGGCAATGACTCTGTAACATTGGCATCCATGAGAATAGGACTGGGCTCAAAAATGACTATTGGCAAACAATATCTCAGTTATGTCACAAAGGTAATTTTATTGAGTTTGAATGGCAAGGTTTGGTATTGGGGTGGGCTGCAGGGGTGGCTCCTGTTGGAAGCTGCAAGAAGCTTCCCTTCTGTTTGATGGGACCAATGCTTCCCAGTTCCAAGGTGGACCTGCCACTGGGCAAGGCTGATCCCATCAGAGACCTCCATTGTGAAGCAGATATCCACCATGGAGGGGCTCATGCTCGGGCAGGTGGATCCCCAGAGGAGGCTGCCACTCTGTGGGATGCCTGGGCTGGACCGGCTGCTGACAGGATCCATGGACCCATGGAAAACAGAGCCCATGGTAGAGCACATTTTGCTGGCAGAACTTGTGACTCATTCCTGAGAGACTGCACCCTTGGAAGGGACCCACACTGGAGCAGCTCATGAAGAACTGCAGCCCGTGGGAAGGACTCATGATGGAGAAGTTAATGGACAACTGTCTCACATGGGAGGGACCCTTGCTGGAACGTGAGGAGTCCTCTCCCTGCGGATGAAGGTGCAGCACAGACAACATGAAATGAGCTGACCCCAACGCCCATTCCCTGTCTTCCTGTGCTACTGGCAGGGATGAGGTAGACAATTCAGGAGGAAAGGCAAGCTCAGGAAAAAGGGAGTGGGGGAGGGAAGGTGCTTTTAGGATTTGGATTAATTTCTCATTTCCCTACTCTAATTTGATTGTCAGTAAATTAAACTAATTTCTTCAAGTCAATTCTCTTTTGCCCAAGATGGTAATTGGTGAGTGATCTCTCCCAATCTTATTTTGGTCCACAAGTCTTTTTTGAGTTTTCTCCCCCTTTTCCAGCTGAGCAGAGAAACAAACAGTAGGGAGGCTTTGGTGGGCACCTGGTGTTCAGCCAGAGCCAATACACCACAGTAGCTAAAGTGGGTACTGTGTGAATGTATGCCTTATTTTCAGTATCTCTATTTTAAAATTTAAAAAGTCCACTGGAAATTCAACTCGGAAGAATAATAAAGAAGGCTGCACAATTCCTTTATCCTAGGTAACAGCAGGAGATGAATTTTTGACTCCAATTGACAATGAAAAGCTAAAGATGGAAGCTACTACTGTTTCTAAACAGATTTAATAAAATTAGGATTCATGTAAATTTTACTCAATACTTTTAAAATTTTATTTTAAGACTTAACTGTTATGTTTGCAAATAGTAACATTTATTTGCATTTTATTTTTAGTATAATAGTGCATGTTAAAGTTTTGAAAATTAGGTATCATATGTAAACTAGTTTTCATCGGGCTAAACATCTATCTTTAATTATATGACTGGTTTTATAATTCTAAAGGTGAGATCGATGCCATCCTGCAAGTACACAGAAAACAGGAACATTATCCATAACCCCACAGCCATCATGCTCACACAGGAACTACAGATCTTGGGCTGTGTTCCCAGAGTCAATCTTCTGATAATCTAAGGTTTAGTTTTCTAAAATCTCATTTTACAGCTGTGCATTCCTTGTTAAAGGGGCTGATACTGCCTTCTTTTCCATACATAAATAAACAGCTAGAGAAAAGTTGTATGGAACTGCAGAATCTGCACCAGGGCAGTCTCCTTTCAAGCTTTAGAAAGCAGACAACACCACTACTCTGGCAGGATGTTTCTTAAAGCAGAAATGCAAAGTTGTCTCCTGAGATACTGGGCAATGAAGATAGCTTGATGAAGTGAACAAATTTACCACCAACTTTGTTGGTTTTGATTTTTTCCTTCTTCTGAACACTCGTCATTAATGGTCGATTGATGGTCAAATTGTATCTCATGCTACATACAAATGCTGTGGAGTTCTTTATGGAGATTTATTAATCTAGTCTGTTGTCAGCTGGGGACTCTGGCCAAAATACATTAATAAAGGAAATGAGTAAGCTATTCAAAGATCAAAGAGCAATTAGAGATTTCAGTTACATGGAAAGATTTTGTGGTAACAGTTTTCTCTTAAAGACATTTAAGCATCAGCAAACAAGGATTGTTTATGTCCTCAGCATGAGAACAGCTGAAACCCATAAATAGTTTTATAGGAGCTAGTTCAGAGTTTCATTCTAGTGCTGTAATTTGAAGTGATTACCTTTTTCTTTTAATCTCACTCTTCATTTAATCCTGTTTGAGCCAGACTGTCATCTTTATTCAGAATGAACAGTATTTTTACACTGCAAATCATTCCAGTGATATCACTAATACAATTTATTGCATGTTCTGCAATTAAGTTTTTCTTAGATGGAACTCCCTTAGAGAAAGGAGTCTTGATGTACTGAATATGTGCTTGATAATTTGATAAAGTTTATATATCTGTTGCATATAATATTTCTCTCTACAAAGCATATGAGAAGACCATTTTTTTTTTTCATTTTTTTCCTTGCTTGTGTAATATAACAGCAACAGAGCCCTGGAGCTCCCCACAACACTGTACACAATGGAGGTCTTCATAAGCTTTTATAGGCAGTTGTCCTCATAATCTGAACAGTTGCTCTGCAGCACAAACTAAAGAGACACTCTTTAGACTGTTGTTATATCACCTATTCAAAAGAAAAGTAACAATTTTTAAAGATATTTACAGTTAAAATATCAGATTACATGGAGGTGCATGCTGCCATTACAAATTGCCAGTATTAGTTATAATATAAAATTTTATATTCTATGTATTTTATTCGATGTCTTTTTACTAATTTTATTGATATAGGTGACCAAGTGGGAGTCATTTAAAGTCATTGCAGCCAGTTAGGCACTGTCCATGGTCCTGTTGGCAAGGCTAGTCAGGATTTCTTTTAATCATGTCATAGACATGAGAAAGAATCCTTACTGAGTACCATGGAGCCAAACTTTGCTTGGGATTGAATTAAAAAATGAGTTAGGAAATTGGAATTCCATATTATTGTGTTCTTAAACAATATTTTGATGTCCAATATTGTTACTATTTTATTTAAATATACTTCAATAGCAGGGAAATTTTACAAGTTTTGACATGATTAGCACCAAAGTTGATTTTAGAAGGAGAGAGTAATCTAAAATTAAGGGTAAGAATCTTGTTTATAAGCCTACTTTATTAAATATAAGTTTTCATTAATAATATTTCTGCTTTTCCAAGTAAATTGTGACAGATTTTCTATTTTTTTGTAGGACTCAAAACTGACATCAGGAAAATGTATCTTCTCTAGTGATCAAAATATTTGAACCTATTCTACACAGATATGCTGAAAGATCCATGAAATTCCCTTTCTTTTCTTTCATTTGATGATGAATCTGGAAACAGAAAGAAAAAGGCAGTGAGAGGAGAAGAGAGAGGTATTTTAAATGTACTGATATAACTGCATGTACAGTTTACAGCATCTAGAAGACAGATGCACTCTCTATTAATAAGAGTACAAAATGTCCAGTTAGTTAATTTTAAGTTGGTTTTCTGCATGGAGGGAACTGAGAGATTGAACTTTTTATTCAATTTTTTATTGAATTAACTTAACTTAGAAGCAACAAATTGGGTGCATGGACAACTTGCAGAAAGAAAATTACACTACTGAATGCTCTGTAGCAAAGCTATGCAGTGAAGATTTAAAGTATAGCATAAGTCAGCACTTGCTCATTCAAAATCAGAAACTCTGAGGCAGGTATACTCAAAAATACTATCCTTACAACCATATTGCCTGATTTACCTCCTGATTTATGAGTTAAATATTTTCAGTCTTAAGGAAAAGTTTTGATACATGTACAATCTGTGTGTATGATGTATATGACAATTAAGTACACTAGACCTATTCAACCTGTAAAAGGGTTCTGATGGTTCTGGTCTTTAAAATCAAAATTTGATAATTCAGATAATGGAAATAAGGAACAATCATTCATTGTCTGATGACAGTGAATATCTAGCATGAACTTTCAAGTATCAACGTATTGGTAAAAAGGAAAACATCCATTGAATTAATCTGGATTTATTTGCAAATCCCCACATAAATTGAAATATTAAACAAAATTACCTTTAGCAAATGTTAATGAGTATAATGAACAATTATGTATTATGCTTCAAGGTGAGGAACAGGAGTTCTTAAGTTATCCCATCCTTAGTAGAAGGAACTTGTCCTATAAATGTGACAGTTCCCTTGTTGCATGATTTAGTTTCATATTTTGGTTAAAAATATGTTCCACTTCAAAATACTTTAGCTGAGAAGTATATGATCCATTTAAATAACAGGAAATACCTGCTCTTGATTTAGTGAATATTGTTTAGTGTGGGGGGATGAAGAGTCTTTTAATGATTACATTAGGAGTAAAAGATGTGTTCAGCAAACATGGTAATAATTAGAAAATGAAGGCTGACACTGAAATTGATTCATTTCACTTTGGCTCACCCAGCTGTGACAAAATCACAAGTAAAAGAAGGGAAATTCCACTCCCACTAGTAGATTCTTTACTCCTTTGTCTGCTATTTGCTCTCTTGGGGCGCTTTTGACAATTTCATTTTGATTTGGGGAACAGAAAACACGTCCTCCAATGTTTCTCCTGCAACTGCTGTTTATCCTACTAAGTGCAAGCCTCTAGACGACAGGTGAAATACAGAGTTCCTGTTTCATAAAAATATCAAAATATAAAATTGGAATGAAAAGTCAAAATAGCTCTCATTCATCAGAAAGAGAGAAAAATGCACAGCTCAACTGAGTAAATATAATTCTATTTCATAGATTCACAACCCTTCACAGGTATTTTGACTTTTCAAATGATGCAGACTGAGTTAACATTCAACATGAAAAATCATTCTGAAGACAAACAATTTATATATGTATTGACATCAGATATATGCACAATATGTTTTTATTGAATAATTTATTTAATCAATGAAATCCTCAAAATTACCTCTTTTAGGAAACAAGTATGAACTGCACTTTAAAAAAAATCCTTTTCTAATCCTCAAAGAGAGATTTGAAAATTAAGTTGTAATATTATCTTCAATTTTCTATTGAATTTTAATCATAACGAACTACATTCAGTATTCCTGCACTTTCTCATACTTTCTTCTCTCCCACTCTTGAGTATAGCTTCTGGAAGTCAGAAAATAAGGGGAGAGAGAGAAATTATAGGAGAAACTATGAAAAATGATCTTACAATAAAACAGAAGAGTAGAAATGCAAACAACAGATCTTTTACTCTCCATACGTCCTTCTGTACAGTCTCCATCAGTCATTAATACTTTTGAAGAAGTTCAATTAACTGTTCAGAGACATTCAGCTAAAGAAACAGAAAGAGAGGGCACTTCAAAACTTTCATTACAAAAATTACAGCAGCTGGTTAATCTCACCAATCTACATTTGATCTGTATGTAACAAACTTGTATTCGATTTAAGAAAAATTATAATAGTGGAACAAAAGTGGAACTCCTGGAAGAAAGCAAAAGTGAATCTTTTGAAGGACTACCTTGACTGTAGAATTAACTTTGTTCAACAGAAGCACTCTGGAGGTATTCATAACTACAAAGTTTCTATGACACCTTACTTTTTCTGTGATTTTCCATCTCAAATGGAAAAACTATATGTTTAGTTCCAGCAATATACCCAGTAGGAAGGTGACCTGGCAATGTGAGATTTTAGACATTGCAAGCTAGGAGCATGAAAGAGTTAAGTACTGGAAACCTAGCTGAGTAGTGTTGAGAAGCAATTTTGATAAATTCAGAGAGGTATGCCAAAACTAATAGATATTAATAACAGGTAGCTACAGAAGTATAGTGCATCTATGGACATGCATACACATCTCCTCATCAATCATCATTTATGTGGAGGCAGCTATTAATGGCTCTAAAACTGAACTGTATCTTTGACTATCTTGTACTAATAAAACATTACCTAGGCTTGACTTGAAGGCTGTGAAGTCAAATAATGGTTTATAACAGGCCTTCCCAAGCAAGATGGTATCAGAAGCCTTGAAACTGCAAGCACAAGGTGATACCAGATGTTCCAAAGTTATAAACTCTACTCAGAAAAAGTCAATTAGTATTTACTAAAGGAATACAGCCTTGGGAACAGAATAGAACTATCTTTTGCAAATAACAGAGAGAGCAATGAAAACTCTCTAGCATGTGTAAAAGGTAGATGTAACACAACATGCTGAGAAAAGCACTAAAAAATTTGTGAGTAAAGGAAGCTGGCTATTAAAAAACATACTGAATAACCTCAATGACACCTTATAACAAGGTGAAAATAACCACACTAGGAAAAGTAGTTTCAGAATAGGTTGGGATTCTTATGACTTGCCAAACAACCCACTGAAAAAGTGAAGCATAACCTCAGAAAAAATGGTAGATATTACAATGGTTGTGTGCAACAGCTTTAACTGTTACTTAATTTGCAATAGTCTGTAACTGAATATTTTGGACCCTAAGTGCTAGTATAATTATAAACTGATTTATATTCACTCTTTAATTACCATACTAAGACTTTAGTTTGACTTTCATTGACTTATTGTTTTCAAATACAAGGTGTGCTTCCCCAGCCCAAAAACATGCATGAGGTCCTTCATAAAGTTCCTCACTATTGCATATGGTTAGAATTCAAATGTGAGAATAATCTGCAGGGGGGGGAAGTCATATCATATTGTTAAATATTTGATCTTATTCTTTCTTTGCATGGTCTCAAAAATATTAAATGCAAGTCTGGTGTTTATAACTCATGTCAAAAATCTGTTTCATGCTTTAAGAATTGGAATTTGTTTAAGATATTGTTACAGAGACAAATGTTTTCACTCAGTAATGTTCAGGGTTTTAAGTGTGTGTCTTTTCCTTCAGCTGCAGATTTTGGCTTAGTGTCCTTGTTCTTTACGTAAATAGTTTGTCAGACCTTACATTAAAACTCTGCAAGGAATAACTGAAAACAGGAAACATAAAAAAAAGCTGGGTGAAATTTCACATGATCTTTATTAAAGATTGGCAGTACTGATAGCTGTCTTTGAGATACTATTGTATTTAGACACCAAGTTAAAGTGTTAAGACTAATCTGACTATCATTAAATAAAATTTTTAAGTTGGTGAATTGGTACAAAAAAGTAAAGATTTTTGAGTAGAAAAGTCCATTGTCTTCGAAAAACTAGACTTTATCACAACACAGTTGTGTACTCAGCTTCCTATGATTTCAGCCTCAGTTCTTTATAACTGTTCTCTAAAGTAGAAAATGCTATTTTAAAATTTTTGAGAAAATTAGGTTTGGGAATATTGCTGGATAGAAAACAGATCTTTTATTGCTCTTCTCAATTATTGGAACAAATATTATGCAAAATAATATAAAATGTAAAAGACTTAAAAAATAAAAGAGTAAGATGCAGATTTTAAAGTTACACATGGATGACGACAGCAGCAGTTCTTGAAAAAGAAATGTTCATTATCTTTTATCTTTAACTGGACATAGTATAGAAGAAATAAGTGACCTTTAAACAAAGAGATCTGAAGAGATTTCCCCCCGCCCCCCAACTTCTTTTTGATACAATGCCTCTGTCAGGATTTTTCATATAGTCTTCACCAAAAATTATTAAGAGCTCATTTATGAGTTAAAAAAAGTAAGCCTTGCTTTTTCTTTCTGAATTATGAAATTGGCATTGAAAACAGCTTCTTTCTAATACTTATTTTTCATTAAAAATCTTTTAAAGCACAAAATTGTGCTGTATTTTTTCCCTCCCTAGAAAATACTAAACTTTGTTGGATGAACAAAATAAATCAATGGAACTTACAAAATTCTCTTTCAGTTATTAAAGTTTATATCATGGGAATTAAATGAGGATTTGATACTTTCTTAAATTACAGCTTTATATTAGAAATGCCATCAGTTTTAGCTGCCATTGGAAATTTTAACTACAGATCTTCATTGCAAGACGCAATAATCAGAATATTCAAAGATTTATTCATAAGCTAATTAGATTGTGCTACGTAACTTCCTCACATTTTCATTCTGTTTTCTCAAACAGCAAGGATCCAAATGCACAACATAGTTAAATGCCATAGTACTGCATTTGATTGTAATGAAATCTGGAAAAATCCATGTATTTGAAAATAAATTGTGCCTTCATTGTGCAAACTTTATAGGAAACTGGGACCTTAACTCAGATCTGCACAATGGGATGTTGAGTGATTAAAAACCATAAATGATGAAACTATAGTATTCTATGACAGATAGATTTTCTGCCTCAGTCAACATAACATTTACAGATGATGGAAAATAAAATATACAATGGAGAAGTTAAAATTCATCTCTAATATTTTACAACATTTGTCTCCCATATTTCATGCTGTTCAAGACACAATTACTATGAACAGTAGGATAGGTCTCTCCCCTTGCTAGCTTTCATGCATAATAAATAAGCTTTCAATATATAATTAATGTAAACAATGAAACTGAAAACAAGGCACCTTTCCCCAGCAAAAAGGTTATTACAAAATACTATAATTATTTAACATCTTGGATTATGTATCTGAAAATCGTGTGACTTTTTAGTTTATTTTGTACTAAACCCAACCTTTTCTCAGAAATTTCCATCTACAACTCAGAACATCCTCAGTCTTATTTAGATCTTAACACACCAGTTGTTTATTTGGGGCTTGACTGTCTGCCAGAAGGGCACTAAATATAGATTTTTTTTGTTGTTGTTTTGTTTATTAACTGATAAGCAAGATTGTTTACTATGTTAATCAGTGCATCCTTACTCCTGCCTTGAAGGCTATTTATACTGAGGTTGAATATTTCAGCTAATTGGAAGAAGAATTCATGTTAGATCCATAAATCTTGCATATAAGGTTAATTTTAGTGTTGTACTTACTCCTGCTGTAACCATATATCAATGGTTTAACTGTCCCTTCTGAATTTGTTTAGTCTTTGCAAAGATTCCTGAGAGCTACAGAGGCATTCTGCAATATATCTTATAAGACTCCACAAAATATAAGTAGCTGAATGAAAATATTATGGTGATGTCAATCATTTAATGCCCACTACCCCTTGCAGAAGGCAGCCATGGAGTGCAGTACCCAGGCAATACTGTTTTGAACACTTTGCAGCTAAAGAGAACACAGAGAACCCCTGAACACTGAATGTAGAAAAAAAAATTATTATTATTAAAGAGCTACTAAGTTTTCTTAAAAGAAAATAAAAGGGCTGGTAGTTTCAAGACAGTTGTTTAGTTTTTTCATGATCAAATAATTTACTGTAAACACTTATACTGACAGATGTTGGTTTTCTATCTCCATTTTTGTTGAGGTCAACTAAGAAAATGAGCCTTCCATAGCCAAAGAAAGCAGTGGAAAAGCTTTCTGGAAACAGTTAAAAAAAACCCCAAACAAAACATTGGGAGCTGCATGTTTGGAAATATGGCATTAATGATTCAGCACACGTAGTAAGAGATCAAAAATGAATATTGATTCTGCTAAGCACTTACCCACATGTGCAAGAAAAGGCTGCTTCCCTTGGAATTCTTTGATGTTATCTCACATTATGTATTATACTTAGCAAAACAAAAGGTAGTATTAGGAAATCATGTTTTCAAAGGATACAAGTATCCAGAAATGTGGAAAAAGCACACATCATGGAAAAAAACACTTTCTAGCTTATAGGGTCCTAGTTTATAGATATTATATAATAGCAAGAATCTAAGAAGAGTTATAGATAAATGTGTGCACAGCCTGAAACAAAACAAAATGTGTAAAGAAAAAAAATCCAGCAATTTAGTTCTTACTGAACTGTGATACCTGAGCTCAATAGAGCATGGAGAGCAGGAGACTAAGCAAAAAATTAAAAATTCTGATTTCTGTTAAAATAACAGTTTTTGGAAATGATAGCTTCAAGATACTTCAACATTACTTCAGGATTTTACTTTGACTAATATTTTTTATGAAAATCATCCTGAACTGTCTTAAGAAAAAACCCAAACAGAGGACAAGATTTCTAACAGGAAAGGAGCTTTTTTAAATTAAAAAAACCCATACTAATTTAAAAGGAGATTTTGCTATACCAAAAGAACAAAGTTATAATTCATAAATTTAATCTACTTTTAAATAGATCCATATTGAGAATTACACTATGCAAACACACAAAAAAATTAATAGACTATATTGAGCCTATAAAATGTCAATCATTGAAACAGAAAAAAATCTTTTATACTAGAAAATAGCATTTAAAAATTAATTGTGAGGTTGAAGGCCTAAAAGTCAGCAAACACTGGCAACATTGAGGTAGATCTAAGAGATTTTGTTTCCTTATGTCTAGAGAAATCAGCCTGTAGGTAGCCAGCAATAGAGCAATAATGCTGTTCTCAGAGTATACTTTGATTTTTTGTTGATATTGTTTTTCTCCAGGTCTTCCTTGTAATTTCTTAGCTGTGTTTTGACATGGTACTGAGCTGCAGAGTTTGCCTTCTGCTTCTCCTTTCCCTTCTCCAGTTTGTCCTTTGGCTCCCCTGTTGTTCTCTTGGCCATGATTTCAGTCCCCCGGTCTCTCTGATCCACTTTCTGAGCCTCTTCATATCTTTCTACATTGTTGGCTCTCTCTCTTTTTCTTTTTATATGTTTTTTAATCTCTCCCATCTATAATGTTGCACAGTTCCCACATGGCTTTGATTAATGCACTCTTTTCCTGCTTTTGCATAAGTAGGACTAAGCTAAAGAATTCCATGAACTGTTTTTAGAAGCAGCTTAAAATGTTTTATCTTCTCCAGAACTCTCTCACTTTTACTGGGTTTGATTTAAATATTTTGGTTCAGATTCACAGTGAAAGTGGATGGAAAAGATGGAGCAATCCCCCTGAACCCACTCACATGGAGCCTTTGTCCTATTAAATCACCTGAAGGATTTTCTATATGAAAATAGGATAATAGGATATATGGGTTATTTCTCTCCTTCTACACAATCTCCTTTGCTAATGCCATGAATGGAATCTGCTTTAGCCTGTGGTCTGGCCACTAGCAGGTTTCTACCATATGAAGACCATGGTATCCTGACATGAGTAGCTTCCCTGCTCACTGTGCTACCTAGTTTTTGGTTGTTAGAAACTTATACTGCCTCAGCCAAGGAGGAGTATTTGTCTTTAACATGATTTTACAACCATTTCTGCCTCCAGGACTATTCTTGCTTTTATGACTCAATCTCCTAGTGCAGATTAGGTGAAATCAGCATTAACCTTCTAGGTAATTTTTTTTCTTTCCATGGAGGAAAGAATCAAGAGAGCTACAAGGAAGTTATGAAAGTGTGTGCTGTTCTTTCTGAAAGCAGTAATGTTACGTTACCTACCTGTAGTAAATTCATTTATTTTTCAGGATCACAGTCAGTCAGAAAAGTGGGATTAGACCATGACATCTCCTCGGGACTGAATTTTCAGACCTTTGTGAGAAGTAGAGAAGAGTCATGTGAAGGAAGAGATCATAGGCAATAACTCACAAATTCATCCTACCCAATTTGAGGCCCCTAACTGAAATACTTGGGAGTGTAGTCAACCTTGTAAAGTCAAAAGAGAGCTACATGAATGAGTGACCCAGACACTCTCAGAGGAAAGTTCAGACCTTAGACTAAGAAGCCTTCTGCAGGTCTATATCTCTCTCTTTGATCAAGGAAACTAAAAATGCTACAAACCTACCCTAAAGGTCTTCATCATTGTAAGGTTAAGTGGAACGAATAGGATTCAAAAACATATTCTAAAATAATGGGGTATGTGAAGTAGGGAATAGGTGCCTATAGGAGCTTACAAAGAACAAAGTGCTTAACTCCTAACAGGAATCTTTCTGTCAGGGCCCTGGAGCGCCCACAGCTTTGCCTGTCCCTGCCCAACCCTGAGGGTCTCCCTCTTCTGTTCTTGGCCCAGGAACTCATTTCACACTCCTGACCCATCAGCTCCTGCCCCAGCAATGCCTTTTGACCCAGCTCCATCTCCCCACAGCCCTGCCTTGCCTGTCTAGGGGTGCACTCCCAGACTGAGGGCCAGCCTCATCTATCCCAACCACAGGAGCGTGCCTTTTACCCAGGGCTGGAGTTGCCCTGGCTCCCCCTGGATTTCCTGCTCCTGGCTGGGATGGTGGGATATTCCCTGCCTGCTGGACCCCACCCTGGTGGACCTGAGGCACCCCTGCCACTCTCTCTGGGGATTTACTGCTCCTGCTGAGTCCTGGTAGTTTTTCTTTTCCATACTTTTTTCCATTTTTCTTTGCTCCATTTTCCTCTTTAGGTGCATCTCTGCTTTCAGAGAATATTTTTCTCTTATATCTCTTAAAGCAGGATCTTTGGGAACATTTAGGTGCCTAATGAAGCTGACTTGGAATAATGGCATTTTTCACACTGGCTAGGCACTTCAATTCTATTGAAAAATCAGCATGAGAACATTCTTTCCTCACTTTTGTCTATGTTGTCATTTGTATCTTTATTACCCCAACACTGGGTGCAGGGGTGGATTGAAAATTTGAGGGAAGATTTCAGATATTGCTGGGAAGCTCAAGGAGGAGTTGGGAAACAGACTGGAGCAAAATATGACTAAGTAGAAAGAGGATAACAAATCAAAGTAAAATATAATGGTCTCATACATTGCAGAGCTCCCATTACTCAGGGGAGCTGGGCAAGCAGGCACCATCCCTGTGGTGGGTGTGCAATCAACTGGCCCAAATGCAGTGGATTTGCTTGTTGCATGCTCCTGAGCCATTTAGTCAGAAACTTGATAAATCCCCATTAAAATAATAAGAACAATGGTTCACCATTGAAAGCAGTATGCCTACTTCCATAAACATTAAAAGAAGGAGTCTGATCCAGTGTTGGGTGAAGAAGGAAAGGAGTGAATGCCTAACACATGAAAAAATGCTTACACATATTGAGAAAGGAATAAATGTAAGTGTGGGATGGGGATCTAGGGATTTTAAGTACAAGAAGAGAGCATTAGAAATCCTTCAAGGTTTGCCATTTTTTCTAGTATTGAAAGATAATTCAAAATTCAAGCATGTGGACTAAATCTTCCAAAATCATTTTAAGTTGCATGGGACACAATTCAAAAATTTGTCCAAGGTCTTTTGAAATCTGGCTGCTGCCCAGACTTTTGAGGTGTTTTACAGACAGTTATGTATATTGTCAGGCTCTTTATATGGCTGTCTGGAGGTGATTGCTGTGCTGAGAATAGATAAGGTAATTGGCACCATGCTGAGGTAAGATTAGGAAAGGCAGACTTATAATTCCCTGGGTGATGTTCTGAGGGCAATGATTCTGAAAGAATTAAAAAAAAAATTAAAATTCAATGTCAAATAAACACAAGCTCTTTATCATTTGGGGTTGGGAGTTGGGAGGGAAAGTCAAGTAAAAGCCTCCAAGGGAGCAAACATGTCACAGAGACATTGCAAATGTAGTGACAGGTGCTCCACACAGCAGAAGTAAAGGGCATCGTTTTCCAACCACCAAATGATCGCTTCTTCAGAGAAGACAGTAACACAGCTTCTTTCTAAGCAAGATTTCCTCTGACAATAGTTTTTCCTCACAAAGGTCTCAGAACACTTTATTATTTCCTCATTTCAGTTTGACAACAGTTCCAAATCAGTTGCTGAATAGCCAGAATTAACTAGTATTTTTACTGAGATATGAGTGTGGACATGCTTTAAGAAATGAAAAAGTTTGTGATTTACTGTGACGATCAGCCGTCCTTATGGTGTCAGTCATCCTACTCTTGACTGGGCTGAGCCCTGAAGCCTGTTTCCTGGAATGAGCTTTTGTACAAGCTGTGGACTTAATGCATGCAGTCAGTTTCCAATTAAGAACAATAGGGGAGTACTGAGGAGTCAGACCATGGGAGAACTTACATAATGCTACTGCTTGTAAACCAAAGATAGCTCTTGAAAAACAGGGTGAGATGGCACTAATATTCATTAATAATGAATGCCTTCCAGGAAAGCATTTATGTATGAAAGTGTGCCACTGGCTTAGGCCCAAAATTAGAATGGCTGTGTGTATTTAGGTCTCTGCCTGTACTAAAAAACCTGATAGCCATGAACTTGCTTTGGGAATCCTGTTTTAGTGTCAAGACATTGCTGACATAATTTTCACAGGATTTATAAGGTATACAGGTTATCCATGCACAACAGAACTCATTGCCTAAAATTTTCAGGTAAATTGAGTTAACGGGCAAACGAATTTAAATGTGTTAAGTAAATAGGAATTGTGGTCTTCCTATGGGATAAAATATATGTGACAAATTCTACCAAAAAAATTCATTTCATCTGCAGATCCTAGTTGTCAGGGAGAGAACAAATTTAGCTTTTTGTTTTGTTTTTTTTTTTCTTTCAAACATTCTAAGTAATAGATACTTGACTTTAACAGCAGAATTATACCTATGTGAATTTACAATCTCCTTATACATCTGTAACTTTGCCACTATGTTGTAATGGTAACTTATTCTTAACCTAGGATGTCCTTTCTTAGTTACACTAAGAAATCTGAGCAAACTGGGGATGTACTAAATAAAAGGAGGCATTGCTGAAGAAAAACTTGTATGGAGACCTTTGCCACCTTGGAACCCTTTTGTTATGTTGGGGTTTTTGGACTGGTTTTGTGAGTGATAAATTTGCAGATGAGAACATTGCCTTTATTTAAAAGCATTTAATGTAATGTGGCCATCTGTTAGCACCAATCAAAAAATAATCCAGTTTATCCTCTTGACTCTCTACTCCATCTATGTAGAATCACAGAATGTTTGGGATTGGAATGGACCTTAAAGATCACCTGGTTCCAATCCCCCTGTCATGGGCAGGGGCACCTTCCATAAACCAGCTTTCTCACAATCTCATCCAGCCTAGTCTTGAGCACTTCCAGCACTACAAGTCCTTGGAAGGTATCCTTGGACAGCTTTCCTGTAGGCCCCCTTTAGACACTGGGAGGCTGTTAGAATGTCTCCCTGGTGCCTTCTCTTCTCCAGGCTCCACAGTCCCAACTCTCCCAGCCTGTCTACTCTTAGAGTGCTCCAGCCCTCTGATCACCCCAATAAGCCTCCTCTGAACTCATTCTAACAGATCCATGTCATTACGCTGAGGGCCCCAGAGCTGGATCCAATACTTTAGGTGGGATCTCATGAGAACAGAGTAGAGGGGGAGGATCACCTTCCTCAACCTACTGGTCACATCCTAAAGGTGATTTAGAAAGTTGCAGATCATTACCAAAATTTGTTTGACAAGACATAATGCACAAAGGGATGAGGCAGGTCACATGTCTCTCTTCAGAGCAAGACTCAGTCTATAAATTAGACATCTCATCTCTTGGGATCTGGACCTTGCATTTTTTAGTAGAATCACAAAAAATTTGAACTCGTTCTTCTTCACAGATACTTAATTATTCTTAAACTGATGTTATTTCTGCTGATGACCAAAAAAGGGTCATAAAAAAGAATTTTTTTTATCAACACTGCATTTTGTGAGACTGAGACTGTTTCCATAGATATAATAGTTTACTAGATCAAGACCACCATGAGATTTAAAAAATAAAATGCTTTTCCTCTCTTGGGGTTAGAAATTGCCAAACAGTTTCTATTCTTTCATTCTATCAAAAGAAAATAATTTTATACTCAAATTCAGGAGGATTTCTGGAAAAAAAATTTGAAAGCCCCTAAGAGATAAATTGTGTTAAGTTTTAGAAATTAGCGGAATAGGAATTTTCATGATAACAGATTTGGATCTGAGCTCCTAAATTAAATTGAAACCTCACATTAGAAGGTCAAATACTTTTTTACTTCTCTTCCCTTCAATCCAATATTCAGTGATCAGCAATGAGAAAGTAAGTTCTTCTCTCTAAAAATACCATAAATATTAAAGCTTTAGTAATCACTGAAAAATAAGGTTCTTACAGGACAGGGAATAATGAACATATGCTAAACCTAGCAACTAATAAAGGTGTGTTTAAACATGAATATATTCTCTTTGATAAACATGGCTAGACAAGGCTCATCCTAATAGAAAGGGGTTTAATGTCTTTTTTCCTTTAAATAACTGAGAGGCCTGAGCTGTTAACATGAAGAGATTCCAGAAAATGCCTCTTTAATTAAAATAGAATGATGGAATTAGACTGCTGTTTTATTCCATTGTCTTACAAATCATAACACCAAAGACATCTCTAAAATGTGAATCAATATACCTTCGACAACAGAGAAATTGAGAAGAAAGGGTAGAAACTTCTTAATGTTTTCTTCTGAAAGACAAGAATAGAATTATTTGATGTGGATAATTAAAACAAATGATGTTCACATCCCAATGTTTACTGTACTTGCACTTGATATTACAAACCTTGCAGGCAGCCTAAAGCAGTAACTTAAATTAATGAAGGAAAATAAGATGAAAGACTACACATAATGTTGAAGGTTGAAGAAATTGTTAGAAATATTATCACTGAAGGAATTTTTTAGCTTAAAAGGATAACATTGTCAGAGGGACTTAAAACTATTACAGTTCTGAAACAAAAAGAGTCGTTAAATTGTTTTTTGTGTATCAACTGAGATTGTGGAAGAAAAGAAAAGCTTAATAAGGAGCAAAAAACGAAGAAAGGATCCAGTTGGACCACAAAGCAACATGTTAAAAAAACTGTGGATGATGTTAATCTGTCTGAAAGCCAAAATTTTCATCAAAATCTATGCATGAATTTTTGGTTTACAAGTTTATCTTTAAAAGTGTGTACTTTTTTCATAAAAGGAAAGCCCCTATGTTTTCAAAGTCAGTAATAGTGGTAAGTAACATTTAATTGCAGAAAATAATATTTGTCAGAGTATTATTCAGTAACTCCAAACTCCCCAGTTTGATACAAGAATAAAAGAGGGGAAATAATTTTTAATCATATTAATTATTAGTCTTTGCATATGATAATACTAATGCCAACTATTGTGAAATTTTATAATTTTTTAAAATTATTTTCTAAATCATGGGAAATTGACAATTTTAAAAATTGAGGAATGAACACTAATTAACAAATGGGGAAACCAGGCCATGTGAAAGTGTTGCTTAAGACAGTCAGGAAACTTTTATTAGAGAAATGGATAAGGTCCATTTCCCTCATTCTATGATACTATGTTAAAAACTTTTAAAACTGTCTTGGTTTGGAAAGACAGGTGTCTGCTAAGGAAGGCAGGAGCCTCCCCTGAAATGGAGAATATAAACCCTTCCCCACCCCTCCAAATTACTATAAATTTTAAATTAAGGGGCTCTCAGGCAAAAAATATGGGAGCAGGAAATAACAGCTCTTTAATATGGAAAAAAAAAAGGATAAAATAAACAATGCAGTACACTAGAACAACACTGACAGAGTCAGAAACCCAACCTGACACCCTGTGGGTCAGGGTGTTGGTGACAGTCCAATTGGAAATGTGGCTGCAGCCCTCCTGAAGTATGAGGTATGGTTCTGTTGGAGCAAGGAGGACCTGTAGAGAAGGATGTATTTTTCCTCTGAAGATCCAGTGGAAGAAGAGACAGCTGCTGTTCCTCTGGGGAATCCCATGGAGAAAGCCATACTGGTGTCTCAAAAGCTTCTGGATTATATCTGGGTAGCAATGCTTGGCTCCACCCTCTGGGCGGAGCATCTCACAATGGGATGTTACAGTTCTTATCAGTCATGCAGTGACATTCAATAGCCTGTTATCAGCAGATGTCCCCTCCCGAGGGAGGTGTGAATGTGGTCACTCAAAGAGAGAGAGATAAGGCAAACTGCCCACTTGACAAAGGTAATCTGCCATACAGATGGTAATGCAAACAACTTGCATTGCAATCTTCAACAAAAACTAAATACATGCTTTAGGTAACAATTACCAGCAGCTGCAGACAAGAAGAATCTTTAACAAAAATGAATTTGTAGAAGGCAAATAGACATAATTTAAAACCCACAAATAAAAAAAAAAATGTTTGAAAGGTAATACCTGGCTAGAAATTGTGGCAAATAAATACTAGCTCTAAGGAAAGAAATTATAGCAAATAAATACTAGCTCTAAGGAAAAAAATACAGACCATGTTTATGTGCTAGAAGATTTCAGAATTTAGTCAACATTCAACAAATAAAGAGCTTGTCTTTTCAAGGTTAGGTTTCCTGAAGGATTTTGTTGCCTAATTACAAGTTCAATCCACAGAGTTATCAGTGAGCTGGCACCCAAAATACCTGGATGTATAAGTTCCTGTTAAAACACATCTTCTAAGTATTAGCTGCAAACCAGAAGGAAAAGATTGCATAGCATGTTTTCAGCCATAGTCATCAAACATGTTCTTATGTAGAACCCCTCAGCAATGACATAATGCTTACAGAATCATTGGGATATTGAAAATTTGAGAGTGGGAAATCTGAATTTACAGGAGTGGCTGATTCAAATTCTTCTTCTAACTGCTCTTTGACATTGTGAAAACTCTTTAAATATCAGTGGCAAAATTTTTGATTAAATGTGTGACTAAAGCTGTGCCATCAAGTTGATTTATATAGACACACAGAGACCTGTCCTTTTATAAATATAAACCAGGGCATCCTTTTCATGGAACAGGTTCAGATACACAACTCTGAGTGTATTTTTAAACCCATGCCTGTGAGATAATGAACCATATAAGTAAAACTCCTAATGTCAAACCAGAAACAGGAATACTTGAATTTCTGCCTCTAGGACTTCATCTGACTACATTTATTTCTAGACTATTAAATGTTAGTTCAAAAAAAGAATAAGAAGACCTTGCATATTTATCTCCAACACCGTAATCATAGCAGTGAGAATGTAGCATAAAGAACAGTTCCAGCTGTTCTGGAGGCTTGAAATAAGCCTCAAGGTGGATGCTTATTTCATTGAGAGAGGTAAGCAGGGTTTCATTTCCAATCTAAATTTTCTATGTAGTAAAGTTCTCCATACTCTGCATGCTCTATTTTGTAAATCTTTCTAAAGGATTATAATTTTTCCTCAATATTGTTCTGCCTGTGTCCATCAAGTTTCAATGCAGATTTCACAGAGCAGCAGAGTACATAATAAAGGAATCTTGTCACTGAGTCTCAGACACCTTTGTATTTTTAGCTCTTAAATCTTTAGAATTGTTATATTATGGTTCAAGTAAATGTAGCAAGCATGGCTCATAACTTAATGAATATAGTTGCAGAGTGTAGGTGTGACTTTCTTCTTGGGAATGCAAGGACTGCATCTATAGTAAGAAAAATAAAGAAATAATTTATGGCCATAAACTACTCAGGGTAGTAGTATACAAAGACATGAAAAATTTTAAAAAAATATTGTAATTAATAACTATCCTAAACACAGTTCTTCTGGAGTCACTTAACAAAAAAGCAGGTCAAAATATGTAATTAACAGAAGGAACAACATGGAAAGAGCTAGAAATCAGTCTTGAGATAAAAAAGAAGAACTATGAACAAACTTTCAGAAAAGGATAAAATACAATATTGCATAGATTAATGGGATCAAAATGACAAGATAAAACTTCATATGTATTTGCTTGAGGTAATTATAATCTATTCTCTAGAGTCATTTGGTTTTCCTCTGGTCATTAAGGATTTTAATATGTTTGTGTGTCATACTGGTATTTGAGCTTCACAAAGACTGAAGCTTTCAGCCTTTTATTTCTATAGATAATATAATATACTAAAAAGTGACCTAGCAACTTTTCTAACAAAGTAACACAGAGTATCTGTCTGGTCATCTCAAAAAGTATTTGCACAGCATGTAAGAAAACTTTTTGAAAAGGTTTATATTGGATTTCTGCCTGTTTGGTTAGTTGGTGGTTTGGTTTTGGTTTGCATTACGGTTTTGGTTATTTTTTTAAAAAGAAATTATAAAGAAAAGGTAGGCTTCTTGAATTCACTATCAGCTTAAAAATCTAACCACCCCTCCATCTTCTAAGTATTAGCTATGAACCAGAAGCAGCAGATAGAATGACAACATTAATCTAATGCTAGTAAATAATCTCTGCAATTCCAGAAAGCAAGTAAATTCCAATATGCATGCATCATTGACTACACCCTCCTTTGCTTTATGCCAATAAGGTTAATTTTTTCTCACTTGGGAAGATTATTTTGAACCAATTCTTTTTATTGACCATTACTGATGCTTGGAAAGCCACCTGCTCCTTTTGCTATCTCTAGAGAATTGCTCTTCTTTGTGGTACCCCTTGTCTTCCTAGAGTGAAATGGTGATATTAGCCTATAATTCTCAGGACTGAATATTTTTAAAATTTATTGCAGTGGTTTTCTATTTGGAAATTGAAGATGGGGTCTTTCTTCCATAGAATTAATCACTATTTTTTAAAAGACCAAAAGCCCTAAAAAAGATGAAAACATAAGGATTTTGTATATATTTTCAAAGATTTTTTTATTTTTCCAAGGTAAAGAAAACCTAATTCCAGTGACAATAAATGCCTAACATTCTCTTGTCAGTAATTCTCTTGCTTACCTTCCATGAATTTGTTACTTGTCTCTTGCCTAGGTGAAAGTCTATACACTGTCTTGGCACTCTCACTGACCTGCTGGTAATTCTCCTCCTAACACAGCCAAGGATGCTCTTTCACACGAGGGCACACTGGGGAAGCATGTTCAATTTGTCCACCAGGACATCCGGGTCCTTTTCTGCCAAGCTGTTGTCCAGGCAGACAGCCTGAGCAGGACTTTACTTTTCTTGTTGCTGAGCTTTGCAAGATTCCAGTTTTCTTATTTCTCCAGCCTGTAGAGGTCCTTCTGAATGACAGCACTATCCACTGGTGTGTTGGCAACTGCTCCTAACTTGGAATCATCTGAAAACTTCCAGAGGTTGCACTCTAAGTGCATAAACTTGCACATTCAACTTTCCAACCCAATCTGCCACCTTCTTACTTGATTACTATTTATTATATCCCTTCCTGGTAGTTCTTATTTTAAAGTTTTCTACAACTCATCGGTCACCCTGTTGGCAAGTACTGTTGCCTTTGATTTTGCCCATAAGCAATGGCTATTGTCCATGATTTATATCTAAAACATTGTCTAAAATTCCATATGATGTGCTAGACAGTACAGAGGCAACCTTTCTCTAGTGTTCCTGTTCTCTGAGTAACCCCATACCTTTAGCTTCCCAGAGGTATCTCAATGTTTATATAAAACACCTGATCAGGTTAGGATGAAGCTCACTTTCCCTTCTCCCATATCATACTTACTCTCCTGCTAGATGTGGTAGCTCTTGCTCCTCAAACGAGTTCCTTCCTGACATTACAATAAAAAAATCTATTTCTGTTTTTTTCACTGAACAGGGAAAAGTAATCAGTTGCAATTATTGATTGCATGCACAGATAGATAGATAGATAGATAGATAGATAGGTAGACAGACAGATAGACAAAAACTTACTCTCAGAAAGTTAAATCAGTAAAAATTTTGAAATTAACTCTGAATGTTTTTGGATTCAGTAGTTATTATTCCTTACTGAGGATATACTATTATTGTTACTGAGTCTGACTCCTATTAATGAGAAAATTTTAAATTTATTGTTGATGAAGATTTTTTTTAAGTTTGTTTATTTGTCTTTACATAATTCAGCTGTCTGGTTTTTTTTTTTCTCAGATGGGAATTTCTCAAGTATCCAATGTCAATCCCATTAAAAAAAATCCTTATATTCAGTGGTAAATTGGAATAGAGACAAAACATTCAGGAGATTGTTCACAGCACCCTGTGCTTCTAAGTTTATTGGCTGGATCTTACACCAACAGCAACTTTTTCAGGCTCCCCTTTTATTTTCAGCCTGGAAGTCATAAGAGTGCAAGGCATTACATGCAAGATCTATCCTTCATAAAATTAAGTATCACTCTGCAGCTCAGAGAGAGAGGTAGATTTTTCCCACAGTGCAATTTGCCACTGGTAACACTGGAGCCAGTGTAATAATCCATATTATAATAATTTGTAAAGAATTTCCTCCTAAATGGGAATTATGAAAGACAGATTTTTCAGAGTCTTTCATATGTATGCCAGCAAACTTATAGCCTTATCCGTATTTGACTGACTTCACATGAAAATATCAAAAGCTATAAATAGACTAGTTCTGCCTTATTCATTTTTTGCTAGAGAGACATAAAGACAGTCTGTTTGACATCAAAGTCATGGTGGGGAATCTCAGCCTGCTCCAAGTTTAGAGTTGCACCAGCTGTGGGTTTTCTTTACATGCAAACTATAATGTAAACAAAGTGATTTTGCATCCCTATTTTAAATGTCACTTAGTTTCAGTATCATCAACATCCTGAATGCAATTTTTCCTGTCTCTTGTAAACAGGGATTTTTGCAAATGTTCAGTTACAGTGCAAGGTGAATTAAGGAATAGGTGTCTAATTCTGAATAAGCGGTTATTGTAGTTCCTGTATAAGAAACTGCTATATGTGAGAGCATGAAGGTGTGTCCATAAAAGAAACCATGTGTGGGGCTTAACTTCATAAATAAAAAAGAAGGAAGACATCATTTGGAAATAGAGCATGACAGTCTTTGAAAAGGAAAACAGTTAGTTGATTGCAATGTAAAAATCAGTTCACATCATTTGGAATGAGAAAAAAGTTTGATAAGTTTGGGTTAAGGAATGATGATAAACTGAAAATTAAGATACTAGTCAGTCAAGTCTGAAAATATATCATGCATATAAGAAAGACTTTCTTAACATAAACCTTTTAAATATAATAAAATGAAAATAGGTATATAGACATACATTGGAATAAGTCAGACTTTAATTTTTTTTGAGGAACAGTTATATAGATTGCTAGTTGTAAAGAAGTTATCATTCTTTGATAGTGGATGTGTAAATATTGCTCAGCAAATAAAAAGATGTGTGTTATCGACACTGTCTTAGTGATAAATCCAAAACATAACATTGCAGCAGAGATGGCCTGCAGCAGCCATTCTGGCCTTAACCAGACCCCTGTGTAGAAGAGCAACTTGTTACACTTATCTTCACTTTGATAAACACTCTCTGTTCTCCTGGGAAAGGTGCATACCAGAGGAATGACTACAGCCATACAGCCATAAACACCAGGTGTGGATGCCTCCTATTTTGTCTCCCAGGATGCTGGGGACTGCATGTTTGAGTGAGTGACTGATAAGGGCAGAAAGGTCTGCTCTAAGGAGTGCTTGGAGGTGTTGGCTGTTTTGTCTTTCCTCCTGCCCATTCCCAAGACTTTCTTCAAACTTTCCCATAGTAGAAACATACAAATACTGAAGTGGGTGTAATACAGATGGATCCTGCTAGAACAAGCAGTGATCTCTGTTTTTTTTTTTCCCCAAGCTGCTGCATTAATATCAACTACAATGGATAAAATTAAATCTACCCCAGCAAAAAAAAAAAAAAAGTATTAATAAATATTGGTGTTAGGGATGCTACCCATCTCTTCCTAGTTCAAATTTATGTGTATTTGTATGCAAATCTGACTGCAACAGAGTCCATACCTACATTTAGGAAAACTGAAAACTATTTTGCATCAAAACCTATCTTAGAAATACTTGATTGCTCTGAGAGACAGGTTTTGTAAAGTCATCTCTGGTTTCTATATTTGACAAGACTTATTTATGCAGAGTCATTATTTAAAGTGTGGTACAGTTTGTACATATAAATAAAGTTCTTATATTTCTGCTTTCTAATGCTAAAACCAATGATAGCTGTAATCAAATGAATGTTAAGCATTTTTATTTGCACAATGCAAATAGTAGGCACTAACTACATATTTAGCATACTGAATACTGTAACAATGATATTTTCTTTTCTATAGAAAGAGCAAATATACTGAATAAAAAGCAGAGAGCAGTATTTAATGGAAAACTGAAGATAGCTTTACATTGACTGACTAAACCTGTTTCTATATTAAAGATAGCATTTTCTCTTTGCTACTCTAAAAGTTGAGAGTTATAACTATAGTTTCCAAGCCTGGCATATGATTAATGAGTTTTACCCTCTTCTGTATTAAAGAATGGAATGAAAACTTAATGGCCAAAGAGTGCATATATATCTTCAAAAATAACAAACAAATAAAGTGATAGAAGGTGTCTATGTTGTTCACAATTCCCTGGATGCTGATATTTTTAGAAACATAGGCACACATACACGATCAATAGTACATCCTGTGATACATTCAACCAGTTCCTCATTCCTGATGGCTCACATACTTAAGTAAAATCTGGAATACACATAGTCCTTGTATGACTAAGTTAAAATAATTTCATAAACTAAAGAGAAACCATTTGAAACCCCAAAGAAAATGGTGAAAATAAGAAATTAAATGAGAATTTGCACAGAATGGCTCTGTAGTTAAAAGAGCAGTAGAAAAATCAAGTGGTTAACTTAAGATATTTATCTTAGACATAAGCTATCCACAGTCCTTTGTTGCAACTGAATATTTATATATATGCCTATGTGTATGTATGTGTTTATCTATCTATCTATCTATCTATCTATCTATCTATCTATCTATCTATCTATCATCTTTCATCTACATACCTAAATATGTGAAATAGGCAATTGCAGATTGCTGTGATGAAAATGTGTAGAAAACTGATGCAACCAGCAGGGTACTAACTTGGGGAAAAAGATTTCATTAAAGTCATGAATCATGGTAATGATAAACTCTTACTATTACAAAACTCCTAGTCTTTATATTTATGTCCTAAGATAATTGTGGGTATGCAATACCACCAGGATGAGTTTATAAAGATGGTACAGATGGCAAGTGCCATTGATAATCTTTAGTTGCTGAGGTTGAGGCTCTTTTGTCAGATCTCTAGTAGGCTGTCTTCTTTTTTATTTTATTTTTCTTGGTTACACTCGTTGCTATTATGTTATTGCCTCTCTCCCAAAAGGGTACGTCTCATTTGATCCTGATCTGTGTTTTGATTTTGGCAGAAGGTCCTGTCTGTTTGCACTCTTTTCTTCACCAGCTTGTGTGTCTCCTAGGTTGAGCTACATCTGTTCATCTTTACCCCTTTAGTGGTCACATATCCACATATCCCACATATCCCTGAAAAATACTTGTAGCTTGTACTGTATGGCTGTGTCATCCCAGATGTGAAAAATGTTTAGCTAAAGCTTTTACTTACACCTTTTAATATGTAAGATATGTTCTAAGAAAAAATATTGTTGCTAAAATGATCAATACAAAGTGATGCCATCTATATTGTGATTGATACACACCATTTCTTGGTGTACAGACATCTGCTTTGGCTGCATCTTCTACAGAGTCTGAGAGAGCTGCCTCTGGACCCTCACCCAGCAGCCAATGGACCAGATCAACACCTGTTAGAATGGAATAGACCCACTGCTTCCATTGAGCTGAGTCTGAGTGACTCATGATGTCATGGCGAATTGAGATGATTAAAGTGACAGAAAAATAATGCAGCGAGAATAAATTCCATTAAATTGGCTTATTTTGTGACCCTGTGAAAGATGGAGGCCTCATGCTAGAGGCATCATGCTGGGGAAAGGTGTCATTTAAAAGGATTAGTGGCAGGAAGGGGAAGAATATAAGGAAACAGAGAAATTATAGGAAATCCACATCAAGGGAAGAACATATCAAAAGAGAAGTTTCCTTTTTTCTGCAAATGTGAATCATTCACCTTCCCTAGCTATACTGTGTTTTCAGCCCATTCAGTAAGGCTTCTGTTCTGAAGCACCATCTTCTATTGCCTTCCTATGGTCCTTCCTCAGTTGCTGACAGTTATGACTTAAAAGTACTCCATGTAGAATTCTGATTTAGAACTTGTTAGTAAATAGTAAGTAAATTAAAAAAATATAAAAATAAGCATACTAAGAAACCCAGTAAAACCTACTGGAAAGTTGCTTGCTTTCTCTCTCTCTCTCTCCCTCTCTCTCTTTTTCTCTCCCCACTACCTTCCCATTCCTTAGTTTCCCTTGGCCCAATCTTTGTGTTTCATGTCTAGGCAGGGCTATAACTTGATACAAGCCTAGAAAACCATGGATCAAACTCATATAGATGCTATATATTCAAAGGGAAAAACAGATTTTTCTTGGGTGAATGACAGTCATTTCTTATACTTATAGCCCATTACAAATAGCAATAGTCTTGAATGCTGAGTGAAATATGGTGTAGTATTTGAAGTAAGAGGAAAGGAAGGAAAGGACTAAACACCATCCAGAAAAAAGTAAAACTATGAATGGAGTAGGCAAGGAGATTCTTCACATGAGTATCCTGGGCTGGCTGAGATTTTTCTGTTTGTTTTTCCAGTTTTGCTCTTTGTTCAGACCATTGCTCAGCGACACAGATTGGTTGCCATGAGTCATGAAGCCAATGATGGAAAAAGAGCTCAGGGAACCCCCTGTGCTCATGGTCGTCTTCACAGTCATTTTGGAACTACAGTCTAAAGGTAGAACTCTTATGATTGTGTTTCAATTTCATTGACTTCTTTTGAAAATTTACAATAGAAATAATATAATGACTAGATGAGAATTTAATGTTTTATAATTGCAATAATAAACAAAATTTTCACCTGGTTTGTAATTATAAACCAAGCCAAATTGTTTGTAAAGCTCCAAAAAAGATAATAAATAATTTTCAGAGGAAGAAATTCAAGTACACAGAGATTAACTAAGTAGCCTTAAGTCACTTACAGAACTGGAATTTGAAATAAGAACTCATTGACACAGGTCAGTGAGCAATAGTGGTGGAACCTGCCTCTACTTTATTATGGTAATCAAGATGATATGATTCTCTTAAGAGTTCTATTTTAATTTGTCCTGCATGGATAAAAAGCAATTTAAATTGAGAAATAACAAATGTCTTATTCTATATAAATAAAAAATGAAATAGAAAAAAAAAGGTCAGAGGAATTACTCAAGCAAAGAAATAAAATTTTCGCTAAAGCAGCACTGAGTTTTTAATCCAGAAATTGTTGCTAGACTCATATTGATTCCCCAGGAAAAAACATGCATGAATTCTGAAAGGTGAAAGCTGCCACTTTAAGTTACCAAAGAAGTTAAAAAAAAAGTCACTAATCCTCTGGTCTTAAAATAAATGCACCATTTACTAAGCAGTTATCTTGTCATTTAAATAGCAATCTTCTGAGCATATTTTAGCTACAAAATGCTCTCCTAAAATATGCCAAACACTAAACTTCATTTTATATGTTCCAAGAACAATTAGGTGAGCTAAAATTATACTTCGATCAGGTGTATGTAGCATTCCAATCTATGGCTTCATACCTAAAAAAAAAAACCCATCAAAACCACCTATAGGAAAAAATGAAACGTAAAAGACTGAACAAGAGGGAATAAATACTCAGCCTTGAACATGCTTTAAGGATTAATGGAGAGGACAGATCAAAGAGGATAAGGAATGGGATGGTTAGAATAAAACAAAAATAGAGAATATTGGGGTATAAAGAGGAGGTTTGTAGGGTGCGAATAAAACAAAAGTAGAGAATATTGGGGTATAAAGGGGAGGTTTGTAGGGTGCACTGGAATGTGGTTTTAGTCCTTCACCAAAATTCACAAAAAAACAACATGCTTCTAAAGGTAGCACAGGTGTCTGAAAGGGTTTTTAGCAATAGGCACTAGAAACTAAAATAAGTCAAAAGACATAATTATTTTATCATGTTTTTTCTCTAGAATAATCATCCAAACATAGTAGAAAAAATTAAAATGTCTCAGAATCTATTTCAGATGTCATAAAGGTAAAAGAATTGTTGTTTTAATTGAAATTATAAAAAATCCAACAAAACACACAGAGCAAATCAGCATCAAAACAACATGTATCTTGTTGTTTTGCTGCTGCTTTGTTATCACATTAGTATCAGATAATTTCATGAGAGAAATTAATGAGATTTACCATTTCCTAATAGCTACCCATCAGCCAGAGAATACTTGAGCTTGTTTTTTGTCATGATGATTCATAGGACAGAAAGTACAAATTGAATTTTTCATACTGAATACATGGGAGCTGCAGGTATTCAGTAATTTCAGAGATC
This sequence comes from Molothrus aeneus, assembly GCF_037042795.1. Classification (NCBI taxonomy): domain Eukaryota; kingdom Metazoa; phylum Chordata; class Aves; order Passeriformes; family Icteridae; genus Molothrus; species Molothrus aeneus. Next base: position 100,776,591 of record NC_089648.1, read on the forward strand.
AGAATATCAAAACATAGAATGTCAAAATATAGTATGTTTAGAACACTCAATATTTGTTCCAGGTTGTATAATTCAAGGAATATTTATTTAAAAGTTAATCATAAATCAAGCAAACAAAACAGTAAGCTGTTTATTAGAGTCTCTTTTGTTCTTGATAAACACACATTAAGACTGAATTTTAAGAATAAATTTTGTTTAAGAGCAGGAATAAGAAAAAAACCCCAGTGCTAAAGTTACTTATATACTGTAAAGTCAGTATTTAACATGGTTTGTCATCTAATATATAAGATCTCACTCAGTCTTTAAGATAATCTGATGCTATCCTTTTTGCCTGTGAGTACCAGGCTACTTTAAGTATTCCAGGGATTTTAGTGCATCTTGTATTTTATAGAATCAGGAAGAGGACATGAGGGAACAGGGAAGAGATGCTTTTTTATGGCAGACTCTTATATCAGGTTCTGCAAGTTTGACTCTTTTGGATTACCATATTTAACTTTCTTGAGGGGGAGAAATTCTTTCCCTTTTAAGTTAACACTTATCATGAGCTCTAGCACTAATGTATTTGTTATGGTAGCAGCATATTAAGGTGGCTTATGCTCTGTTTATTTTACAGCATTAAACTGACATCTATATTTGTTTAACTGGAAAATTAAGTGTACTGATATCCTGAAGGAAGAGATAAGGTGTCATTTTTTATTCTGTTATGTATAGTGGGGGCATAAAATAGTTTGTGTGTGGCTCTTCTCAGATGCCTTGATCTTTGCTGGAATGGAATGGAACGCATTTGAAACCTTCTTATGACCTCCCATCTTTCAGGGAGATAAATCAGTTTTTCCATGTTTCTGAGCTACTCCAAGATAATCTTTGGATTTACCTCTGTGCAGGGCCAAAGGGTTCACAGAAAAAATAGCTAATGCCCTTCTTGGCTGTTTTGTCACACATAGTCATATCAATCCAGCAGTAGATGACATGTGGCAAGAAAAGTCAATGAAAATTTTACAATAATGAAGTTGAAAGAAAAAACCCTTGCGTGATTAATTGCTCTTCATGCTTTTTAGTATCATTTAAATGACTCAGTTTTTTAAAAATTTCCCTCTAGCAGAGGAAATCACTGATATAAATGCTGATTGAGTCATTCAAGCCACTTAGAAAGATAGCAGCATGATTTCTATTTTTTTTTCCAGTTTAATGTGTTTTATACTATGGCAATCTATAGAAACTATGAAACTCACCAGAAGCAAAAACAATCCAATGTAAGATGCAAGATATTAAATAAAAGGCACTTAATTTAACTAATGTTCAATGTAACAGGAGTCACACACATAGCCAAGTAATAAAAGCAATACTGTTATTGAAACAGATTCTACTGCAAGAGCTATAAAGTGAGGGATAGTATGAAAATCTCATGGAGGACTTATTTAGATGGATAATGCCTATGATGCTTCACTTGCACTTAAGCAAATTAAGAACAATCTAGCCAATAAATACAGCCTTTTAATCATGACCTGTAATACTTTTCAGAAATGATTGATTTGGAATATTGTATATTGGAATTTTTCTACTTTGTCTCTTGCTTTGTCATCACATTTCCTTTCCACGTGTACACTTACAGCCTTCTGTATTCTCTATCTTTTCAGTAATTATTAATTGATTAAAGAAACAGCTAGATTATAGGACAACTACCAGTGTCCTATACATATATATGCCTAACATCCTGGCCTACTTCAATCTGCTCTTCATCCCACATATACATTGAAATGAAATCAAGAACCTTTCTTTGAACTGTTTCGCAAGGAAAACTTTAATCTTCTAAATGGCCAGAGGAAACTGAGAAGATAAGTATATGTAGTGAAATGTAGCCCTTCAAATTAGAAATCAGTGGTCTTAGCCCAGCTAAACAACTCTTGAAGACAAGAAAAGCAGAGCAAAAAAAGGATTGGTGAAATCACTATTGTACATCATTGTACTACCAGGCCTCCCTTTCTGTCAGTGTTGATGAGTCATTTTCCATTTTCTCAGTATTAATTCATGTTATTTTTTGGTGGCAAGATATCATTCAAAAGTCTTTAAAAGCCCTTGAAGCATACTAAATTCTGCCTACTTCTCAAGACTGAAGTACTGGAATGTAAGAGTATGTGTGTCTCTCTTTTGACATGTACACAATTATGTAACACCTGGTAAATCGGTAAGTTATTGGTAGATAAACATATGGATCTAAGTTCCACAGCCATGCTCCTTCTGCCTAATGAAGTTAGGAGCATGCAAAGGGGACAAGGCATTACAACAACATATCATCTTCCCAGCTGAGAAGAAAGAAGACTGAGTATGCTAACAAAATAATTCTTCAACTACTTCTTTGATTTTCTTTGTTTTGTAAGTCATCTCCATGTCACTGAGTCTCTTTTATGTTTCTTAAAAATTCATACAGACTAAACATTACATGGCAACATATTGTGCTAAATTAAATTCGTATCAAGCACTGTACTTGTGTGAGGAAATGAATTGTAAAAAAAGGTGGAAAATGCACAACTTCAAAGTCTGTGATTCCTACTTTTCAAATAATGAGGGCAGGCTGCATGAACAATGTTATCTTGTACCAAACAATGTACAACAGAAAATTCAGCAGCTATGATTTATCACCAAAAACCATGAGGAGAAAGGGGAATATGTCATTAAAATTTAGTCACCAAAACATCTGCAACAGAATCCAAATAGAGAACTATCTCTTTCTACTACAGAATAATGCAGAAACTTGGGTATGCCCTTGAAACTGAGAAAGGTGAATTTTACTGGGCTGTATGAAATGTTTTTCAACTGTTTTGCAATACAGATGGCAATATGTCCTGCAGTCAAGGACAGTAATTTACTGAAAATGTTTCAATATATATCCCAAAATGTTACCTTCAAAGAACAAATATCTTAAAGCACACTGAACTATTTATGAATATTCTATGTTTCTAAATGATTGCTACCAAATCTACTGCATTATTTATTAATTTAATAATTTATTCAGTATATTCTATATTTATTTATTATCATATCTTAATATATGGCCTATAAAATCAAAGATAAAATATAGATACATTTTCAATTTTGCAGCTTATATGGAAGTTCTTACTTCCTTTTTGGAACTAGGTCAGTACCTGTATCTTAGGACAAAATCTGAAATCACTCAGTCTTAATTATGTGCTTTTTGGTTATGTTTTCAGTGGAACAGACAGAGAAAATCTGTGGCATATGGACACCCCAGGGTCCATGCTTTTTTGTTACAAAGAACTCAGTCAAGGCTGCATTCCCCCTACTTTCCCACCCCAAAATACATCCATTATATGACAGATGACATTAGATAAGCATCCTGGAGATGGAGACAAGAACACACCCAGCTGGCTTCATATCCCTTCAAATCATGAGCTAGACAGCTCTGCACTGGGACTGACAGTAATGGCCTAGTTTGAAATTCTTCAGATAATACATAGATTCACAAGGAGATCACATTTAAAAAGTTTATGTGCAAGCACATTTTCACTTTTGTCTGGACAATATTTCAGAATATTTTTCAGAATATGTGTATATGTATGTTTTAGCTGAAGGAAGGCACTGGCACCTATCTGTAAAAAAAAATATGCAATGGCATAAACTTAGTACTGGGACTGTACAGTTGACAGCATCTATCTAAAAGCTACATAACTGAAGGGAATGTATTTATCCTGACTGTTTCTGAAAGCTTGATAGTCTTTTTAAGCATTTGCATTAAATTCAAACTGTGCTTTCACCAGCTCCATACTGTGTTTATGTAGGATTTTACCCAACCCAGGAGGAGAAAGACACAGGAAACACCTCCTAGGACAGAAGGCAGAGATTCAAACCGTCAGTACAAATTCAATTAAATTTACTCGTTATTATTCAAAATGGGCTTTGTCTATTACTTTCTAGTTCTTTTCTAAAACTTGGATATATGAAGAAACTGTATAACTCAATAAGTTATGGGATACTAAATTTATTTCACTAGGAATCTTCACAAGCAAAAAAAAAGGAAATAAATTTCCCTTTTAAGATTAAACTCAGTGCAGACGAATGTGATTGATTAATGTACCTTTATATCTATGCACACAGAAACACAGCACACAAATATGTAGAAGAGAAATCAAAATTTGGGAAAATTGCCTTGGATTGAGCTATTCTTTATCAGAAACAAGATCTTGGGCTGTGAAAATTCTGTAAAGCTCAAAGTTCAGCCTCATGAGGAGAAGCTATCCAGATGTGATTACAGACAAAAATCATTCTTTCTCTCAATAAATATATGATTCTGCCACGTCTTGAGTAATGTCTTTAGTTTGGGCTCTGTCCTCTCAAAAATATTGCACAGAGTTAAAAAAAGATAGCAACAAGGAAGTTTGAGGCTATGGAGCCACACCCATATGAAGAAAAGCCCAAAGCTCTTGAATGTGGAAAAGTGGTAAATGAGTAAAGATATAATAGAGCCCTACAAATTTATGAACGGTGCCAGGATTGTGCACACAGGTATTAAATGTTCACTGAATTTTATGGCACAGGTACTAGGAAGCTGAGAGTACCAAGTCAGTCAGATCCCAATTCAAAACAAGGAGGAGGCAGATATTCAGAAGCTGGAGCAGACAGGTGTAATTCCTTTACATGAACAGGGACACTTACACAGACTCAGGAGTAGAAAGGAAGATGAGTTCATGTAAAAGAAATACAGATTCAGATCTTTCCTGTTAAAAACAAGTTGGGGATGGAGACAGCATTAGGCAGAAGAATATAACTTCCCAGGCCTTATGTAGAAAAAAAATCATCTGCTGATGCAGACAAAATACTGGGTCAGACAATCCATCAGTCTGGGCCTGAATGTTCTAACTTTTCCCTGAAAAAGGACAGTTAAAATGGAGACAAAAATAAAAAAATACTTTTTCCTTCTTCCATTTTTTTTCAAATTTTTTGGCATAAATAACTGTATATTTTTATGGTAATCATCAAGAACAATTTCCTTATGGAGCTTGAGTAATGAAAGACCACAAAATGAGAAAAAAAAAAAAAAGGAAATGCATGAAAAATTTCAGAGAAGAATATGTCAGAGGGTATGAATCTTCAAAGTAGTTCCAAGTGAAGAACTGGAGACTATCACAGATTGGTGCTATGTTGGCCCAACAAATACCAAATTAACACTTGACTGATGTGTCAAACCAATAAAGGTCTTGTTTTAGACCTTCAAATGAAATGCTTGAGAGACTGGAATGGCACTGTGCCTGACTTGATTGACCAGGAGTAGAAGGAACCAACTTATAAAGATTAAAGGACTTCCATCTACATGCCTATCTTGGTTATAACAAATTTGTACTCTTACGCTGCGCTCCTTGCCTTCAGCATTGTGCTAAACTGATTAGCAAACTGCAAAGGTATGCCAAGATAAAGATGTATAACAGTGTATGAGCTTAAATCACTATCTGTTGAAGATCTGAAACTAACAGAAGCAGTTATGTTTCCTTTAGAAATGCTCACACCTATCACACCATTTTATATGCAAAATGTACTGTTTAGTTTAATAAAGTTTGTTGAATCTTTCTCTTTTTCATCTCAAACTTTTAGAGCTTCAGATGAATCTTTACAATAGGGTTCTAATTTTCATTGTAATCTCAATATTGATGACTTCAGTTATTTATGCCTAAGTGAAATGAAAGAATCCTTACTTACTTCTATTAATGAACTGAAAAAGAAAAAGCAAACAATGCATTAATTACATTTTCCATTTGTACTACATTAAGAGCTGATGCAAAAAAATGAGAAATAAGAAATGCATCTAAAAAACCAAGAAGTTAATTGTGGACTGGAAATAGTTACAGGGTCTTCAGCTTGCAAACCTGCATACAGGCACTTGGGGGGGTTAATAAACCAAAACACAGGTATTCAAAGATATTAAGTACTTGGAGCACAGTAACACTGAGTGGGACTTTCTGCTCTAAATTAATATTATTAGAAACAAAAAAGCTTTCAGGTGCTTATATTATGGAGGAAAAGATTAAAATACATTCAGTTTTATCTTCTATAGCATGTAAACGAATCAAATCAGAAACCAAAGGAATGAAAGTCTCTTTCCATATAACTATGTTTGACCATTCATGCAGAATGTTTATGCAGTTGTGGGCACTTCATTGTTCCAGACAGCATCAAGAACTCAGGAATTCAAGGAAGGACACTTTGAATAAACACAAGAACAGAGAAATTTATAGGGAAAAATTTAAAAATTATAATAGGCATTCACTAACTAAATTGGAACTAAAAGATTAGGTATGCAATTTATATGGCCATATAGATGTCAAAGATTTTGTGAATTTTATGTTGCTTAAAGTCTCCTTCTTCAATTTGCACATTGCATTTGCTTTTTGTTTTTTTGTAGACATTATATTTTTTTCGCAAAAATTGGCAAAGAAGTAAAATTTGAAAATATTTGTAAGGAAAAAAATGTAAGAATTTCTGCAATAGAAATGAATATGTAATTGCTTGGAAGACAACTTTAAAACACTCCAAAACAATTCCTTGTAAAATAAAAATGTTTGAGTTTATTGGTGAAGAGCAATAAATCTTTATATTTCTAAATTCCTGGAGTCTAAGGAGAGAAAGAAAAGATACCATACAAAACAAGGAATAAATTGCTTTGTGGTACTGGCAAGACATAAGAAAGCAAAAGGTAGTGCACTAAAATGACCACTAAAACAAAAAGGGCTCAAAATATCTATCCAAATATCACTATCGATAAACCCTCATTTTGAAAGTTCCCTAAGCAGATATCAAATTACAAGACCCGTGATCCAGTTCTGTAGAAATTGTGGGAACATATTCACTCACTTCAGTCAAAAGGGTCATATCAAAAAGTCACCCAACCTGGGGACACAACTTGTGGTGTTCACATAGATGTGCTCAGGACTCTTCTGGAGACTTGTGACGGTCATGTTTTCCTAGCCAACGTATATTTCAGCACTCATTTAAACAACTAAAATTTTGACTGCAATTAGTTCTTTGTGTTAAACAGACTAGATGTCTTTGTCTCCTATGTTTTTTGCATTAAGTTCATTTCTAATTCTTTGGCCACATGCATTTTTGTAAGTGGTAATTTTTCTGCCCATATCTGTATCCTGGCTTTTGCTGTTACTTGATATGACAACAAAGTAGGTTTAATTTTTTACAATTCCTTTTTTATTTCATCTATTTTTGTATACTGAGATGTGATTCAAAGTATCCCTACTTCCCTACTTAAAGTTTTCCAGTCTCAATTCTACATTTGCCTGTAAAAATAGACAAATATGTTGATTCAGATTCAGGTTTCCCGAGTGTTCAAAATATTTTGTTTAAAGAGAGATTTAATTCTCCTTCTCAATATCATGAGGATGTTGTATATCTGTTGTTTATTTCCATATTGCATTAGCAAAACATATTGGCACATCTGTTTCAAACACACACACACACACACACACACACATATTGGAAGAGTAACAGTTTCTCAGGAAGATCAAGAAGATGGAGAATCATGATATGAGAGAATAATGATAATAATATCTTACTCAAATCCTAGTATCTGAAACAATATCAAAGAGATTACTGAAAAAGAAAGACCAATAAGTGGATGGGTTTAACTATTTTAAATTTCCTTTGGTTTACAATTGCCTTTTTTAGATATAAATTTAAGACCTACTGGGTTTCAGAGGAGTAGTTATCATCTATGGAATTGTACAGAGATGATAGAAGTTGCACACATGTTGAATTTGGTCCATTGAATTTTATCTAATTTTATCTGGACAGTAAATCTGTAAAATGGATTAACCTTCAATTTTAATGTAATATTTTAAAGTAAGATAAGATGGCTTGCCATGATAAGGTTCTATAAAAGTTTAAGTAGCTGTTTTCAGGATAACTCTGTGGTAAGTGACCAACAGCTACATGCCAGTACCTAATTTGTTACACAGTTTTTCTTCTAACAAGAGGTTCATGGCTTCAGCAAGTATAAACAGTGGTGAATAGAACGGGAGAAGCTATATACTTTTCAGATGTTTTAGATATCTACTGTGTTCATAGTAGGTTTTTGTTCATCTTTCATCACAGATAGCTGTGAATGCTCACTTTTTCCATTAGGAATTAGTTTACTTAAGCTGAAATAAAGCAGAGTACTTTCCCGTACTGAAATGCCAAGACATGGTAAAAACCCTGAAACATCAATGACTCCTCCAATATTATTTGACACACCAGCAAACTAAGAGGAATTTGGATACTATGAAAATGCACTATCATTTCATTTCATTTTTGTATTCAAAGTTATTTTTGAAGTGTCAGAATATTAAAAGCCTAAGACTTATTTTTTTTGTACAAAACTTTTTTTTTTTTGCAATACTTAAATAAGTAAGCGTGTACAATATGGTTTAAGGGTTTTTTTATAAAATTTCTCTTATACTTGTAGTGGCAGAAATTGCACATATATTTTATGGTTTCCACTTGATGTGTGTCTTCTTCTATTAAAAATTTTCAGAATCAATGCTCATTTACTAATAATATTTTTGTGTCACCTTCTGGTCACGTGCCTCTGTATTAACTGCGGGTCCTAATGTGCCTAACTGGTAACGTGTGCATGCAGTAAACATCATCTTGTCCTACAAAACTATTTCTTTAGATATATATTTTATTAATCACTATGTAAGTGAAAGTCTGCTAATGAAATTATTTTTTATAGTGCTGAACTTAATTTTCATCATCAAAAAGTTTCTAACGACTTTATGGTTTCTGTACAGTCCCATGAGGATGGTGTTATAGTTTAAATATTATCCAAGAGCCTAAGAAGCTGTTCTTATAAAGGACTTGGATTGTTGAAATGTGTTTAGCAAGAAGTTTGGGTTCCTTGAATGTCATCTCTTGAACATAACCTTGAACATGACAAATGAGGATTTGAAGAGCATTAATAATGTATGGGAAATGCAATCTATTTTCCGGCTCCACAGTCATAATTAGGTTCTGATGGAGCCGTCTGTACCAATTTACTGAGAACCTTTATTTCAAAAAACCTCCACTTTTCAGAGTGTTTATCAGTGATAGTGAGATGGCATCAAGGCCAAGTTTAGAAGTAAAAAAATTAGGAATTTGGTGTAAGTTATTTGCCCTTATAGCAGTTATTGTCACAGTAGACAGGTGAGCCTAGTCTGCTGCTGACTAATGCAAGTTATACTGCAATTTATGCAGAAAGGAACAGGTTCTACAACCCATACGAGGCCCCCATGAAAATATATATATTTTGGTCTATATAATCTAAATAATTAGAAACAGCAAACAGGTAGAAATAGCTTCTGTGCTAATATTTTGCATTTAGTTAGTAGACCAATATCCCATAGTTATGAAGATGTTTTATTATGATGACTACAATATTCTCTAGAGCTGTGCCCTTTAATTTTATATTAAAATTATTTAAGTCAATTTTATGCACTATGCACAGAAAATATTTTCTGGAATGAATAATTGCATATTGATTTTTTTCCTCCCTATATTTCCTATGTCATTTTTAGTAGTTAGGAGAAGTATCATATTACAGTACTGACTCCTAAGGGGGATGGAATGTGCAAATGAGACAGGAAAAAAACCTGTAAGTTTGAATGCAACCTTTGCAGTTGTGATTATGTCCTATAATCTCTCATAAAATCTCATTAATGTTCTCTTTAAAACAATGATTCCTATTGATCATTCCATACTCACATACCATAATTTTAGGTGGACCACAAAAGCAGCTAATAATAAATCTTGTTTTCATGATTTGACAATAATTGCATTTTACATACAATAAATCAAGCACTGACAAATGCATTGTATTGAGCTGCACTCCTGGCTTGTGTAGGAGATGTTGTGACTCACTGGAATCTTTGCACTGCGTAGTTCTGTTTTATCTGATCAGGAATAGGCATCAATGAATTTTCAATAGATATATTCCACTACAACATTATAATATTATGCCAGTACCCAATTATGCTGGGGTCAGTGCTAACGCATGATAGGATGTGAACAAAATAGGGCAATCTCTTTAAATAAGATTTTAAAAACATTAAAATTAAATTATATTAATCATTGATTCAATTAATGGAAAAAATTGAGAGGTTGAGGCTTGTAGACAGCAGTTTCTCTCTGCAGTCATTTCATTACAAAAGAAAAAAAAACTTGCTCAGTTTTAGCCTGTGCAATTGTGACACTGACATATTTTTTGAAAAAAATTCTTATAGAGGTCAGATAATGTGCTTTAGTTCTTACAATAGATATTTTTTCTTTATTTGCAAAATTTCTGTTGACACAGTGAATTATCAATTACTAAATGACTTATCTTGGTTATTTTAGTATGAGCATATAAATATTGGAGCTGTTTCGTAGGATCTGAGAAAAGTTACAATTATCAAATGTCAAAAATTTTAAAAAGTAGACTTTACAGGCCATGGTAGAAGGAATGCCTGTCAGCAATATATTATTTATAGGAGGTATCTAAGTTAGAAAAATTTCTTAAAAATTCTGCATTGATTGCAGCTGGTGAGGTGCTGTCAGGGAGAGACTGAAGGGGAAGATGTTCTGCGAGGGCAAATTCTCTTCAAAAGCAGAGCAAGAGGAAGCAAAAAGAGAAAGAAAGAGCAGAGGAATACCAAGGCCAAGGCCAGAGGAGAAGCAGCAGGTGCTCTGTGGAGGAGAAGGCATTCCTGGCAGCCCTTGCAAGGACCCATATGATGGAGCAGATACACACTGCAGGCTGTGGAGAGCACACGTTGGAGCAAAAGAAAAATGTGACAAAAAAGCGCCAGCAGAGAGCAAGGGCTGTCTACTGCCTGCAACCTCCTCATCTTTGTTTCCTCTTACCTGAATCAATAATTATTTTATTTGCCAATTTTCCCCAAATCAAATCTCCTTTCCCCATGGCAGTAATTCGTAAACAAACTCTATTTTTATCTCAATCCATGAAAGTTTTTACTTCTGTTTTTCTTACTTATTCTCTTTTGTCCTGCCAAAGAGGGAGGAAGAATCAGTGAACATCTGAGTGGAAGTATTGCTGCTAGCCAAGGATAGCCACTGGAAATGTCAGCAAAATATAAATTTGCCTCTGGTTCTGATCAAGTGTATATTTCTGCAAAAACAGGTTTACCCACTATCCCTTGGAATTTGACCCCCATCATTGAATCATGGTGTCAGTGTTTGTTTTTTTCTCTACTCCCCCTTCTCTTATCAATGTGTCTGGGAATTAAAATTCTGTCTACTATTAACATTAGCTTGTATCATAGCTTTGCTGTGATTTGACCATGCAGTAAATGATCTCACTTCCTCTCTAGTGATTGCTAGTATTATTAACTCAGAGGTTTAAAAATCATTAGTCATCTATTTCTCCTTTCCTCAGTCATTCATGGCACTTGATTAAAGTATTCTGACTATAAAAAGAAGTTGACTGGTTTTCTGGCTTTAATACATTTGAGGTTTTTTCCAAATATTTTCTATGTGTTACAACATCTGAAGTATTAGGATGCATGATGTAAAGCTTTTGTTCTTAACTATGTGAAAAATATATTTTTTCTCATTACAAAAAAACTGAGATCTCAGGCAGTTGCTAATGGTGTTTATTAAAGCTTTGAGTACTTCAAGATCAAATAATAAATTTTTTCTGTAAGTATTTATATCCATAGTTACCTGCTGCTTTTTAGACATCCAACTATATGCTTGGATATATATGGAGAGGCATGAATGTGTAAGTACACACTTCCATGCAGACCTTAGATAGTTGTGTGTACACAAAAGAAATCAGCAGACAAAATGTGTGCCCTTCACAGCTTAAAATCCTCTTTGCAGAAGTTAATGAATTATAATGGAAACATCTATGCCACCCAAAAATGTACCTCAGTCCCTCCAATGCAGGGTCACACTTATCAGCTTTACTTATCTCCCCTGAATATAAGTTCAGATCATTTTACAACAACCATAATCTGATGCTGTACACAAGGATATGAAAATTTGGCAATGGTTTTCAGTGTAAAAAATGAGAGATTACAGAGAATTGCTGGATGGGGAATAATTGCTAAAGATGTGCATGTAGAGTCTTGGCCTACTCAATATATACAATATCACAGAAAATGCAGTCCTGAACAAAGAATTGTCAGGTTATAACCACAATGGATCTCTGAGCTCTCAAAAGCAATATTGTATTAGTATCATACTGTTTAAACAAAGAAGTTGAAGGCTGCTCCAATCCTTCAGGATAAATTTTTATTTTTATGTAATTTAGTTAACATTCACAGGAAAAGAAAAATGCATCTGCAGTGCTAACTTGTGCAAATCTGCTTTTGAAGTAATTATTGCACAGGTGAAGTCTTCTGTTTATCTGCTTTTCCACAGATTGGAGTGATAGGCTACTTCTCAGTTATGAGGATAAAAAAGACTGAATGCTACCTAAGGACATCTGTACTTTTCTGTGCTGGCAGATGGAAGCCAGGTGACATACCTTAGACCCTTTAAATGGCCAGAGGCACAAATTTAGGCAACTGAACTGGCCCAAGTGACAGTATTGACAAGAGACTTGACCCAGCACCTTGCATATGGAGAGATGCTCTGTGACCTTTGATATGCTCTGGGTTCACTGCATGGCCTCCAGCTGCTGCTCCAGGGGGGAAACATTCCCATATGATTCCTGTGTCATATTTGTTAACTGGAGAGGGTGTCTGTACTAACTGCCCAACTGGCAGCTCAAACAGAATCAAAAAACCTATGCACAAGCCCCTGGGCTGAGGTAAAGTTTAATATTAAGACATCCATCTATATTTATAGGTCTAGATGTGTGCTGGATGTTTAGGTTTCCTAGTCAGTGCTTCAGTGACACTGAAGGAGCAAATCAGCTGGCAAATCACAATATTCAGAGGGACTTGTGCTGCAGGGAAGGAGTGGTCAGATGAATGAATGAATGAATGAATGAATGAATGAATGAATGAATGAATGAATGAATGAATGAATGACAAAATAAGAGGAAAATACAAAGCAAGAAGTGTTAATCTGTTTAGGAAGAAGCTTTCATGGAAAGTGTGGGAGAGAGAAGTATTGATAACAGAAGTGTTTTATTTTTGCTTTGTCCTGGCAAAGAACACTAAAGAGAGATCATAAATTCTGCAAATGGAATAGTGCAATTTATAATGGAATTATTTTATAGATGACAATTCTATGATCTTTAAAAGTTCTAAGAAAATTGCAGATATTTTTAAAGAAACAATTTAAGCAAAAATACTAAGAAATAAAGCTTTCAATATTTTATTAGAAAAATTGAGTTAAAAAGAGATAATAAATAGTTTTGTGTTCCTGGATTTTTATATTATGAAATATTTGATAAAAAGATCTTCTGATGAGAAGATCTTCCATCTTTTGGATGGAAGTCCATACTAGAAACTGGAAGAGGAAGTCTGTGGAAACAGACAAAATGTTGTAGTGCATTAAATAGCTTATTTAGCTGGTGTTTTTACCCTGGTGATGGGAAAATTTTATTGGGTATGTAAAAAGAAGTAGTAAAGGTATAGTGACAGGTAAATCAAAAATGTCTTCTGAGATGATAATAAAAAGGTGAAAAGTTAAAAGAGGAGAAATAAAATTAAGAAAAGAAAAAGAAAAAGGATGGGAAAAGCAAAATGAGGTAATATCTCATATTTGAAAATACCAATCTTTCATCTGGCATCAGCAGTGGAAATAGGAAAAGCATGGTTTTTAAGATAGTTCATTACTGTTTTTGTTTTAGGAAACAAAGAGGAAGACTACAGCAGAATTTGTGAGTATTTCCTAAAACTGAAATTCTGCGTCCCTTCCCTGCATACTGAGGAAAGTGAATGGAAAGTGAGGAGTTTGGATTGGGTTTCAGTACACCCAGCAGCCTGAGAAGGAAAAAAAATAGATTGAAAAGAAGGGACTGTGTTTTTCCTCCACATAAAAAACAAATCTGAGATCAGAGTGCCTCTGAAAGCTGCACTCACAAACAAGACTAATTCCTTGATTTTCAGGTTTCTGCCACCTCGACTCACTACTAAGGTGAACCTAATCCTCTCCTAAGGGGTGACATGAGCTCATGTGCCTAGGAAGGTGAGGAGCAGGAGCATTGATTGGGGCAAGGCTGTGAGACAGGGAAAGAGACAGAAATCAAAACTGCAGTAACTGAGGAAACCTTCAGAAGTCTCATTTGGCTGGTTTCTCCCATCATACTGGTTTATTATAGATGGCATTCCAGTCAATTTAATTATGAAAGCATTTGTCCCTCCCAGCTGAGGAGGAATAAAAACCAGTGACCACAAAGGTGATCGCATTAGTCACCTCTATTATTAAAGGTACCATTTAAATCCTATTGAAATGAATGAAAAAAAGCAGGAGATTTACAATGAAATGAGACCATGGCATAACCACACCAAATAAATAACTCAATCCATTGTTTTATGAACTGCTGTGGGTCTTTAAATAACCAGCAAGGAAGATCATATGGAACATGGTTGCTATTACAAAGCTAGTTGATCTATTCCATAATTGCTGTTATGTGTTTTGTGTGCAATCATAGAACACTATTTCTGTGTGAACTTTTCATTAATTTCCAGGTAGGCTGCCAAAAATATGATGGATTTTTTTTTAGAACTAAGTACTCAGGGGATCCAGCCAGCTTGCATCTTATACTAGTCAGTAATTTTATAATTATTGACAAATCAGCTGACGTACAAACTTCATTTGGAACTATATTTGACCAGCTACTCTGTTAGAGTAAATCTATTTTCCTGTCAAACAGATTGAAACTGTATTTATTCATTGCTTTAAAAATGATAGCTGGCATAAGAATGCATCTGGCACCAGAAGCTTATAGACCTCAATTTAGGTGTTGCAGAGACACTCCAGTCAGCCTTTATTGACTTGCTTATATCTTGTATATATAGTATTTTTTTTATTTTTCTTTTTAGATGGGCTTATACATCACTATCAAGTTGACTTTATTGACAACTTGAAATAGAACAAGGAAATTTTTTTTTCTATTTATCTACTTGTTATTTTTTGCAAAAAATGTAAATTGAGTATCTTGGAGGTTAATTTTCTGAACTCTGTGTGAGCAGAGTGCTCTAAAATTAATAAGTGATAACAGAATTTATATCTATGTTTCTCACAGACTTCTATGAACACATATTTGTTGGATTTTTTCCTAGCTTTGGGAAGCCAACATTTTAACTCTAAGGATAAAAATATATTTTTCAGGTGTACTTAACTTAGCTTCCATTTCACCGCTTTATGTTCACAAATTTTGGTGAAGTTGCCTGAAACAGTAGTAAGTTATCAAAATCACTTCACTACTATAAGACTGAGATATCTGGACCCTGTCCAATCACAGTTTTAGGGGTATTAGGATTGCCTACTCAATACATGGGTGGAGTTAGGGGTGGAGTCATGAAAGCCAGAACGTGGCACAGTTATCCAAAAGGCAGCATGAGAAAAAAAGTGAGCTTGTATTGGAAAAAAGAACATTCACTAAAACAGTTTTGAAGTGCATCTAGTGGTCCTTCAGCTACACTCACATCAGCCCAGATGATATGAATATGAATGTCTATTGGAATCATTTGACATGAAAGAACATTTTCTGTAGGACAGAAGCTGTCTCATTTTGGATATGTTACCACCAACCATTGTATTCCAACTGCTTGACAAATGCACTACTGGTATGATCAGGACTTGATCTTTACCACTTTCCTTGAGAAAAAGATACCCAGTACTTCTCCAGCAGTGTAAATGATGCAGACACTTCCTCTTCCTTTGGGTTTTAACCTGAGATAGTGCAGATGATGTTAGCTTTGCCATGGAGGGAACTTTTTGCACGTATGGAGCAGCTCTGGAGGACCAGCAGTGTCAGTGTGGGAGTGCATCATCTCCTCTGCTATAAAAACAAACATTGAAAGGTAACGGAAAACCAGGAGTGGAATTTGTGGCAATTGAAGCCTAAACTTAATCTCTAACTTCTGGACCATGCTTTCTTTATGGTAATGATGCTATTGTAAGAGAATATTCTCTGTTCATCTGCAGAGATAAACCTGTATCCAGTCTGAAGGATGTAAAAACCAATGAAAAGGCTCTCAGGGGGTTCATTGCCTTCTAGTTTCATTTTAATGCACATTTCAATGGACATCACAATTTAAAGTTATGTTTCAGGCAGCACAAATCATGCTATAGTATTAGAAACTGTTTCAGCTCATGATGAGGCAGTTAATAAGCCTTGAAAGATATAAGATGCACTCAGGAGAATCAAAGCAATGACACTTAGCTGAGTCATCAGAGAAGACTTCTTCCCTCATCTATTCTAGCATCTGTTAAAATGAAGATATTTCAATCTTTTCCATTAATAACTGATTAATGATCTATGGAATTTCACTACCTGCTGAAAATATGCCCACAGAGTCACAAAGCTTTTAATGACTGCTTATTCTATATTATGGTGTCCCAAACGACAGCTCTATGTTTCACATATGAAACATCTACCTCAACAATTTTTTGCAGTATCTAACAGAATCAGCAATGTCTTTGTCATTCTGTCTTATATTACTTACAGAATATTTTATTTTTGTACTTTTATCTCTGATCACTTTTATAAGCTAAATTCCTATCCATTATTCCTTCTGAGAAATCAGTGTAAATAGTAAGTAACATAGAAAATGTCATATTTATTCAAATAACATTTACTACACACTACATACCTTTACTTTTACAATAACATACGTATCTTTTTCAATGTATATTGGAAAAATTATTTATCCACCTAAAATGACAAATCTAGTATTATATTCCCTCAATAAACACAGAAGGACAGGGACACATAAAACTCCTTTTATGTTCCTTAAAATGTTGTTTGTTTGTTTGTTTTTAAATAAACAAAACAATCAGTTGTGATATTTCTAAAAGAAAGGTCAAAATTAAAAAAGTTGCTTTTTACTTTAATTTTCTCATGAAAAAAAACTTAAGAGAGAGAGAGAAGAGGTAAGAATTCTGAACACAGTGAACATTTCTGGTTTGGTTGCCTGTTCTTCTCATGATGAAGAAGAGAATATTATTTTAGGTCTCTTTTTAAATGAAAAATTAATATAGCAACTTTACTTTTTAACTTAAATGCTTAAATTAAGTCAGGATTTAACAGGATGAGGCCTTTTTGAAGATCCAGGAGCAATTGAATTACGGTATACAAAATAATGTACTTAATGATAGAGCAATCTCAATTAGGTAGCACATTTGTCAGCTCAACAGTTTTGTCACTACAGAATTAATCATGAATACACACTTACTTACTCTGCCACTGGCATTAATCCAATATATATCATAGCATTGCCATTTATTCCTTATTTCTACATATTTGGAGGGAGAGAGATACACACTGTAGGTAAGTAATGTCCACACTTCAGAATTGTTTTTCAGTCATCTGGACACTGTTAAACACTGTGAAGAAAAGACCTTATACCACCACTTTGGTGAGTTTTTCAAATTAGTCTAGACCAAGTACTGCAACTGTACATTTTAAATGGCTTAGTCTATTAGCAGGGAAGTCTGGAGATGGCAAACTAGGTAAATTAAGCTTCAAAAATTATTTTCAGAAATGCCTCTCTCATTCAATCAGAGGCAATAAGGCAAATGTCTAAGAGTATAATCACATAATAATGTTTTGGAACATATACTTGTAAATACTTTGGAACATAACTTGTAAATGCATTAGAACTGCATGGACATTATCTCAAATTATTGTGGAAATGGAACATATGACTGTAAATCACAGCAAGATAAATTATAGTTCACTCTAGGTGGTTTTCATTAGGCGTGCACAAATCCTCACCTATTGTAAGGTATGTATAAAGTCAGAGGCAATTTTATCTATACTATCAATTTTCAAGGGACCATAGGAACAAATTAGCAAATTACAAGCTAAATTGGCTCCAAATACACAAAGAATAATATAAGCGTATTTCTTTAGTAGAATGTAAGGGTTATAAAACTTCATCTGAATGATATCTAAAAATAATGTGGAAGTATTCTAGTTCCTCTGATGAAATGCAGCCTGGAGGGCTCTAACCAAACTGATAATCAGGAAGCTGCAACTTCAAGGAGAAAAAAGGAGGAACTGTCTGGGTGGTCTGATGTGAGTTGATTGCAAGAGCTCCATTATCCTAAAATGGATACCAGGTATCCAAGCAGTGACGAAAGTATAAACATTAAGTGTGAGTAGAGTGCTGGAGACACAGAACCCTTCGGGAAATAAGAAGAAACAAAAGAAACTTAAATAGTCATACTGATTGCATTGTAAGACAGAAAGACAGAGACCAATTGCTTCACCATAGTCTGAGGAATATCTATTACACTATCTGCAATGAAACCCTTGTCCTCTCTTCAGAAGTGACTGAAATTCTAATGAAATCAATCCTCCTAGAAATAAAGTTCAGCTCAATAATTGCTGCAGTAAGCCTATTCCCTCTGGCTGTACTAGAGTGTAATTTTTATTATTTTTGAATTTTGAGTGGATAACCTAGTCATCACATTGGTGAGCAAAAATCTTTAAAAAAAAATAAAAACAATTTTTGGATTTACGCTTCACATACTTTCTGGCAGAAATTATCTGAATTTAATACTTTAATGTTTCATTTGCCATTCCTCATAAATGGGCCGGACATGGAGGGAAGTGGAAAGGAAGGAACCTTCAGAACTGCATCTGTTTTCTGCTTAAAAGCAACCCTTACTTTCTTTGATGCTTATTTTGACTCTACTGCTTCTGCTGAATGCCAGATCAGATGCTCCTATGACAGCACTAAATTGAATGAATTAAAGGAGAGGAGGAAAAAAACCAGGACCTTTAAAAAAAGCCCAAAAGTGAATGTCTATGCCTATTACAAAAACTGGCAAAAACTGGTAAGCCAGTTTCTCCTCTCCTGAAAAAAAAATAAATGTTTACTCATCTAGATTTAAGAGATCCAGAATGTGTCCTCTTTACCTTCGTAAACTTAGTAACTTCCAGTGGTCTGCATTGAAAACAAAGATCTTTCCACTTGACCATTTCTGTTATTGGCCACCTGCATTTGTCTGGTGAGTTAAAGGGCTCTCTAGAAATCAATTGTTTCACTCAACAGCTTTTATATGATAGCAAGGATGAAAACAAGAAAATGCAAACATATCTATTCCATAGATTAATTACATCTTTTGAATACAACTGGGTGGAGGGAAATAAAACATTTGGCAAGAATAATTTCTCACCAACCAGAAAGTAAAATACTCTGGGAAAGAAAGCAAGAATTTTTTATCAAGATGCCCTTGTAACAGAATCCTTACATTTTATTATTGTGATTTTGCTCTTTTGTAAATACCCTGGTCATCCTTGTCTTTAATTGTGTACAAAACCTTTAAATTTTTTGCTTGTCAAAAATATATCTCCCCAACAAACAGAAAAATATTTCATGTCATTTTAAGCCAAAAAAATCCAATACAGTTGAAAGAAATTGCTTCAGTCATTTAAGAACTCTACAGAGATATTGTGAAATACTAAATTCAGGTCAACAGGAAATTCAACAATTCAACAACTTCGTGTTTCTTTCTTCATTAAAAAAGGCAGACAATGAACTAAATAAAATAAATTCAGAAGTTCTAAAGCAGCATGGATCTTATTGTTTCATAAATCACAAGGAATAAAATACATGGTGTTAAGATTCTAAATGTGAAATTGATTTCTATTTGTTAAGACTTTCTTTTTTTTAACTACATTAGGTATTCTCTTATGCTCTCTATACAGCTTTGACCAGTTGGCATGTAGTTTTGATGAATTTATTTTCTTCAGTTTGCTCTATGACATATTTCTCCTGTACTTATGGATGTATAGGGCTTATATTATGGAACTGATCCATTCACTGACCAGCAGAAGTGAACTCTATTTTTTCTGCATCTGACAGGCCTTTCGTTCTATATGACAATTGCAACTTCACTTTTGTATCACTATGTGTGCAAACATACTTTTTACATGGTAGAGTTTACATACAAGATCCCAATCCTGCTTTGTAAGGGAAAGGAATTAATTCATAGCAGTTTATGACCTGAACTCCAATGATGAGGATTTTTCTTTTCCTCTCTCTTCACTGTAACATTTCTAACTTAGCAAAAGAAATATTACATGAATGAGTTTCAAGACTTCCTTGCATGTGATGGTGCTATCTAGTCAGGTTATAGCACTGCAGCTTGAAGGAATGAAAATCAGTCTCCACTTTATTATCTAATGACAGCTGCTATAGAACTTTACGTCATTTTTTTTGCTTAAAATGTAACAGAGTCTGTTGTAGCCAACCACCTCTCTTATACTTACTCTTTCAACCTAACCTCATCCTTTCTGTTAGATTAGGTATTTTGCTTCTCTTCTTGCTAAAAGTTCTGACTGACATTTCCTGTGTGCTTTCAGTATCTTATTTTTTTCCCTTTACAGCATTTCTAATTCACTTTCTTTATTCCCATTTACTCTGTCAGAGGTTTTGTTCTTCTCTGGCTTGGTTGAATAAAAATGAAAAAAAAAGGAAAGAGAACCTGTTTTCCTGTATTAGATATTAGAGCTTTCCCAAATGCATTTTGCTTCTCTTATAGATCCTTACTTAGCACTTTTCTGATTTAGCCAAAATTAAATCTCACCATTTCTTTTTGTTTTACAGTAGATCTGATTAAATAGTGCAATGGAAAATTATAATCATCTTGCTGGGTAAAGTTGAAAGAGTTATTCTGTGATTTTTATTGTGTTGATTCTAGCATTAAAACTGAAAAAATCTAAGTATGTTAAAAAGCTTAAATGTTTTTGTTATACTCCATTTGCACATGCTAGAATTTTTTTGGTGATTTCATTTTCTATTATCCTAGACTAAAAGAATCACAGACATTAGTGGTCAAAGTCACAGAGTAAGACATCTGATCTATTTTTATTCCAGCACTGCTTTTTTTGACAATGCTTTATCAGAATAATTTGTCCAGTCTACCTTTCCATGACCCTTTTCCAGTTCTTCTAAAGACTTACAGAGATATTTCTGCTGATATTCATCCAGCATAATGCTGTACACAGTTCATCCAAGTTCTTCTCACTAATATGCCCTCAGATTATTCTAGAAATGTTTTTTGTTCCTTGAGAAAATTCTTGACCACTGGAATGCGTGGGCAACTTGCACTGATGCCAACAGAATATGTGTGTTAGAGAATGAATATGGCTCTTAGAATTTATAGTAATGGTAATTATTTTATATTCTCCTTATAATGGTAATGGTAATTATTTTATATCCTCTTTATAATTCTTGAATTAATAGACATTATATGGGAAATTTCCAATGATATCAGATGTGTATCTTGGTGTCTGCAATGCAATAATTATAATAATTGTAGCAATTGTTCCCAAGTGAATATTCATAGCTTTGAGAAAATACCCAAAACTCAATGTAAAAGCCATGGAGGGAAGAAAGCAGTACAGAAAGACATGTAAAAGAATCTGCGTGGTCTTAAAGCTAATAAATTATTCATCATTGAATCTAGGGCTTCATAACTCTTTAAAACTGCTTCTAGCCACTCAGCATTTAGTATCTCAAACACATTTTTTGAGGAAACAAAAGTTATTTTTCCATTTTCCAGTATAACAAAGCAAATAATTAAAAACAAACCAAAACCCAAAAATCAAAAACCAAAATCAAACCAAAACCACCCCAAAACAAACAACCAAACAAAATAACAAAAAACTGAAAAAACCTGATCACCTCATAGAATTGCTTATTCTGAGGAGGTGAGAACACCAGGCTCAAAACAGTAGCTCTCACATCCAAGAAGAAAGCTCTAGGTACTGTTCACAAGTTTTCCTCCTTTGGAAGCACTCCAGGATGTGTAGAGTGTTGAATTACTGTGGACCAATAGGAAAGCAAATCCAAAGGGGAGTTACCTTCCTAGTGAATTACAGAAATTATTTCTGATGTATTTTCTATATAGAAACACTATGTTTTTAATGAAAAATGATGCTTTCAAATAATCCTTTGACTCCAATAACTAAAACAAAGGAAAGAAGAATCACTGCTGAATGTGATTTAAAAAAATATAAGGTTGGTGGTACTCACATGAAGTATTTTTCATCCAAGGACTTGAAAGGATTTGACAAAATTAAATTAGTCCTCTCAATACTCATGAGGATCAGATAGCTTTTTCCTACAGAATGGAAAAGAGAGATTTGAGAAGGCTAAATATTTCAGCAAAGTTCACAAAACCGGCTCAGACTTAAAACTGAGAGAGGAATCCATTAGGTCTCAAAATATTCTATTTCTCTGCCCACTATGTGCCCTCCTGCATTTCAACAATAACCCAAAAAACCTCCATACTGTTCTAAACATTCATGAATGCCTCTGTCTTTTGTATACATTCTCTCACTGTTCTCTCTTTGTGTTGTATACACATATTTTGCTACTTCCCTGTAAGACTGTAAGATTTGCAATTATATAAATCACCCTAATTTTTCTACTATAAATCGTTCTTCAGTCCTGAGAGGAATGTGTCTAATTTTGATTTATTTCTTTCCAAATAGTTCAACTATGGACAGATGTGTGCAGTTGTTCTAGGGTGACTTCATGATGCTTGGATCCCCAGTCACCTGTTCTGCTTATGCTGGATATTGAGTTCTGTGCCTTTAGGACTGGTTCTGAGAGCCAAAGGAGGGGGAAGAAGCACGCAGGTTGTCTGCATAAACTGCACTCACTTCCCTGCATCCCTGCTCCTGGGCTGCGTTATCTGCAGCATGGACAGCAGCAGAGAGCTCTCCTTTACTTTTAGTCAGTTTTTTAACTAACTGAGGCAAAAAAGTTTCCCAAACCCTGGCTTTTCTTTTTCTTAGAACTGTACAAACCTACTCTAGACAAAAACCTCAAAAAACCACTGGAAATTCACACTTTTGAACCACTGGAGCCTGGGAACGTGGCATTTTCCAGCACAGAAAGGACTGATGAAAGACTGAATGAGCCAAGCTACACGCCACAAAAAGCACTCTCTCTGAATTCACCATCTCTTCAAAACAAACAAGAAGTTCCATTGTTTAATATGATCCATTTTCTCATGTTTGTGAATACTTTGCTTTTTAAATAAATAGTTTTTTCCACTTTTCTCCAAGGAGATTTTCCTCCCAAGCCAGTAAGGAGAGGGCTCATTAATTTTGCCGTCTAGAGAGACTCCTTCAAAAATTTCCTCCCAAAATTTTCCCTAAACCAAGACAAATACTTTTTGGTGCCCAACATGGGCATTTTGTTGTTTTGATTTTTTTTTCCTTCAAATTTCTTTTCCTTCAAGACCAGACTCTGCTCCTGAGAAATCCATGACAGCTCTCTTCACTGTGACTGGAGATTCAATGTAATGAATTTGATGGGTAAATGTATCTATGCATATGATACACACAAAACTATTGTACTGAGTACAACAGTACTCTTGAACAAGTAAACTTGTGACAATGTGGTAACAAATATATGTCCCCTATATTAGTTCTTTGCTTCTTAGCGAGTGATGAAAAACCTTGAGAAAGGACTTTTTCTCATCTCCTTTTCTTTTGTATTTAATAAATATTTGGAAATAATCCATTTAGGTCCAGCATTTTGTCAGCATTTCAGTTATTCTTCTTTTCTAGGTATACCACAATTATAAAACCATTGCACAAATCTCTGTTCCTCACCCAGGATTTTTTCTAGATTTGGTCTTCATGTGAAGGAATCAATTAATGGTCATGGTAATGTCAAATGCATCTACCACTTTTTTATGTTTGTTATGCATCCATAACTTCATTTTTTCCTGACAGTCAAGAAAATATTTCATTGTGTTTTCAATGCCCCTGGTTAACTTATTTTAATTTAGAAGGTTTTAAAAGGATACATCAACAAACAATCCCAAATTTATACCCTGTAGTCTTTGTGTTCTGTGTGCTATGTATTTTCTCAAGGGAAGAAAACTTGATATTAATCTCTGATTTTACCAAAAGATTCACTGCTAAATAGCAGTGCAATTTTGCAAGATAGGTTGACTAAGAGGTCCAAATTAGTATCATGGAACATACACCATAACATCCATATGTTGTTGTCACCAAGACAAAAACACTCATGGAAAAAATGTAATTCTGGTGTAGTTGGGCAAATTTGCAACTTTTTGTACTCAGGTTTAATTTTCTTGTGTCTCTGTTTAAAGAAAGTTTAATAATATATTGTTTTAAAGAATAAAATTCCTGTATTAAATAATAAAGTCTGTGTAGACTAGATCTCAGTCTCAGTGAAATTATTCAGAAGAGGTGATCATGCAGGCAGCTCTTTAGTTTGGGGTGAGATATATCATGGCTAGCTTAAGACATCTAAAATTATAGATCTAGATGAATTCTGTCATGGACACTTGCAGGGGACAGTTCATCCTGTAGGAAATTAATTGAAGGGATCATGGCTTGTGAGAGTATTTCACTGTCTCAGGTAATGAAAACTACCTAGATGTCTGTTTCGAACAAAATGTCTTATAGTCATTGACTCTTATCTTTAATATATATCTCTTATTTTGATTCTATTTGATGGAATTTACTGTTTTCTTATATAGGAATTTAACTAAAGAAAATTCCATTTCATAGAAGCACATTTTTCAACTTTTCTTACAGTTGCTTAACAGAAATATTGGGGTATAACCAGACAATTTTTGAAAGGATTAAGAATAATCTTACTATTTTATGTCAAATCTCTTGATAATTTCTTGGTCCTTTGTCAGATGTTTAAGAAAGATAGAGATAAGTTTCTCAAGCACAAAAAAATGTAGTCCTATCAAAAGGAGTTCCAAAGGTATAATATAAGCATTATTCACACTGAGATTATTCTTTGCATTAGTATTACAGTAATGATAGTGTTCACAGTATATGTATGTGTTTTCCTGTTCAATTTTTTTCAGTGATATGTTATTTTGTTTTGTTTTGTTGTTTTGGTTGGGTTTTTTTTTTGCTTTTTTGTATTTGTAAGATTATGGAATAGGTAGTAGAGGCAATTTTCAATTTCAGATGCTGAATGGGGGAATAAATGAAAAAGTCTATCTGTTGTGAAATTCCTTCCATGCCTTGTGCAACAGATAAAGCACATAACAAAATTTTAATTCTCTCTTCTTTTCCTGCTGGAAGGGAGAAGACAGTTTTGGATAATCCTAAATTACATCAAACTTCCAAGAGGGAATGATCAACAACCATTCTAACAAGTTAAACTGCTGGCCAACAAAACCATTTGATTCAGAGTGCGGAAGGACTTTAATGTCCCACTCACTGTCTCCTTGAAAAGCAGGCTATAAAGGGAATTACCTCTGGCCAAATTTTGTTTCGCCCTTCTCTTTGTAGTTGCCTCCTTGCTCTTAAAGTTTTTTGGTATGAGGAGCTGTTCAACAACCGTACAAAACCCTTGTGCTTAAGCAGAGAGTTATCAAGCTGGAAATATGGGGGTATGTAGGAATGCTCCAGACAGAGGTGAGACTAAATAGTCTGACAGGAGCAGCCAGGGCAGCTTGAGAGTGTCTGCAGATGTACCTTAGGCAGCTCCTGAGACCTGAGTAACCAGGACAGCCAGGAAATGAAGGAGGTGATCTTGTTTGCAGCATAAAGTACTTTTCTTCTTTTTGAAAAAAATGTGGATGAATTTCCAATTTTGTCCCCTTTCTTAGGTATCAGAATACTGTCATGCTCATGAGTCAAAGTAGCACACAGATCATTCAAAACTAAAAATTTATTTAGGCAGTAGAATGTCTATGCATGTGATTTTACTGCATTCAGAGAAGACTGAATCTTTCTAAATCTCTGGCTCTGTTAGCCTAAAAAAGACACCATGATAGCATGAGACTTAAGAGAAGCTGTGTGCAAAATGTATGGCAATTTGGAATTTGCTAGAACCCTCAGTTACAGAAATACCTTGTTGCCACTCAGTTGAGTTAAATGTTTCTTTTCTGTTTTCATGTGTAGTCAGAAAACTAACTGTGTTCTGTAGTACGTGATTCCCATGTTAATCGTTTAACCTACATTTTCTTTTTTTTTTTTTCCCTAGGACTTTAGCTAGCATGAGCAATTAAAATTAGATATTTAATCTGCATTTAAGCAACATCATGCAGCTTTTGAGAGATGCATATTTTTGTGGTATGTTCTTTCACAGAAAATCCTTGGCTAAAAGAAAGGAAAGGAAGAAAAAAAAGTGAAAAAAATAAAGAGAAATTCCTTTATCTATTTACTAATATTCTCTTCACAAAAAAAAAAAATCCCCCCAAAAAACCCCAAAAACTAATAAAACACAAACAACAAATAAAATACAAAAAAACTCCTTCCAAAACAAAACAATAACAACAACAACAAAAAACCCAAACATAACCCAAACCAAAAAACACCCCAAAACCCATCACTCATGTTTTTTTGGAGCAGAATTTAACAGAAAAGCAATGCTATTGTTTCCTCACCTTGCTTCCACTACCCTTTAGGCTGAAACGTCTGCAGAATAGATACTGGTGCTATTTTAGTTACTGTAAGTAATAGGATTAAAACACTAGTTGGAACTCTTCTGATGTGTCAGGGTATCCAATAAATGCTGTGTGTGTGCTCTAGGGTCCCTTAAGACAGCTAACATTGCCCTGTAACTAAGCAGCCACTGCCTCTCCCTTGCACAAGAGGTATTCAGATGCTTAGTCAGAATAATTTAGCAGCTCCTCTGAGAAACCAGAGCTGTTCAAAGAAATGTTATCAGGAGTGAGGATCTCATCTGATGTTTTCCCACCTCTTCACAGATTTTTTTTTCTTCAAGCTAGCTCATATTCTACCTGATGTACTGAAGTTCCTTGCTGCAAATTCAATTTGCCTTCAAATATTTGGCACTGCTTCAAGGAAAATGATCAAATGATCCAGTTCACCTTGATCCCTTAATTTTAAAATTGCTTGGCTTGCTCTTTCTCCCACCGTGTTGGGTCAAGATTTTCTTCCCAGGGTGAGTTTCAGCTCATATTCTCTATTTTCACTAGCTGAGTTGCTGATTTGTAGAATGCCTGTCAATTCAGATTTTTTTTATGTGTCAGACTGCTTGCCCTTGAATGTTTGCCAGCATAAGAAAAAGGGAAAACATCCAACCATCTAAAGGAAGAAAATTCCAAGTGTGCAATAAGAAGATGAGTTCAAAAGTATACTTTTTTTTTCCAGTTTCTGTGCTTAAACTTATTCCGTACTCATATTTGAACCTACAGCTGTGAGAAATGGCACCTTCAGGAGAAGCCCTTCTGTCACTGACATCTTCCCTAGCAGGAATCTAAGGAAAGCAGAATGGCCTGATGGTTTTCTTTTCCTTTGTGTCACTACGAGAAAGAGCATATGGGGCTTAGAGTGCTAATTATGGATCTAGAATTGTATGGAGAAATTGTGCCCTCGACCCTGGACTCCACTGTGGGGATTAACTCTCCCAGCCATCGGCACTGAAGGGAAAGCCCTGCACTTTGAGTGTCCTCGGTTTGAACTAAAGAGCCAAGACCTGTCAGCAGACAGCTCATATCTAATGCAGATCAAGCATAAAAGAAGATTAAAATTGCTATTGCCAAAGGATACATGCTTATATTACTCCAGCCAGGGATCTGCATGGATATTGTTTCTCCACAACAAATGCTTTCTCTTGTTTATCTGTTTCTCACTGCCATGATGCATTGCTCAAAGGTGAGGTATTGTTTCTTCATGGCAAAGGCAAATCTCACTTGCCAGGCTTAATTCTGATCATCAGTGATTGGTGATTTTGTAACTCAAATTATCATACTATAAATCATCATCCCACTAAGACAATATTTCTGTGTAAAATATTTTCTTTCCATTTCAGGTGCTCTTTCTCTTTAGTGTGTTTGGCTCTGAATTCCTTTGTAGAGGACATATGTTTTCTCTGCTGACTACAGAAAAATGTATTATTAAAAAGGAGTCTAATGAAAGTAACATGGTGTTTCACCAGACTAAATTTAGATGATACAAATGTTGTACAATAACTGTTCTTATCTCCTAGCAATACTGATTCACTTTTCCATATGCAGAAAATTATAACAAACCTTTTTCTTTTCACAGAAAGGGAAAGAAGGTCAAGTACACTTGCAGGAGTCTTTATCATTAAGGGAAAAGGAGTAATAGAGTGTCTATCAGAAAGTATGGACAGTACTGGAGTAGGACAAAAGGAATTTTTGCTGACCCTATTCTAGATTCCTTAGCAAGAATTAAACATTCACTTTCTTTCAAGATATTAAATAGCTTGAAGCAATTAGCTTTATTTTCTGATAAAATTGAATCCCCTCTAAATGTATTTAGTGCAAGGTTCTACAATTTTTTAGATGACATATAAGACTACAGGTTTCTTTTCACAAATAAGCTGGTGTGGTTGATAGATTTTGTTTTATTTTTTTATGTTGTGGTTTGATTCACTAGAATGGGAACTTACTTCTCATTCTTCATAAGTTTTACAACAAATGCCCATGACCACACAAAGCTTACAAGGGGAATAATTAAATCCAGTCTAAAAGCAATGTCATTCATTAAAAAAGTGACTTCATATTTGAAAAAAGAGCCTTTCTTCCTTCCTACTTTCCTTCCTTCCTTCCTGGCACTGCCTTTTCAATAAAATTGTGCTTTGAAAGATGGGATAAAACCACATGCTAAACTAGAATTAAAACTCATCCCATGCAAGTTTTCTTATAATCCTTTAAAAATAACATTATATTGCATTTTATTTTCACTTATTTGTAACGGAGGATATTTTTGCGGCTGAGCTGTGCTGCCAGATGAGATATTTCCAAAAGCACTTTGCTGATGGATAATTGACCATTTGACCACCGGTCCACATAGCTGTAGAGCTGTGAGTGTAACTTTCAACTTCTTTTTTATATATATGTATTCTTCTGCTTGCAATTTTCAAAGCATTCTGGAATGTCCTTTCCTTGCAGAATTGTCAAGAAAGAGCAGAGTAATAGAGGTCATCTGTGAATGTAATGAAAAGTCTCATGGGATTCACTCTGCTCATACAATGTCCATGGTGGTGTGAGTTTTGCTGTCATTTTATTCCAAGCTTGCAGAGCTCTAATTCCTAGCGTATGACCCCTTCTTATGTTCTCTAGTTCAAGTAAAGTAATTTTTTTTCACTAAAACTCTCTTACTTTACTCTCTCAGTACATCTAAAATTAACTATTACATTTTAATTCTAAATTAAACTGCAAAAACTTAAAATGCCATTCTGCAGGTATTTGGATATTATTTATTAAAATAGTCTTCATTTCATAAAAGTATTGAAAAAAATAAAATAGTATTGTTTCCATCAAGAGTTCCTATCTAATTTTTTAATTAATATTTTATTACAATGAGAAATCACCATTAAACTACAACTGCATATTTTTATATTAATATAAAAATATATTATATAAATATTAATTCTATTTTTTTTATTTTTTATGAGTTTATGATCTCATTATAGTTCATGATATCGCAGTCCCAAGTAAATCGTTATTATATCTTCCATATTATGATGTGACAAAGATGTGTAATATGACTTATCAGGGTTTGATATAGTCTCTTTTTCACATGGATGATTGTATTTATTTTTTTCATACCACTTTTAAAATATTTTTAAGAACATAAGGTACTTCTGATTTGAAAAATATTTGTAAATCAACATATCAAATATTATCTAAAAATATCAAAATATATGTGCCGATTAAATTTTTGTACAAACAGTCAGGGAAGTTTCTGTGAAATATCTGCACATTTCCTGCCTGTAAATTCAGATCTTCAGAAAAATAAACCTTGTGAATCTGAGGTTACACTTACCTTAAGCAAAAGTGTGATAAAGCATTAAGCCAATGAAATATTATAGCTTGCACTACCAGTTTAATTATCCTAAGAAAAAATATTTAGTTCTGGATGTAGTATCAGTTGACCAACAGGAAATTTATTTCATCTACAGAATCAATCTTCATTTTTGTTGCAACTAGTAAATCAATTATCAAGAATGATAGGCTGTGTGTGGGGAAAGGAGGGAGAACCTCTTTTAGGTTCGTGGACACAATTTACACATTACTTTTGTACTTGAGCAATTAACAGCAGAAATGAATTCCACTGATTCAGATCCCATATCTGTAGTGTTTGCAAAAATCCACTGTTCCACAACAAAATTTAATGAGAAATGGAGCTCTTGTAGCTCTCTGTAACCCACGGAATATTTTCAGAGGTAAACCACAGGACAAGAATGATGTGGAAGTGACTTTATGAAGACAGAAGAGGGCAGTTAGATGTGGCCTGAATGAGAAAGAATAATGGTCCTCAGAAACCAGAATGACCATGTTAATGTACCCAACAAAGCCCTGAGTGTGTTCAGTATGCACTATTTTGTTCAGAGGCCTGCTCAATTTGAATCATTAAGCAGCTGATGTAAAATTCTCACACCTACTCAAGTCTCATATTCCTCAAATATAATGGTTGCTCTGGTTTTATTAATGACTAGAATTACATAGGCTCTTCTAGAACCTCACTCTGTCTCTCCAGGCAAATATTTCTGGAGTTTTTGCTTATCTTTTCCGTCTTCCTGTATCTGTGCACATTTCCATTAAAGTTCATTGAAGTCCTGTTGGCACAGAACCTGTATCATGGAGGCTGTAAAAGTTTCCCCCTGTAACTGAGTAACCTACACAAAGAGAAAAATTATGTTGCCATTGTAATAACTGTATCCAGATACAAAGTCTTTTCCTTATGAAAAGGGTGTAATTGAAGTAGTATGTTGTTCTGAATGGCCATTTCATAGCCATTCAAGTACACTCAGTGCTTTTCTGTAGTATTCTCCAGCTTAGTGCTCAGCAGATTATGAGTTACCAAAAAATAAAATTATACTTAATGAGTTTCATAGCTTCATGTTGATTATAAGAAGGATGGAATAAAAAAATACTTGTCTGTGAATATGCTAAAGACCCCTGATACTAATAACACTTTTGTATTTTGATCTTTTTCATTACTTCCTTCACAATATTTCATTTCCTAACTCATAGTGTCCTTATTCCTCAAGGTGTCCTTTAGAAAGCATAATTTTCTGTCTTTTCAGTGAGCAATAACAACTGTTATTGGCATTTATTATTACATGCTGAGTTTTATAGCAGAAAGTCAGATATTCACTGTAACTTTGCCTGTCAGCCCAATTGAGCAAAGTTTTACTGCAGAAGCTGACACAGAAATGCAGTTATAAGTTTACTACAATTTCTCTTCTTTCCAACTTAAAAATATCTGTTTCTCAAAATATCTAGATAGGGAAAAAAATTAATTGCCTGTGTCTAGGTATTAAAAACAAAAACAAATAAACCAAAACAAACCAAAACAAAAAGAAGTTAAAAAATTCACAAATTCCACACTATAGTCAAGGAAAAGGTCTTTTTCACACACAAACCACCCCTGTAACAATTTATTTTATCGGTGTAAAACCCCAATCAAAAATGAAATAGCGAGATTCAGACATTTTAGAATGTTATAATGGAAAAGTAATTCTCTTTTGAGGAAGTTTTTTTCCTTAGAAATGTGCTGCATTAAAAGAACACAAAACACAAATTAAATGTAAGTACAGTGAAACATGACTTCATACCAGAGTGCATGAAGAAAATTTGTACAAAATTTATAAATACCCATCTTCCAGCTACATTTTCTTATGGTAGCATTCCAGGCAGTTTTCATTCTAGTGCTCTGTTTAATTCCATTATTTAGGACTTTATTTGCTTGACAGACATAATAGTCAATTAATGCTAACACATGCTAAGTCCTGTAACATCTTCTACTCTGACACCCAACCAAAAGTACCTTTGATAGTGCCAACGCTTCACATTCTAAATTTAGACAAAATAATTATCTGAAGAATGATTGGGTTTTATGCATATCAGCAGCCATTCATACAGCAGGATCTGCTCTGGTCCATTGTGTTTGTAATCCATGGATTACACTCTGAGTACACGCTGACACGAGCAACAGTAACAGCTCCATTATAGTCTATCATCCCAAATAACCATGAATTTCAAAACATTCTCTGCTAAATTTCTGTGAGCTTCTATTTTCTGTTTCTTCTCATGAATATCTATAAGTAAAAATACAAATGAGATAGAGAAACCACCAAAATAGTCCCAAATGATAAAATTTTAGAAATATTGTTAAAGAAAAAAATAATTTAAAAAGCCAGGTGTGAATACCTGTGTTAATTATATTATTTAAGGCTCCAATGCTGAAGTATCTTTTACTTCAACCTGTTCTGTGGCCAATAAAATCTTTATGAAAAGAAAATAAATGGAAACTTGAGAGGGTTGTATTCTTTTTAACAAAAAAAAACCCCAAAAAGCCAGCAACAACATAAACCAGCAAAGTAATCAAAGCGTTAATGACAATTCAGTCTTATACAGATGGGAGTGTTCGTGACATATACAGATAATGGGTTAATTAAAGTAAAACGAGGTATATCTGGCTACACCTAATAGTTTGTAACATATATTTTTCCCTGGGCCAAAATAGTAACATATTGAAACACCTCACACTTTATCCTGATGCTTAACACTCCCGAGGTGATGATCTGCGGCTAGCCATCCTACATATGAAGTTGCTATTAGAATACAGTTATTATCAATAGTGATTTTTCTTTTTCTCTTGGTATAAGGTGATTTTGAAGCCTCTGATAACAGTGAACAGTCTCAATTAACAGCTTGAGCAATGGCTGTTCAACAGGGGCACTGTGTTCTGCAACTGTGGCTGATGGCAAAGCCCATATTTGTCAACTTCTGATATAATATATTGATGCAAAACAAGCTTAGAACTCTAAAAAGTCATAAAGCCTGATGCCATTTTCTGGTCCAACTGTAACCACATCAACCCCAATAATGACCCAAGAGAAAGGACAACTAATTTTTTGCATTTATTCTGTTGAGTCAGCATGCAGTACAAAATATTTATGTCTATAATATTGCTAGTCTGTACAAGAATGACAATATACAAAAGAATTATTAATAAAGGTTCTATTTACAATTTGTTTGTCCAAGAGATATTTTGTTTCTGTTTTCTGCTTCAGTCAGGACTCGATCCAGATTTTCCTTCAGCCTTAGATCTTTAGAAGAATTTTTTCCTCACTTACTTGCATGTAATGAATCTAGAAACCAACAAAGACCTGATAAATTTTGTTGTAGCATTGAATTCAGGATGAATGGTAGACTTTTAGTTGTGTAATTACCAGAAGAAATCATTGTCACTTTTCACTTTTTCACTTTTTTTTTTTTTTTCTGTGAAGAAAGTTTACTTGATAAAGGGATTGCACAAATATATTCAAGTATGACTTCCAGAAAATTTCATCCATGGTTCTGGGAGTTATACAATTTTCAACTAAAATATCTGTGTTGTGTCTGATCATCAAAGTCACAGAGTACTATTGCTGCATGCTTATTAAAAGATTGCCAAATTCAAACTGTCAAAGTGATTACCTAAATTCCCCTGCATAGTTTAATTTGCATGAGCATTGCTAATGCTTTTTTCCTGCAGATGTATTTTTTCTGTTGGGAATTTCATCCAAATATACATAGTTGTACAAATAAAATTAGCACAATTTAATATATTTAGAGGAAAATATGTCATCTTCAATAAAAAGAAATAGTCTCTTTATTTACTCATTGAATGACCTGTTCCAATAATCAAAGAACAAGTGCTAAGTTAACTTATTCCATATCTGACAGCTGTCTTTTCATTTATTTTGAATGGATCTGAAATATATACTTTAAGTTGGCTTTACTTTGTTCTAAAACATTTAAAAAAATTGCTTTAGAGATCATAACTATGTATCTAATCAAGTATAATTTTGTAATCTAGGTACTGGAGGTTGTTTGCAGTCGCAATGCAACTAAGTTTGAGGTCAAAGGCAAAATAATGAAGTGTTAACCCAGAGGATTTTTTCTGTACATCCACATCTAAATTATTTTGTTATCATCCTGTCCTAAGTGAGCTTGACAATATGTTAAACTTATTTTCTACTGGAAAAAAAGAAATGGGCTCTGATATTGTTATGGTTTCTCACTAAAATTCGTAGATGAAGGACTTCAAAGGACGTAACATGTAGTAGTAATACAGAATTGAAAAGACTTGGTATTTCAATATGTTGTTTTACATCCTAAAATATTTGGGGATAATAGATTCCTCATCTGTTAGGATTCCTTATCTGTTAATTAAGCACATGCTTAATTTTGTTTATTTAATCTTTAAATCCTCTGACAATACATATAATAAGTGATGATAAATGTAACATATTCCAAAAATGATATGTCTTTGCTCTAAAGGAAAAGCGAACTCGCAAGTTGCTCGATAAATAGATGCAGCATGGAAGAATAATCACACTGCAACCAAGAGACTTGGGCAGGATATAGTTCTATGAACTACTTCTAAATTCCAAATGTCTGTCCATACTTCTCACAAACTAATATTCCCCTCTAACTTTTATGTTTTGTCATTGATGCAGTGTAGAGATGCCTTAGTAGAGGAGCATCCCTTTGCTTGAAAATTTTGTGAGAAATCATCATCTTTCTATTATGAAGACCACAAAAAAAATTTCCTTGTAATAAACCTGTCAATAAATATTGCAAGTGATCCATATGGATAGAGTAAACTGCTACTCCTCTTTGAAGACTTCACTGTGCAATACACATGGATTCTATTGCTAAGTGAAAGAAAACAAAATTTATATCTTTAAAAAATCTACAATCTTAGAAGGGTTATGGGTAATAAAGATGGTAAAACACATCTAAGAGTGAAAAATCCTTGTGAAATCATAAACAGTTTTCATTTTATTATAATTTTGTGATCAATGACATCCAAATTCTGTTTATTGATCTGAAAACTTGAAATGGTTAATCAAAATACATATTTTAGATAAAATGCCGTGATTGATGTTTGTATCTCTCTGACTGCTAAAGTCAAATAACCTTTGATGCTTTTCTACATCTATAAATGTAAGAATATAGCTTTCAGAGTTACCATCTTGGGCTTTGCATGAAGTAGCTTTACAATACACAGACTTTTACTTTTAGGGCTCTGGATTTTATTACCAATTAAAAATTGGAAAGATTAGCCTGATTATGCTATAAAGCTTATTTGTATATTTTTCTTTCATTCAGGGACTTTTTTGTGTGTGCACATATACAGAAAATTATATAGATATATTTAAAGAGACTCAGAATACATAATTACATGTTTATCAGGCTTAAGAGACCAGGGGCAAGCTGAAAGACATCAGTCTCTGCTTTTAATTCATTCCATCCTCTGCTCTTTAAGTAACCATTGTCACTTGGAAACATTTCATGTAAGATTTCTACTGGGAAATAAAATTTTTTTGAAGAATTTCTTTTAAACCTGATAGAAATCTTTAAAATCAAACCAAAAAAAGGAAAGAATAAATAAATAATCCACCGCTCTGTTAATATGATCGGATAACAGAATATCATAAAATAACGTTCCAAAAATGTTCTGTTTAATTAGCTGGCCTTACATACCTGGTTTTGGCTGAGATAGGGTTAATTGATGCAGCAGCCAGGAGGAGCATGGTCAGGACCCTGAGGTTATTCTATAGAATATAGAATATATAATAATAATATAATATACAGGGGGTGAGTGAGAGGTGAGGAGGAGCACGTCCCTTCTCCCTGGCCGGTGATGAAGTGAGTGGTCGTGGTAATGTCAGGTTCCGTACGGTGAGCCCTTGTCTGTGACTCAGTCACCTCTCCTGTACACTCTGTTATTAACAATGCTGCTGTTACTGTTCATTTTCTTATTTCATTTGCTGTTTCCAGTAAAATGTTCTTATCTCAACCCTTATCTTTAACTTTTTGCTTCCAGTTCTCCTCTCCATCTCACTGGGGAGGGAAGGGTATGGTGAGGGAGAAGAGAGGAGTGAGTGAGGAGCACATTGTTTGGAGTGCTTCAGAGAAAACACTAAATTAGGAATTTGATTCCTAAACTACAACAATCTCCAAGAATTTGGATTGATTAAGAGAAGTTAATATTCAAATGAACTCAGTATACCACTACCCAGGCATGTAAAAATTATTAAAAGCCTTTCTAGGAGTTTCAGACTCATGGAACAGTTCCCTGAAAGAACTTTTGAGCTGTTGAAAAAACAAGAAACATTGCTTTCTTAAGAGGATCTGTACCTCTTGAAAACAAAGAAAAAAGACCTAAAAAATCAGATTTCCATTTATTATTCTTGTATAGTAATCCACATGTCAGGAGAGGACCCATAAAATGTTCCACAAGTACTTAAACTGCAAAAACAGCACTCGTGATCCCCCTGCTGAATGGGGCGGAGAAACTGGTCACAAAAGATATGGAAAAGGCTGAGATTCTCAATGCCTTATTCACCTCAGTCTTTATCAGTTAAACTGCCTTACAGGTGTCACAGGCCCCTGAGATCAGAGAGAAAAATCTGTAGTTAGGAGAACTTACCATTAAAGGAAGATCACCAAGTTAGGAAGCCCTTCAACAAACTGCAAAGGCAACCAACATTCTCCTCCAAGACTGATGTCAGCTGGTCTAGCAAGGTGATCCTTTTCCTTTTCACAGTGAAGTGATGTCTGGGATGCTGTGTCTAATTCTGGATACTCCATGACAAGAAAGAAATGGATGGCTGGACTGAGTGTGGTGAAGGACAACAAAGAGAACAGTGGTCTGGAGTTCCTGACATGCAGAAAAGCTAAGAGAACTGGGACTAATAAGTCTGGAGAAAGTTCAGAGTGGATATTATCAATGTATATAAAAGTTTGATGGGAGGTAATGAAGAAGGAAGTGCCAGGAAAAGAGGCAATGTGCACAAATGGAAACTCATTGTTTCATCTGAATACAAGAAAATAGATTTCTGTTCTTGAAGAGTGGTTACACATTGACAGAGATTGCCCAGAAAATCTGTAAAGTCTCCATCTGTGTCTGTAGAGACATTCAGTGTGTGACTGGACGTGGATCTGAGAAATCTGTTGTAGCTGACCTGTTTTGAGTACAGTGGTTGGATTGGCTTATCTGTACAAGTCCCTTCCAACCCAACAGATTCTGTTATTCCATGAAAAGAAAAATTTTTCTTTTTTTTAAAAGATTACAACCATATGATCCATGGTTGTAATAATTAGTGCAGTACAATAAGGGCAGATCTGAGAAAGGAACAAAGCTGGTGTTGGGCATCATCTATTTTGTATTTTCTTCAGGAGTACTTTCCTGATCAGAAATGAAAT
This sequence comes from Molothrus aeneus, assembly GCF_037042795.1. NCBI lineage: Eukaryota > Metazoa > Chordata > Aves > Passeriformes > Icteridae > Molothrus > Molothrus aeneus. Next base: position 100,813,923 of record NC_089648.1, read on the forward strand.
ATTGATGCTGATTCAGGAGATAGAGAACAATTAGCTTATTTTCTTATAACTTATAATTTAGATGTTGGCCTCAATATATGGAACAAAGACTGAGTTGAGACAATTTCTTTGTTAAAGTCACATTGAGGCTCTGACCCTACTGTTTGTCAGATGAAGGAGCTGAGAATAAAACACAGATGAGATTCAGAATAGGTACAGATGGTGTAGGAAGGACAGCACAAATGAACAGGTCTGTACAGTTCAGGTTTTGGTTTGATAGGATATTTCATAAGTATCTGAGGTAATTCTCTTGCATGTCACAGGGTTATCTATGCTATTTAATAATTCAGGTTATTCTGTGTCTTAACAATACCATAAAACAAAGGGGCTGAAGGAGATAGACCCTTTTCTTATCTATTCTCTATCAGAAGAATTTGGGGCAAGATTACACAATATCACTAGGACCCCGAGGGCTGATATATCAGTAGATTGTATTAAGGTTAAGAAATAAAGCTGCTGCCATAATACATTTGCCCTGAAGAATTTCCATTCTAAAGTCTCTTTCCTGCAAAGCAGTTCTATGTATGAAAAGGTAACAGATACCTATTGCAGTTTGTCAAAGTTTAACTGTCAAAAAGAAAAGGAATAAAACATTAAGAAGCCTGAGGATAATGCTATTAACTTGCATTTGTTAAACATTCTTTAAAAATCCTGTTTCATGAACATGTCTTTTTTTTCGTGGTCTTATATGGAAATATTGAATATATGAACTAAGTGTACTTGTATTTGAAAGAAAATACAATGTTGGAGTCATTTTCACATGAGGCTTGTCAAATTCTTTTAGCAACCATAAAAAGTAAGAATATTGTTTGACAAAGTAAAGAGCAAAATTACTAAAAGTGCATACCTATACATTAGCTAAAAATGCTTTTATCTTAGTCAGAGCACCATGGCAGCTTCTATTACATCTGAAGTGATCTGTTCCTTTTGTGTCAGGTGTGATAGATTTACACAGATAAAACTTTCCCCAGACATTTCTTCAGTGACTATAAGAGGTGATTTAAGAAGGAATCACTGTGTTTGTATTGGAAAATAATTAATTTTCCATGCTATGGTCCCAGCAAGGGTTCTCATCCCCTGCAATGATGTATGATAGCTCTGTTATGTGGGCTACTAAGGGGAAAAAAGAAGCCAGAAACTATCAAACACTTTCCAAAACTATGTAACAGGTTTTAGCTAGGGGAGAAGCTCATGTAGAGCTTAATCCAACACATCAAAGTAGTGTAGATATAGGATGTTGGAAAAAGAGGATTGGCAGAAATCAGTGCCAAATATAAGCTTTTGTTTTGATGTTTAAATTTAAGATGTGCTAAACATCTTGAAAACAATTATTGGTGATTAGTTCAAACTGCTGGTTCCTGAAAGATGCAGATGGTACAGCACTAATGACAGTAATTACAGTTCAGATACTTTAAATCCACTTGCAATCTACGCACTTTAAAAACTTTTATGAATAAGCGAGATTAAAAGTGTTGGTGCAAAAATAAAACTCCTCTGTCCTGTACCCTGTTTAACAGAGAACTTATTTGAATATGCTTAAAAATCAGGCACTTTAAATAAGATGTGTCTGAGATGTTGTCTTGGTTTCACCTGGAATAAAGTTGATGTGTTGCGAGCAATCACATTGTGCATCCCTTGATTTTTAAACAATAAGAATAAGGATAATGATGACGATAATAATAATATTGCTACTTTTAAGGTCAATTTTAATGTTAATGTATTGTTATTGTCTTCCTTTTCTGTCCTATTAAACTGTCTCAACTTAAAAATTTTATTTTTTTGTTTTTACTCAATTCTCTCTCCCATCCCACTGCAGAGGGGGGTGAGGGGTGTGGGGGTGTGTGTGTTTCTGAGTGGGCAGCTGTGTGGTGTTAAGCTGCCTGAGAAGTTAAACCACAACAGACATAAATAAAACATGCACATAGAAAGGGAATCCATCCTCAGTACAGTTTTGGTTTTGCATGGTGTTTAGAATGCCTATATATTCAGCAATAATGCAAAGGCCTGAACACTTTTTATTGTGATTTATAACAATGTAAAAATATTCTCCTCTGCTGTTCTAGTTGCTGTTATTTGAAGCAACAATTCAAACGACATCAGCAATATGAATGTGAGCTGAATAAGTCTTCTGCAAAACCTCACATTAAAGAAGAATGAATTGCATCTCTATTTGGGCAAGATTTCATTCTCAAATAGTTTTCACTCAAAACCTGAAAAAAAAGGCCAAAGTATTTAGGTTTAAATATATTAGTGATCAGTTTCGATCACAGAACAAGGCAATGCAATCTTAATAAAGACAGAAAGTCAAAGTTAGCACTAATTAGATATACATAGGTTCAAGATCAAGGATGCACAAACAGAATTGGTGATTCAGTGCCCATTTTAGTTAAAGAGATCAAAAGAATAATTTAGCAGGCTATATGTTTTCTTGTAGTGCAATATGACAATGAGGCATATATGACAAGTAGGACAGGGAAATATTTTATAAATTTCTACCTATTAATATACAGACATTTATTGAAGGAAGCACCACTAAAATCCAGAATCAAGCCAGAAAGACAAAAATCATTGCTAAGAAGCTCTCAAAGGAAACATAAACTATTAACTGTAGCAATATCAATGAATAGAAAGGTACTGCAACATATTTTATAGATATATATTCATCTGTTAAATATGTAAACATGCAGATAATTTCATTAAGAAATGAAATATCAGTATTTCAAAGGCATTTTCAAAAGGCTATATGAGATTTCTGCTTAATAACTTAAGTATATGGCTCTCAAAATATTGCATCAAATTAGTCCAGTACATTATTTATAAAGTATTCTTTCAAGAGCAAATTCCTGCCATCTATATGATATTTTTTGCATTTTTTTCCCCTTCTAAATGCTAATGAAAATTTAAGGATGCCTACAACAATATAAATGGCAGTATGTGTAGAGGAAGCAGCTTCACCTTGAGGCTTTTGTTGCTCACTTCACTCACTCCCCAGCTGGACACATCATGGGTGGTTTACCTTACTGGTAATTTAGCTTCAACAGAAAAGGCCTATTTTTGCCTGCTGCACTTCAAGTTATACTTTATCTCTGACCTCAGGCTGACTCAGTAGTTACCTTTTTTCTGCAGAACAGATGGTTCTAAATTGTTGAACATATACAACCTGGCTTTACATCACTGTGTGATAAAACATAAATGTTCCCAACACTGAAAATCGATATGGCATTCTGTGTCTGCAAATGTGAAAATACTTGCATGATTTCAAGCATATGCAGTGACTCTGGTTCTGTGTTTGTCCATGTGTGTAAGCTGTCCCTTTTGTTCATATTGAATTAATGTATGTTCTGGTTTTCACTGAGGGAATGGAGTAGCTGGTTCACATGGAGGTTTACTGAAGTAAAGGAGAGCTCTACTGACCTGCCTGAGGTCGAGGATACAAAAGAACATTGATAATAGTACTTCTGAAAATTATTAATTTTTATTAATTAATAATTAAAAATTATTAGGTAGTCAGAATCTGCCCAAGTGCGTTGCAGAGTTTTTAATTACATACATTAAAGAGTGTGTGTGGTGGAGCATGTGTAAGGAGTGTGAATTTCTGTGCGCATTTGCATTCATGTTTCTTTTCAACTTCCATGGGCTTTTTCTTTCACAGATCTCTACTACCTTTTTTATTCCAGTTAAATCTAAACTAGGGAGAATATGCTTTGAATTTTTAGTCACGATTGTTCTTCTTACAAGAAAAAATTTAATAATCCCCCACAAAAAACCCACCAAAAATAAATGAACAAACAAAAAACTCTGACAACCAAACAGGAACAAGATAATTAATGAAAGGCATAGTGATAAAAGTGATTGTATTAAAAATGTCAAGTAGGATCTAAGTTTGTATGAATAAAATGCATTTGTACCTTGTGCATGATTATAGTATGAATAGGAGTACTTATAGCCTGTAAGGAATTAAACTTTGAGGAAGACCTTATTGCCACTAATTTCACGTGAATCTTGTGAATTGTAAGAACCCAGTCAGGACATAAACATAATATATGAATGTATCCAAATGATGATGGACAGAGTTATAGGACATGTATACTTATTTCCCTTTTGAACACACAGGTGGCAAGTAAAGAGTACAAATACCCTGTTTCCCAGCATACTTCTGCACTAGAAATGTGTAAATCAGCTGCAAGGGGAGGAATAAGAAGTAAATAAATTAGTTCTCCAGTGTAGAACTGTGTTTCTCGAGTTCCAAGTGCACAAAGGAGATTTAGCAGAAGTGGGCAACAGTAACAGGGTAGAATAGCATATTAATGACAAGTTTGTGATGAGTGTGAGCAGAACTAGACACTGAAGACACTGGTTGACTAGTTTTGGTAGAGAGCAGGTAGAAGAAAGAGAAAGACAGTACAAAAGAGAAGCCCCATCCTTAAGGAATTCAGTTCAATATCAACAGGAAAAAAACAAACCAGAAAAATAGAAGTGGTAAAAAAAATCAGCAACAACAACAGTAAAAGATTAAATATATAGCAAGTACAATATGATCCAGCAGAACTCATCCAGCTACAAAATTATCCTTGGAAATTTTTCTTCCTGAAAAATAAAGGCACTAAGTTAGAACTTCTGTGACAACTTATTTGTTCTTTAATACAAATGACCTTTCAAGATAACATCAATTTGAGCAAATCCTCAGATGAAGGCAGAATCTACTTCCAGAAGCTGTTCCCAAACTTCAGGGTAAGTGGTAATACAACTCAGAAAAAAAAAAAAAAGTTCCTATAATTTTCTTCTAAAATATAAAAAGCTACCTCTTATGAAATATAAAAGAGAAGACTCTGTCCAAAATATTATGATTTTTAAAAGGTAAACCTTGTTTTGCAACTGTTTGCAAAACTCTTTGCAGCACAGGAATTTCAGAGGTACTGAAAGAACCAAGCAAACAAGCTTTAAACCCTGTGAATTCAGGCCTTGCTCACTCTGTGCTACTTCTTCTTAAGGTGTAAAATAATGGACATTTTTTCTCTAAAATTTCTTCTTAGTTATGATTTTATTATTTTTCTTTTGGTACAATATTGAACCTCTATCTTTTACTGAACCATCACTAAATTTATTAAAAATTAAGCGAACATGGCAGCTGAGACTGATCTCAAAAAACTTCACCCCAATATTCAGCTTTTAGCAAACATGAAGAAAAAGAGTGACATTTCTTAACTTTTTAATGACTTTCTACTCATTTTCTACCATTGCTGTTTCTTTTCTCTCTGCCATAGTCTGTTCATTTTTTTTTCCAATTAAGCCTCAAAATATAAACTTTTAAGTAGTCTATTTGGATTCACAATATTTGGAAATTAAACCAAATATTGTCTATTTTTGCACAGTAATTGATTCATTAGGACATAGTGCTATATATCTGCCTTTTTAACATTAAGTTGGAGCATTGCTTTTTTTTTTTCACACCAAGAAATTGCTTTGGCTTTAATATACACTTCTCACTTCTGCAGGATCCCTTATTATTCTAGTCACACACTCTTCAATTTTCTTTCTTCTGTCTAATCAGCACGATAGAGATCAACCCCTAGCCTGCTTAGAAAGCACCTATATAGACCACACAAAAAGTACACATAGAAAAGTGTCTTAACAAAATACTCATGCCCTGAATGCTGCCAGTCACTTCAACTCAACTGGTTTGAATACCCAAATGCAGCATAAATTTCCCATTGGTTCTGTGCAATTGTCAGTGTTTTATGTTCAATCCTCAGTATGGGCCTAAGGGAATGCATCCAGGTTTGCAGCAAAGAGTTTCATAGTAATACCTAAAGATTAGAAGTTATGAGAAGTTTGTTTATCAGTGTTTGTAATAATGATGAAAAAGAAACAAAACAAAACCCACAGGAGGATTTGTTTTGATTTTTTTTGTTTTGTAAGAGTGGTGTGACGTTTGTTAGGTATCTGCTTCATAGTGCAATATTTTATTTGGCTTTATTTTAGCATTTCAGCTATATCTTCCAGTATAAATACACAGTTTATGCATTTAATGAAGAAAAATCTACACAGGTTGCTGAGAATAGACATAAAGTAATTGAATAGTTTTTTTATGCCCAGAAATCTGGGTTCTTTATTCAGCTCATCTATCATCTTTTTTGATACCTTCTTCTTTAATATCCCATTTTTACAAAATTTTAAGATGTTGAAAAGTAGTCAAAATGGTGACTAAAATTTCAATCACATTCACTTCAATTGTTTTTCTTGAGAAACTATCCAAGAGATAGTCTCACTGATGAGATTTTCATGGCACTGATTTTAAATATTTCTTTCAGAAACTCATTCTCATATAAGGCCCCCTTGTCATTGCATTATAAGACATAACCTTAAAACAACAAATATGACTAGCTCTCAGATATTTATATGTGCTTAGGTAGTTGATTTAAGTATTGATCTTGAAAGCATTTGTTCATGCCTGTAGCTTTTCCTTTAGGGGTAAACTAAGAATTAGAAAGATTACATGGTGCAAACTTTCCTTGTACAAGTAAGGTGTGTGCTCCCCAACAAGGAATCCTGCATGAATAATTTAGCCAACTTTTTCACCTCTCTGTGCCTCTTTTGTTTAACCAATGTCTAGTGCAGGGATTGCCACTTTGTGCACCTACATAAACCTTGCAGGAATAATTCTGACATTTCTAAAGGCTTACATAAAGCAATTAATAATTTAGAATGAAGGTTAAAAGTATACAACATACCTAGTTTTATCATTTGTTTAACTAAGTCCTGTGTAAGAGGAATTGCTTAGGCTGATTAAAAACCAGAAGCCATGTGATCTCTTTTCCTAAGAGAGTACTCAGATTGACTTATTAATTGTATTCATTATTTTGAATATCCTTCATGTGCCTTTCTATTCCTCTCTTTAAACAAAAACAATTCAATCTTTTTTGTCGCTTTTACAACTAATAACTTTAATTATGGAATATTTTTATATATTTTTAGAAGAAAGATACATAATAAATGTATATAAGATATAAAAATGCATCCAGATATGATTTATATACACTGTTTGCCTATGGTTTGATGCTTTTCCCTTTTTATTTTATGGGGCTTTTGGGGTTTTTTTGCACTTACCTGAATATTGTGGAGCTGTATTAAAATTCACCTAAGGACACATGAAAAGAAGAGAGAGAGAAATAATGTAGATGGGGTTTTTTGTTGTTGTTGTTAATATTTTATTATTAATATTGCCCTATGCCTATACCATGGAGTAGAATCCTCTGTCACATTGTGGAGAGCAGCCTTCAAAACAAAGATGTTGAGTTGTCTAGAAATGTATATATTTTTCTAAGATAAACCTAATTTTTCCCTCTGTCTTTACTAGTTACCCACATACCTGCAAAGCAGGACTGACCAGGACCAGATTTTACACCACTAGAAATAACATTCTCTGCAGAATTCAAAAGTAAAGTTGATTTGTATCAGGGATTTCTCTTCAAGCTACTATGTGGAATTTATATCAGTCTTAGGCACTAGGAGCTCCTGATGATATTTTCTGTGTGGCTGGATGGGTTCAGTAAATCTCCCAGAGCCCTGCAGTTCTGTGTCCATTGAGGGCAGTGCTGGAAATGGAAGCTCTTCCAGACTTTTTCTGTTCTCCAGATTACCCCAGCCTTCTCTACTGCTTTTCAGTAGAGGATGAGTTTAAGGGTTTTTTTAAGTTTTAGCTTCATGATAGAGCTTCTACCTTTTTCTTTCTTCTTTTTATTATCACATTCCACTTGTAAAATGACTAGGTACCTGCTTTATCTTCTTGATTTGCATTATTATACAGTAAAAATCTTTTATATAAGGTACTCCAATAAATGTTAATCCTTTAAAACCTCTATTTCACCTACTCACCCACTTAGGGCCCAATTTTCTCTGGCTTCATGCATCATTTGTTCTCAAAATCTGCAGAAGTTCCACAAAAATGCTTAATGCAGCAAAATCTGCAAAGCTGTCAAAGGAATTGTACTTATTCCCCACATGTGATTGTTTTATCTTTAATTAAGCAACACTAAAAGAGCAAACATTTTTACCCTCCAAAGCAAAAGAGGTAGGGAATAAACATCTTAATTAATTAAATAAGTATGCCCTAGTTAGGAACATTTTAGGAGAGGTAAATGTTGCATAAATTTTGTTACACATGGATCGCAAATTTCAAAATACATTTTTGTAACAAAAATAGGGTAGCCAGCAGGACTAGGACAGTGATTGCCCTCCTGTACTCAGCACTGGTGAGGCTGCACCTCAACTCCTGTGTGCAGTTCTGGGGTGGAAGGACAAGAGGGACATTGATGTTCTGGAGTGAGTCGAGAGAAGAGCAACAGACCTGGAGAAGGATCCAGAATGTGAGTCCTGTGAGGAGTGGCTGAGGGAGCTGGGAGAAAAGGAGGCATGAGGGAGACCTTCTCTACAACTACTTGAGAGAAGGCTGTAGCCAGGTGGGGTTGGCCCCTTCTCCCAGGCAAGCACTGACAGGACAGGAAGAAACAGCCTCAAAGCTGCACCAGGGGAGGCTCAGCTGGACATCAGCAAAATGTTCTCTACTGAAATGATGTTTAAAAATTGGAATGGGCTGCCCAGGGATGTGGTGGAGTCACCATCCCTGAAGCTGTTCAAGAAACAACTGGACATGGCATTCTATGATTTAGTTGACGTGATGGTGTTTGGTCAAAGGCTGGACTTGATGACCTTGGAGGTCTTTTACAACATTAATGATTCTATAATTCTACAAATATATCATTACTTTTACCAGTCCAAACACAAAACTTTTTGAAAATATTTTGAACACCATTGTATTTCACCATGACACTTCGACACAGTTCCCGTGGCAGTTCACATTGATTAATGATAATGAGAATTCAATACATTAAAACATAATTTCTATTTAATAGAAATGCAATTTTTTTTCAAAAATAAGTGAGAGTATAAGAAAATTTCATATGTATTAAACAATATTTTTAATATCAGAGCCTTCAACTTGTGAAAATAGTCATTTTTCAGAAGAAACTGGGTCACAGACTCATGGGGCAAGTACCAAAATTTTGGAATACCTACACAGTGTCCTCTGTGTTCCTGGATATACTTCACCAAATTATTTTCCTCACTCCTTCACTTGTTCTCTCATATTAAGCTGGGTGTCTGCCTTTACAAAGAATACAAAGAACTTTGAATAACGGTCCTCTGAATTTTCTAGTGCAAACACACAAAAAAGTCATTAATATATTAACAAAAAAGGCTTTTCATTATTAGTACCTAATTGAAATGATTCTCCAGTGCATTCTATTAGAGGCAATTTGGGTCAGATTGGCATTTACCAATGTAGATTGCACTTTTAGCATTGTACCATACCCATGCTAAAATTCCTATTTTGTTCTCTGTCTTTTCATTATTTGAATAAAATAGCCCTTTTCATTTGTAAAGTTTAATTTAATGATAGCATGCCTATTACATACTATCATAAGGTATTTGTCATATTTGAGTAGAACATAATAACAGACTTTTTAAGTGGAGGTTATGAGAAGCATTCAGACGGTTTCAGAGGTTTTATAATAATTTTCTTTTTCCTTGATGGCCTGTGCTTATTTTTATGGCCTGAAAATGTGTTTTAATTCTCTTTTACTTTCTAAGATGTGATAGTAAAGCTAGAGCTGGACTTGTAGGCAAAATTTTATATATACAAAATTAAACAGCAGCTTTGGCTTTGTGCTGTTTTTAATGAGAGGGTAGAGAAAAAATATTTCTTTTGAGGCACTATGGGGAATTCTGACTTAACTGAAAACATTTTTTTAGTCATAGAATTGATTCTTTTCTTAGGCTGTGAAAGCAAAAATTTATAAAGTGGAAGAAAGAGCTGAAGGTCAAGGGGTAATCTGATACAGCACATCTCAAGCTGAAAGTGAGTCCCATGATCAGTTCCACTGCCTGACAGTTACCTCAGAGTTTTCTTTTGCTTGGTATTATTCTGCATGCTTGAAGAGCATTTAAACATTTATGTCTTAATTTCAAAGAAGACACGTATTTTTCTTCTGACATGTTCTAGGAGATACAAGATTTGTGAATTTTCTTGCCCTAGGACATAAAGGATTACCTGTAAGTAGGAGCTCCTAGTTAGCATTCTGACTCTCTCCCTCTGGATAAAAAAGTCTATAAAAATATGAAGAAAGCATAATATATTGTTATTTTCCTTGGATGGCCTTCCTTAGGACTGTCAAAAACTCTTTTCTCTTGACATGATCTCTTATATTTCCCATCATAGGGACCAGAACTAGGATAGGTCCTCAACAGATAATCACAACCACTGCAGATTGACCAAAGAAAGATGCCACAAACATATCTGACCCTTTTCTGAGCCCCAGAACACTGACAAACACTGATAAAGTTACTAACAGGTATTTTGAAGATTTTTATTTTTTGTATATTGAAGTCTACATTTCATATGAGCACAATGTCTTCACTGGTGTTTTTTCCAATAAATACTAACAGTAACAATAACAAGAGCAATAACAAGAGCAATAACAAGAGCAATAACAAGAGCAAGAACAAGAACTGTCACAAATTTATTTACTGAGATAATTAGGTCGATGATTGGTCAAAAGCTTTTGTTTTCCAATCTTGTAAATGATATTGCATTCATAGAATCCTAGAATCCTAGAATGGTTTGGATTGGAAGTGACCATTGGCAAAGAAAATTTCACCCACTTACAGACTACTGATGAAATTCCATCTATGAATCCTTCTTGTTTTCTATATTAATGAACAAGAAGTTCCTTCTCATCACTTTTAACTCACTGACGGTTATAGCACTTCCTCAACTGGCAGTGTTCAACCACCCTCAAAGAAATAAAGCTGTCTTCTGATGTTTAAATGCATTTTTTCTTTTCAAATTGACATTTGAGTTTCTGCCTGTTGCCACTTTTCCTGTCAGTGGGCACCACTGGGGAGAGTCTGGTTCTGTATTTTTAGTCCCCACTGACCAAAAGGAAACTTGTAAAACCTCTCACTATTATGTTAAATAATGTCATCACCTAAATCTTACTTTTGTTTAAAGTCAGAATATACAACAATACTGCCTTCTAAGTCCCTTACAGCATTAAAAACAATTAGAAAAAAAGATTCAATTTACAATTCCAGAGAGCAAAAGATTTTTTGCATCTCACGGTAGCATAAACCTGACCTTATCAAAGTCTTTTTTAAAAGTTAAATAAATTGGAGAGTCACTTTCTTTTTCTGTCACGCATTTATTAATCCAATTTATTCATCCCCTAAATTGTAATAACTAACCTTCACTAACTTTGTTACCTAAATAAGAAAAAAGCATATGAAAGAAACACTGTGATTTCCCTCCCCCCTCCCCCACCCCCTCCTTACCTCTGCATTCAAAAGTCTCTGAACTTCATGACAGCATCCAGTACATCACAACCTCGGGTGCCATTGCCTTCATCCAGCTCCTTCGGCTGACATTACAACATTACCCAGATGTTGCAGGACCTAAAGTCTCCATGGACCACAGTTACAACCTTGCACTGGTCTATGACATGGATCAGTCATCATGGGAAGAGCTGTCTCCTGCTTTCTCTACCCTTTTTCATATTCTCAGAGTACTTCCTTTGAGGAAGAACATTCAGGGGAAAGGGGAAGGAATTTTTAGTTTTCCTGTTCAGGGTAACTGACTCACCTTGCATTTCTTGCAAGACTCAGTCTTACACTTTATTAGTTCTGACCTCCTCCTTCCTTTGCCCATTTTTAGGAGCCCCAGACTGAAGGCTAAGGCAGAACTCACATAAAGAAACTTCTTCTGCTCCTCTTAACTTTTTCTCCATACGCTTTTCTTCGGAATATTTAAAGATGGTCAAACCACAGAATTAGAACTATGAAATAATATCAACTATCCTAGACTCTTCCTGTCTCCCCAACCAGGCAGTGGGAACTTCTCCAATACTTCTGGAAGTACCCCTGTAGAGCCCATTGCTTTATCCACAGGAAAATTTAGATAGTAAGATTGGCACAGAGTATGCAGAAGGCACTGCAATTGAAATAAATTTGCTTGTGAGGTCCCTGATTGAGAAGATCCTCTGATTTTGTACCTGTTTCCTCCATTGAAGAATAGTTTTCCTTTGTGGCTGAAGAATTCTTCCAATCTGATCATGAACTCCTGTGTAACAATTAATGTCGCATTTAAGCAGTCTGAGGTGCTGGGTTGTACTTGCTGCTCAGGTGGGACAAACCTATGTAACTTCTACTGCAAATCAGGGTTTTGGTGACAGCCAGGGCACTCTCTTTTTCTGTCTTCCTAAATCTTCTTCTAAAGTCAATGACCAGCTCCTGAAATGCTCCTTGATTCTTTAATCTAACCCAGATAGCAGCTTGGGTCTTAAATCTGTCTGAAATCCTCTCTAAACCGCTCCCTATTTTTCATAGAGCATTGGACTTAGAAAAATGGAATGAGGCAGAAGTACTCCAGGTTGAAGGAGGTGAAGAGACTCAGGAAAAGCAAGAAGAGGATAGCTTTTATTTCTACATTCTTCAGCATCCACAGTGTCCTGGAAGCTGTGTTGCTCACTGAAAAAAAATTCTACTCCAGGTGTTTCTGCAATAAAAGAGGGATCATGACTTCATCTTCTGGTTCACTAAAGCCTTGTCTGAGTTTACAGAAAGGTGGAAAACATTTTTATACCAGCAGTTCTGGGTTCAGCTGCCTTTACATCTCTCCATAAATCTGTGATGAATTTTTTGCTTTCCAGTACTTCTGGCCTATGTAGCAATGCCACTCTCATTAATACAGTAAAAAGATACCAACCCACTGGTGAAATGTAGTAGCAGCATTGCTACTACTTACCAGAAAGAACAGCAGGACAACTCTTCATCAAGTGGTTGTGCAGACTTGCACAGACCCTGATGACAAGCTTAATTTCAGGTATCTACTGCCCCAGAAATTTCTGATGGGCTGGCAACTCTTACCTATCTGAAAAAAGCCCTCTGACATTGCTGGTGCACAGATCTCTTTTGAAGCCATTGACTTATTAGCTGCTCCTGCCAAAGGTTGAATAAGAGTTCAGCAAGCTTTAAAACACCTTTTTGGCTAATCTTCATTACAGAAATATGTCTGGAAAGACATTCAGGCTCAATTTGCTCCATTTCATCATTCTTTTACCTTTCCCTAATGAAGAACAGTCAGAAGAAAAAATAAGGATTCCACAGGGGCTGGAATGTCTGATCCCACGGGCTGATGTGCATGGATTTAGTCATTGTGTTTAATTACCCTGGTGGAGTTCACACTAAACACTGCTGTTGAGAATTCCCTGCACCTTCCATTTTCCCTAAGGATTCCACACCCTGGCTAGAAGATGGTTCTTAGTGTACTCATTCTCAAACAAACTGCTGGTAATCCACCTGGTATGCCACAGACCAGTGTCTGGAATGAAAATGTGGAGAGAGCATTATCATAATATGCAAAAGCTCATCAAAATATCTCATTCATCTATGGTGGAGAAAAGAGCTGATCTGAAGGAACTTTTCTGTCACTTCAATAATGAATCTGTTTTGTTTGTGTTAATGATTTCTGTTTTCACTACTTTGCTCTCTTTATTCTATTCTGCTACACATATCTGCTACACATTAACTGGAAATACATATCTGAAAAAAGTACTTTCAGCATAATTAAAACATACAGGCCTTAATACTTCCCATCCAATCTCAGACCAACAGCTTAATTGGTTATAATAGCTGTTAATGAAAGATTTCAAGACACGATAAATTTTTTATTCTGCTATAAGAAAGTGACGAAAAATAACCATTCCCAGGCTTGATTATAAATCATAGTTTATGGAAATAATAAAGACAAAATTATTCTTGATTATACCTACACTAATTGTAAATAAACAGTGAAATAAGCTTCTATAAAGCTATGCAGTTATTTTATTATTCAGGGTTTTTTTCCCCCCACAGGTGGCTTTAACAATATTTTGGCATCATAGCTAAGTAATAAATCATGGGGTTTCCATGGTAGCCAAGTAAGCTGAGTATCACATCAGCTCTCTCTGAACTTCAAACAGATTTTAAATTTTATTTAACCATCCTTTTAAAGCTACTGGCTGTCTCTGATCCATATTCTCTCCCTGGTTTAAGAACACGTTGTAACCAGGGATAGAGATTATCAAGAAATAATGAAATCATTTCATACTCTTAGATATTATCAAGAAATAAAGAAATTTTGTTATACTCCATTTTGTTCTGCAATGCCTTGTTTTCATTGTTGTTGGGGATTTTTTTGTTTGGTTGGGTTCTTTTGTTTGTTTGATTGGTTTTTGTTGGTGGTGGTTTTGTTTGTTTGTTTGTTTTGATTTTTATTTTAGATTTTTCAGCTAGAACCTATCTGAGCTGGTGCTCTACCAGTCTGTTGAATATGTTTGCAAATAACCTGAAAATGTGGAGAAGTTAGTGAGCTTACAAGGTCTGTTAGTGACAGTAAGTTTTTCAAGGTGGTATTGCAAACAGAATTGCAAAAAGGTTTTAAAAACTGAGAACCTAGGAAGTAAAAAGTCCAATTCAACTGGGTGATGATGAGTGTCAAGTTGGCAAGAAGTGAGAGAACAAACAATAATTATTTCACGTGCAAAATGTCAGGCAGATTATTAACATTTGCCACAAGACTTCAAGGAATGTTCAGTGAAAACATCAGCTTAACATTTAAAGGTGGTCAAAAAGGCAAATCAAAGGTTATAGATTGTAAGGAAAGAGAACTTGAAACATCACAGGACCATTCTCCCATATAAATCTATATTATGAGTACTATATATGCTGTGATGAATTGATGCCAAAATAAATACCAGGAAATGATTCAGCCAAGCAATATCAAAAGTGTTGAACTTCTGTAAGAGGAATAATTGATTAAATTAGAAGTTCTCATTCTTCAGAAGAGACAGTTAAGAAATATTGTAAAAGAGATTCACAAATGCATGGGGCATGGAGATGCTGAGAGACCTCTTTTTTCATTTATCGTGTCTTCTGCATCAGAAGAACAAGGGAACAGCAACTAAAGATCTAGGACTCAGGTTCAAAACAACCCCCAAAAAGCTCTCCTCTGCTGCTGCAACAAAGCTATTGAACTCCTGCATAGGATTCTGTGGACTTCATTGGATTCAGGGAGATCTTTATTTGAAAGCAACACACTAAGGGTTACTAAAGGCATAAATGAAGATTTGAACCAACTTTTATTGTTGGCATGTAATTTATCTCTATCCTAAGTAACTGGAAATGGTCTGATACTGTGGGATTCAAGTCGATCAATTAGATAACAAGAAATTATTTCTAATTGCAGTTTAAGAAATTATGACAATGTGATAATATTTTTAAACTCTCTTTATCCCTTTTAGAAATTATTTTAATTTAAAATTATATGTAAAAAAGACTATAGTTTAATAGACACACATTTGTATGCTATCAGGCACTTACACTAGTAAAGGAAAAGCTAAAGAATTGCAGCTAGCACTGGAAGGGAGGGTTGTGGGGTTTATGGCACTGTCTAGTTCCCATGAGAACAGAATGTGGCCAAGCCAGAGATGAGCATTTGAGAAATGTCTGTTTTCTGCTAAATGAAGTTTAATTGTATTAAAGATTTAGGTCACATCTACAGGGAACACATGAGAGCAAAAATGGTGTCAACAACACACCTTTTTACAAATCAAAACATTCATAACAAAATCTTCTTGAAAAGTCAGAATTTTGTTATAATTCATTTTAAAATTATGAGTAGTACTTACTTTAATTCTTATTATTTTATCATGTCAATAATTTTGGTATTTGAAAACTTTCCACCTGATTGATTAAAATCTGAGAGATTTTTAAACCCAGAAAATGTTTTAACTGCTTGTCTGTATTTACATAGATAGAAAGAATTTTAAAATATTCTTAATGTGGTGATGTTTTATCTCTAATTTTCACCATGAGGCTATTTTGGATCATTTTAGTATTAATTTTTCAGAAAATAAAATAAATTTGCCAAGACCAGGAAATTAAAACAGCTCATTTAGAGTCTATGCAATGTCTATGACATTTCTTGATTACTAGTTATTGGGGTATGTTAAATGGAGAATTTCTGAAGCTGATGACATTTTTCTGCTGACTGCTGCCTTCTGCACTGCAGCACATTGATTCTTCCATCTCCAGCTTAGCCTTGCCACTTCAGCCTGACCCCACATCCTGCTCCCTTTCTTGTGTGGAGGAGCAGCACACGTGCTGAAATGGGATCCTTTCACACCAAGAATATGAAGGGGGATTTGCCTCTTAATGCTAATCATAGTTACTAAAATCATCCATAAGGCTGTGCTCTCTATGTTAATCTTGCAAAGGCATTCATAGGACACCTGTTCTGGATTAGACTGCTAGATTGATTTTGCAACACAGTAGTTGCAAAAAATGCTTACAGACCATATATAGACATTTACAAAGGTTAAACGCAGACTATGTTTGGCAAAAATATCATTCCAAGAACTCTCTCCAAGGGATATCTGTTCACTGAGACCTGTGGGTTAACTGAAGTGTTTTTCCCTTGTCACTTGCAGATTTATCAAAGGAGTGGTTCATTTGATTAAATATTGCACAAAATGTTCAGAAATATTTTTAGTTTATAAAAATGGGCTCATTTTCTGTGTTTTGCCCATGGTATTGAGGAGCTAAGTCAGGTTTTCTGTCCTTCTGTCTAGCTGTTGTTCTCTCTTTCTCTGTGCGTGCATAACAGGCCTACTGCGACTTCCAGGTGAAATGTAAATCAAATCAGCACATCCCAACATAGTATTATTTTATGACTGCATCATTGCGAACTGACACAATGGTTAGTGATTCCAAATTAGCCTGTGGCCATTCCCAGTTTTGTCAGCTTTCATGATCATTTTATATTTTATGAAACCTCTTTCATAGTCATAAATGTTCAAAAGTTTAAAGACATATTATAGCAGGACAATCTCACATACATTGAAGAGGTCTGCCAGTTCTAGGAGAGCAAAAACATTTTGATTGAGATATGATCTAGCTTTTCAATTTACACTAAGTAAAACAATATAAAAATGTTTCATTTTAATTTGTTCCATATGTCAATGATGAACAAAATGTAATAAGTTTTCCCATATGAGTTTATGAAAACATCCAGAGGCTCAGATGCTTCATAATATCCAGATTTCAGATAATATATAGTAGGTTAGCAGGATTGATTCAAGTATGTATGAGAGACATTGACAATAGTCTTAAATAAGATTTAAGTTAACAAAAACATTCATTGAGAAATCATAAACTATCTACCTAACTTTTCACTATAAATTCAGGCTAAGATTTTATTTATTTATATTTATTTACAGCATAAAGTATAATGAACATTATTCCAGAAATAGACATTTCAAACAAAGTTGTATGAATAATAAGAGAGTGTAGCATTTAAACACCTTTGTTAGAAACTCAAATATCTTTTTTGCGCATCTTGCAATTTTTCTGGATTTTTGATAACACAGTCTTAATTATGAAAGTGCAAGTTGTAGCAGATAATAGATTATCATACGCTGCTGAAATAGTTGCATGGAAGAAATAACCTGTAGAGCAGATGGTTTATAATAACATAAACATTTATAATTTTAGTGGATAATCAGGTTCTTTTATTATCTTTTGCTCTATTTAAAATCAAGGTCAACAGCATAGGTAGGGGTTCAAGCAATTACTGACCAGAAACTGTTCCCAGCTACCTTACTAATTCTGGAGTTGGTCAACTTTCACACTAATTTGATCCCTTCTCCAGCATTCTAGGCTGGGGCAATCTACATTAGTTTTGAGCCTTTTATGTGTAAAACAAGGAGTCAAAAGGGAAAGCCAAAATGAAACCTAGAGAGTTTCTGGTACTTTCCTATAATTGTAATAAAATTGTTTTGATTTTGTTGCTTGTTGAAGTGCTACTATTACTATTATCTGAATTAGAAAAAAAATTACTCTTGCTTTACAGAACACAGTTTTTGGAAAGAAGTGACATTTTTAGGAAAAAAAAAATTAAAGGGGGAAGATATTTTTCTAGTTATTTGGACCTTTAATAATCTGATTTTCTTACTATAATGTTGAAGTGTAACAGGAAAACAACTAAATAGAAACAAAACAATCCAAAGCATGAAATAATTAAATAGTGCAAATCTTTGGTATTAGAAGTGTTGCTGTAGAGTGCCCATTATCTGATGTGCTTCTCTGGGTGAAATCCAGTGGCTTACATTTCTAAATGACAGTCTGCCTATATAAATTTTTTTCAGACTTTTTCCTCCTCAAAAACATGAACAATTTTATGCAAACCAAATTATAGCTTTTGTGTCATCTCAGTAATTTAAAAGAGTCATGGTAGTGCAGGAGAGCATGTGGCTATGTAATTAGAAATTAAGAGCTCTCCTGACAATGTACAAACATGACGACATTCCCTTTTCATACCTCTCTTGATCTTGCAAGGGACAAATGAGGGAGGGAAAAAATCTATTTAAATTAATTGAGATCATTTTAAACAAACAGCTATGCACAAGCAGATCTGTCAAATATAAATATATACTTTATTCTGAAATCAATTTGTAGAGCAGATTTATACCTAGGCATAACTCTCAGCATGGACTACGCTGTGCCACAGAAACGACACAACAGCATCAGCATCTTATCTTTACCAGAACTTCCCGTGTAGCTTTATTGAAATTAGCAGAGGAGAAAAGGATGCAAGCAGCGAGAAGGAGTGAATAGGACAGAAATTCAACTCTCACATGCCATTGTCCAGATTGATTAAGGGATGTTATCTTTTATTGACATATTACTTTAGTCGAGCTTTTTCCCTGACAGCAGAAAAGAATCAGAGGAGAAATTTATCCTTCACTACTTTGGATAGTGAAATTCAGGTTATGACACTCAGTTTATACTACCCCTGAGACCCAGTGACATTAGGATTATATTTTCTTATTTCACAGCTTCTCATACCACTTATGCATTGCTAGATAGTCCCCTGGTTTTTCTCTGTAGAAAGGTTAGAGGGAAGACGTGATCAAGTAAGCAGTGAAATCAAAGGATAGATTAAATACATTGTAAAGAAGATGGCTACTATTTCTCTAAGGCCAGACACAGAAGTTACAATGAAAAGGGAAAAATGTTGACATTATAAAATATCCAAAGCTGTAAAAATTTTAATATTCTCATAGATTATTAAAGTTATAATGATTTAAAATATATTTTCATCACCTTTTATTTAATGAGTATGTTTTGTTTCTATAGGTTTTTTCCCCCAGTTTGAAAGAGATCTCACCTGTTTTCCTTTGCATATAATAGCAAACTTCAAACTTCATTTCATTGAACCAACATGGATGTCACCACTGCTTGTTTTCACTACCAGAATCTTATTACTGTAGGAAAAAAAACCCAAAAAAATGACAAATCAAAAACCCACAACCAAATAGAAAAGCTCCAAAAGTATTCACATAATCTATTGTGAGGCTAGTTCTTACTACTCTTGTTTCTTTGAAAATATACTTAAGACTTTGTCATAAAGTTTAATAATTCTCAGTGACTACAAGGCATTCAGTGTTGTCCTTTAGAAAGTTAATAAGAGTACATTTAAAAGTTAGATTTTGGCATTTTTGAATGTTTATTTTCTTTGGTATCTAGAATCCACATTTTTATTGAATAATGAGATGCTTTGTACAGTTTTCTTTTATTTTTATTTCAGAATTCATATTTATTAATCATATATTTAGATGCAATATGATTTATTAATCATATATTTAGATTTTGTTAGTCTGAGAAACAAAAGATTCCATGTTTAAGCACATTTTTCCTGTAACAGCAGATGGAGATCATGAAGAAAATGCATCCCTTGAAGTATGAAACAGAAGACAAATAAGTAACAGCAGCAACTGTATTGAGTGCAGCAATGTTTTCCATGAATGCACTTTGCTCATCTGTCTCTGCTTTGACCATAAAGGATTCATTCTTTATAATAAACAAAACCAGTGATTTTCTGGACAAATATGGGTATTTCTCCATTAAGGTATATTTTGATGCATTGTAATTCATATCCTGTAATCCGTCTTTTGTTGTTTTTTTTTTTCCAAATAATCACAAAATAAAAACATTTTATGCAAGAAATTGATAGTTCACATAAAGTGTTTACAAATATGTCTATTTGGGTAAAAATTTCTTTGCAAATGTAGTTGTTAATAGCTAATTAAATTTTCTAATAGGACTAGCTACCATCATGGGGATTATGTATGAAAACTCTTCCATCAGCAAAATTAAAGTATAAAGCACTTAATAGTTTGGTTTGGGTTTTTTTTCACTTTAGTGCTTCACTGGTTAATTTATCTCTTATTTTTTAAAATGCAGACACTGGCACCATCTTTAAGAACAGCGTATTAACTATTTCTACATTTTAAAGAAAGCAGAAAAATGCCTGCCTAGACGGTTTTAGCTGCAGTTATGGAAATTCAGATTTTCGGCACACCAGACATTTATCTAACAAGCTTGTAAAAGAATTATAACAATGAAAGATTTTTAGGATAACTCTTGAAAAGAACTCATAAAACGCTCTGAGAAGGAAGTCAGAAAAAATGTTGCAGTCCATCATGCGGTCCGTTTGATTTTTGTTTCATTGTTGTCTACTTGTTTTTAAAAACTCTATCCAAGCTGTTTCCTTTAGCTGTTTGAAATATCCATGTGTCAATGCAAGGAGAATGAGAAACAATAAACCCTGACTTCTGCTCTGATTCCTAGTGAAGCCTTAATCTGTCTTGCATAGAAAATTCAATTATACAAATCAGGTGATTTTTAAGAGGTGCATTTTTCAATAGAAAGGTGTGGTCCTTCTCCTAAAATACTTTAATGTTATTTCTTTGGTGCATTATTCTTGAAGCCAAGCAGGAGATTTCTGTTTCGGGTACAGAAAAGAAGTGTCAGTGATGTTCTTTATCACTGTAAAGTAAGTGATAAGGTATTGGTGTCTGAGCTTTGATGACTTCACATCTTAATGGAAACAACCAAAAAATAGCTGGATTGATATATTCCCGGACTGGATGCACTTAAATCCAGAAATGAGTTTTATGTATCAGGCTTTTCTCAGTTGTCCAGAGTTTGTCAACTTTTTTAATGCTAAATGTAAGTAAGCATCAGTGTCATTTTTCTATGCTTCATTGCTGGGGAAACATCAACACATTTTACAGTTTCTTGACCTTTCTACTTTTTAGTTCCATGAGCATTTCTCACAGGGTGCTTATTTGCTGAAATAATTGCAGAAAATAAACACAAATATCCCGCATATGAATTAATTTCTTCTTCTGTCATATCCTACATATTCATTATAAACACATTTGATATTTAGTATATTTCTAAAAATACCAGGTGTTAGAACTACCTATTTTTAAATGTAAGAATTGAGATTTGGGAAATATATTTTCAAATTTACAGATGAAAAAGTTCTCTAAAAAGTAAAAGCAGACATCAACCTTGAAGTTCAAGAGAAGCAGAGATTAAAAATCATAAAAGGAATATTTCAAAAGTTTCATAATTTTAGGGGTCTGGCACATAATTGAATTTGATCCTTTGTAATGCAAAGAACAGATGTTAGGAAAGCTTTTTCTTCCTCACTTCCTCTGTCAGTAATTTTTCCTCCTTTGTACAATTATCTCACATATTTATTTCCTGTATAAAGCAGATCTAACCCACAGTGCAACTCACCACCCACAGCTAAGGAGAAGTATACTGTCACATGAAAATAAAGAAATGTATCCTGTATCTGCTGCTTTCCTTTGAATGAAAGAAGAAATATGTTTCCAACCTTTCAGCCTGACAAGTTATGAATAAACCACAGAACACATCCCTATTTATTTATTTTTAATTCTTCAGCCACCAAGATGATTAAATTTATACACACAAATTATATAATGAAGAGCAGAAAAAAAAGTTGATCGAAAAGATGGATGCAATTACTTCAGTGCTCTTTGTAATTGTCTCCAGACAGAATATCTTCATTTCATGCCTCTTAGACAAAATATAATGCTTTAGATGTGGAGATATGCTTATTATTTGCCTTCTCCAGAACAGGTGACAAAACTGCACGTATACGTTGGGTTTTTTTGGATGAAGTTTGCTGCCACATTTACATAAATGATAAGCTTATGTTCCTAAATTATTATAAATCTGTGAGGTAATAAATGCACTGAATGTAAGACTAGCCATATTGCGTCAGTTCAATGGTCAGTCTTGTTCAATACTTTATAAACATATATGACAAGGGATACATGATAGAGTGGAAAGCATAACAGAAAAGATGTGTAGAACTATCCTTTGTCCAGGAAAACTTTGTCTGGTGATTTTAACCAGCATACTTTTCCAGGCAGTATTCACAACTTGTAAGTATTAAAGATTTTTTGCAGAATATTCAGGCTTTTCTGTGCTCCTATCTTAAAATGAAGAAAATCACTCCTGTCAGAGGCCCACTTATCCCTGTTGATTCCACAGAAATGTTCGGGTGATGAACTTAAGCGTAACTAAGTAACTTTCAGTTACCTCTGCATTGCTGGGTGAGCTAGGTTATTCAAACACTAATCTGCATTTAGAAGTGATCTGATTTGGTCTTATTATAATTGTTTTATTTTCCTTCAGAAGATATCAAAAATAGAGGTGAAAGCCACAAAATATTTTGATGAATTCTTTATTACAATCAGAGATACTTAACAATTACCTACCTAAACATTACAATGAATATACTTGGTCTTTTATCATAAATGTTGTGCAAGTTATATTGACAAACAGAAAAAGAGGCAACCTGTTTTGTAAAATCTAGCCGGCATAGTCATGCTGTGGCACAAGAAACAGCAGAAACTCAAGCACGTAGAGCTGGGCCATGCAATATTACCAGCTAAAGTTAAACAATTATATATTTACATACATATGGATCTGAGCCTGAAACTGTAAGTCAAAAAGTTGGCTGAGCCAGACATTGGGCTCCTGCCCAGGCAGGCATGATTTTTCTTCCTGCACTCCTTCTGTGCTCTGCTACAGAAAGGAGAAGAGAAGCTTTCTCAACTTTGCTACACTTGTAGGTCAAATATGATTACAGGATATCTTTCTGATGGCCTGGCTGAGATCAGTATTAGGGTTGGTTTTAATGATTTTATCACCACCTGGAACAATTTGCAAGAAACATTGTCTCCCCATTTATTTTCATACCTGGTTTTGAATTGATTTTCAAATTAAATTAGTATTCATGTAAATTAAACAACATTTCTGTTTTACAATAGAAAAAAAGACACATTTTAATGTCTTCATTTTGAATTGCTGCAAAACCATATTTTGGCAAAAATACACCAAATTCCTGTAATGGAAAGCCATTTTTCAAAATTCAGTTCTGCAAAAATCAGTCAGATGCAACTACATGTCAGATATATTTTCCATGTTTACTGAAAAAATAACTTTAAATTTAATCTTACCTTAATAGCTTGGTCTTTTCAGTTAAAATTTCCCCTTTTTTCCTTTACTTGGTAAAAATATTTATACATCTAGCAAATGTGTATTTGAAGACCAGATTACAAAATATTCACTCATGGTCAGTAATTGCTTAAACTATAGATGACATTACTGGAGGTAGTAAGAAAGCTCGGAGTAAAAAACATTGCAAAGTTTATAACTATGAATAAACGACACTCCCCTAGTTTCTGGAAAACTTTACACACAATTTCATTTTGCATAGTTGTCTGGATTGAATTTTGCCTGCAATTTACAATTCCCCAACTCAAGGTTTCCTGATATTTACTAATTCTCCTGTTAAAAATGTATTTTGTCACTTAAGCTTTTGAGAGTAAATTTTCTATACATTTCCTTCTGAAAAGATATTGTTTTCTTTGGAAAGATAGAAAATTTTAGGATGATTGCACTCATACGACCAGCATTTGCTGATTTTCCCAATAACATTCAATTTTATTACTTTGTCTAACAGTGCATTTTGTAGATCACAGAACCATGGAGTAATCCAGGCTGGAGGCAAGCTTCAAATCATCTAGTCCAAACCCTTGTACAAAGAAAGTCTGATCAGATTAAGTTACTCACGGCTGTGTTTGGTCAAATCTGTGTTCTGCAAAGAAAGAGAAAGAAGAATTCCTGCATTCTCTACTGCACTTCATATTATTTTAATGACACCTCCTATGAAGAGAAAATAAGCCTGGGAGAAGCTAACACAGACCACTAAGGGCAGCTGCTGAAACTTTGTACATTTTAACTCATTCATTGTATATTCATGCCAAAACTAGCCAGACACATTAACTTTTCAAAGTTTAACCCTCTAGTAACTGATTTCAGCATCATCACAGTAATTTAAAGTCTACAAAAGATGAACAAGAGAGATGAGCTCAAAACAGGAAAAAAGGAAATGAGAACAGTGAGGAAACATCTTCCAGCAAATGACTGAGGCTGTATTCTTAAACACATCTGCTATCAAAGTGGCACAAACCCTTTGAACTGTAGCCTCATTTCTCCTAAAACAGATCCCATTCCATCAGTGATTAATATCTACTGTCTCTGATACAGAAAGAAAACTTGTGACCATATTGTCAAGGACAAGAAAACCATGGTGGCCATATATCTTTGTTTCCTTTGCTTAACTACAATTTTCTTCAGGCTTGAAAAAGGAAATAACTATTTTTCAGTCTTTTTTTTTCCTGGATTTCCAGTCAAATGACCACTGTACATGCATAGTTTGCCTTCATGTGACCATACAGCTCACTTGACCATGCCCAGTAGAGGTCATCAGTTCCAGATGCATTAATTATTCAATTGCTGCATGGCACGTGCTCCCACATATCATCTGGTGATTGTCTGCCCAGAAACACAGGAACACTAGGCATAATACAGAATTCTGATTAAATTACTTGAAAGCAATAATCCTCAAGGTTTTTGACAGTACCTTTTTGTATGGATCTCGGTGCATTTCGTTACAGAACAGTCAATCTGTTCTTCATATATCAAAGAATCTGCATCATGGAATATGCTGAGCTGGAAGGGACCCCTCACAATCATCAAGTCCAGCTCCTGGCCCTATGCAAGACACCCCAAGAATCACATCATGGGCCTGTGAGCCTTGTCCAAATGCTTCTTGAACTCTGTCAGGCTTGGTGCTGTGACCACTTGCCCTGGCGACCTTGTTCCACTGCCCAGCCACCCTCTGGGTGATGAAACTCTTCCTGGTATCCAATCTAAACCTACTCCAACCCATCCATGCCATTTCCTTGAGTCCTGTCACTGGTCATGAGAGTGAAGAGGCGGATACCTGCCTCTCCGCTTCCCATGGTGAGGATGATGAAGATCACAATGAGGTCTCTGTGCAGTCTCAGTTAATATTACCCAGATACTTTGCCACCCAAGATAGACTTCTAAATGCAGCCATGTGGCAGCCCAGGAGAATGGTTCAAAACAGAATCAATGTCCTTATATCCTTGTTTTGAATTTACAATTTTCTTAGAGCTAAGTATTCTCTAAAGCAATTAAATAAGAATCCCTAATGTTCCTAAAATTCTTTTCATTCTTGAAATCTTCCTCAGACTTTCAGGAACTAGGTTAAAATATGGTTATTTCTACATTGATTTTTGATTAATCAGTTTGGTTATGGTGTGTGGTGTGTTGATTTAGTTTTAATTTACTGCTTTATTTTATGTAAGCATGAGATACCAGTTTTATTTCACTTAATTGAGAGCTTTGGCCTACAACAACTCACATTCATGTTGAAGTCATGGGCAGCAACAGTGCTAAATTTCATGGTCTCAGCTTTGAATAGTTTTGAGGAGGCAATCTCTTACTACACTTTTTTTTCAGAGCACACTTTTATTGAACCTCATCCAAGTAGCACAGTATGACAATTGAATGTTTTACCATGGACTGCTTTAAAGGAGCTGGGCTTCAGCAGCTGTTTACCCTCATTCATTTTCTAGTATCTGTGTCTTTGTAATTCCAACAGCATGGTAGCCTGCTCTTCATTTAAATTATTATTTTATGTTATTGTTTTCTGTAGGAATTAAGGTTTTCCGAAAGGATAATAGATAGCACATGGAATCTTACAGACAACTGAAGAAACTTCACAAACTGAACTGTGAACAGCCCAAGGGCCAGATCTGCAGCAGATCACTCCTAATTCACAAAAGGTTCCTCTAAGAGAAAGCCAGCATGTGTGGTTTGGGAAACAAGGATAACAAGAAGCAGACCCATCTCATGTTGCCATGGGAATACTTTATGCTGTCTGTCTGGATGGTGCAGAAGTATTCATGAGTTGTCTCTATAAATCACACAATTAAAATAGGGAAAAAAAGGACTAATTGCATGTTCTCTGCAGAAAATCACTCATTATCTATTATTATTACAGATAATTTCACAATATCTAGCAGAAATTATGCAAAAAGAGCTCAACAGATTTCTTTTAAAACATTTTAAAAGAATCCATGCTTCAAAACAAAAAAGTGCCCAAGAAGGTAAATTACCTCCCAAGTACTCTGCCAAGGTCACTTTTCTTTGGTTTCCCATTCTTCCTTGTTGCTGGAAGCAGCCAACAAAGGAAATAGTCAGCATGGTTTTTTGGAGAAAAATATGCTTTACGAGCCTGAGAGCCTTCAACAATGAGGTGATTGGCCTGCTGGGTAGCCAGGGATACCAGTGAATGCTGGCTATATTGGCTTTTGTAAATTTTCCAACATTGTCCTGTCATCATATACAAGCTGACTACATATACACCAGATAAGGAGACAGTGACATGGATTTAAAACTGGGTAAACTCCTGGGTTCAAAGGGTTGTGATAAGTGGCATGAAGTCCGGATTCAGGAAAATCATTAGTAGTGTGCCTCAGGGAGGGATACGAGGGCAGAAAATACTTATTAAACTGGTGAAAATAAGTTTGGGTGAATACAGTGAAATTATTATTAAAGTTTCATCCATGAAACCATAGATCCAGTAGGGCAATTCAAGCCCTGTCTGTGCATGAAGTTTGATGAAAGACACAAAAAAATTATTATTTAGTACTATTACCCTCAGAATTGATTCGAGCAGTTGTAAATAAAGATGGAGTTCAATCTTTTAGGTCCCATATGATTTGGGCAAAGCATGATTTGAAAAGATAAAGCTTGAAATATATTTTTCAGGACTTGCATCGTGCACTACAGTATTTTGGCATTTCTCCCTCTTCCTAAGCCACTCACCCTTAAAGGTCAGTCAAGGTTATGGTTTAAATGTTATTAGAATGGGTGAAAAAAAATACTGTGGGACTTATTGATAGAAGGATTATAGGAGACTAAATTAAGTCGACAAAAATGAAAATATAATTTAGTCCATATTCCTTGTTTATGTATTTGGCACATTTTAGCATTCTTTGAGGGATATATAACAGTATGTTATGAGTTAAAAAGTGAAGCCAAGAATAATGTTAATTATATTAAAGGAAGAGAAAAAAATGTGGTCATAGGAAAAATGTGGTCATAGACTAAATCTAGATAGCCTCACTCAAGAGGAAAGAATGCATACAGGTAGAGCCTATTGAAAAAAAACAACCCATAATCACAGTTAGTATTCAGATACAAATCACATGGCAAAAAGTTTCAATTAGCTGTGCTGTGTGCTGTCTACAGCACACAGTAAATGTCTACAGCAAACTTGGCTGATTTGGTGCAGATATGGGCTGTGGAAGATGATGTCTGGTGGAGAGAAGCTTTGACATGTCCTCTCACATGAACTGTTCTGTCAGACAGCTTAGCATTGTTTTTCCTTAGAATTTAAATATTTTACTTTAACCTCTTCCATATGATTTGAGGTACCCCTGTGATAACATCCTGTGCCTTATGTTTTATAATTTCCAGCTCATCCTCTGAGATCTTCAATTACTCTTTCTGCTGTGTGTATAAGATATATTTACATGCTGGGGAAGGGGAATGATGAAGGGTTACTATGGTTGTATGTAGCATCATCTATCCTTTGATTTTCTGGAGGTGAAACATCACATGCCCACTCATGGTAACTCGTTACTTAGATATTATATCTCTGTCCCCTAGATAAACCTCTAGTAAATTAATACATACACCTCTTAATAAATTAATACTAATTAAACTAATACCTCTTAATAAATTAATACATACTTAATCTCTGCTCTGTAGAAAAAAGGTTTCTTGCCTCTTCCATGACTTTCACATTAGATTAATTGCTTTTTGGGAGGATGGGGGGGAGGGATGAGTTGGTGTAGAAAAGTAAGAAGGACCTCTTTTCTTCATTACAGAGTCTTCTGGAACTATGCTCAGTACTATTATGATTAATAATGCCTTTCCTGGCTGAGTATGAACATCTAGAAGTTTTCCCCATTCTCAAATATTTTTTTTTTGTATCTGTCTCTACCTCTCAATCACTATAAGATTATTCACTTTAAATAAAAATAGAGGACACAATATGAACTTGCTAAAAAAATTACAAGAATTTTGTAGCTGGGTTTTAGAGACAATGTAAATGTCACATGACTTGAACCTTGTACTGCTAAAGATAGTAGGATGATCCCCTCAGTAACAATATCAGACAGCAGAATCTTCAGTGGGGCAGTAATATATTGTTGTAAACTGATGTGAACAAGGAGAAAATCTGAGACAGTGAGTAATTTGTGATTACAGTCAGTTACTTGGCTTCCCTGATTTTTCCCAGAAGTTAAGCTGTAAAGTCAATTCACAGTCAAACCACAGAATCTTACATCAGCAGATTAACAGTTCTAAGTGTTGGTAAAGCAGATATTTTCTGAAGTTGCCTTGAAATGCTCTCTGATTGCTTAGATGTCCTTGGCAAATTAGTGCCTGCCAGAAATAAATGCGTGCTAGGTTGTGGTTTTTTGTTTGCTTCACATTGTTATAATTACTGTTTCTATTTTTATAATAGAAATACTCATAGAAAGAGTGGAAACAGAGAAAAGGGGGCAAGAATAGATGTCTGATTAGTTAGTTTTGAAGGGATTTCCAGGGAAAGCAAGCTGCTGATCAAACAGCATTTTGTCCCTGTTGATCACAACAAAAATATCTGTGTCCAAAGTTTAAAGACTAAAAGATACATGTTGAAATGAATAATGTTTTCAAAGCAAACAAACAAGACTCATCTGGGGTGTTCAAATGTTATGGTTTTATCCTGGTGATGCTTATGTCCAGCTAGGAGTGAGATGAAAAACTGAGAGGAAGACTCACAAGAATAATCATTAATATTGGTTTAAAAAAGAAAAAGGAAACAGTCAAAAAGAAAATGGAGAGTCAAATTGTGTTCTGACAGTGATTCATTCAGCATGATTTATCTTTTTAGAAGTCTAGAAAGTCCTTGTTAGTATTCTCCATTCTTTTCATACTCTCAGTAAAAGCAGCAAAGAAGAATGTTATATCCCAACTATTAGGAGATGAAGTTTCAGAAAATTGTGATGCACATACTCTGAATGTTTTTTCACCTTTTGCAGCTCTATAGAAGACTCATATCACTTTTCAAACTTTATGTTGTGATCAGAGAAACAGATAAATTTCTTTAATCTTTTTGAAAGTTAGCATGAACACAATCACTGCACTCAGGAAACAGAGCAAGAAAGCACTTGGCAGGTTGAGCCAAGACCTGCATGCAGAGACAGGGATGAGCAAAACCGTTACTCCCGTTCAACCATTATAGAAAAATGCAAAATTTTGGACCAAAATATGTAAGCCTAAATATTTGGGGATATTAAAATTTCTTAATACTCTCTCTAAAGTGGTCATAATTACACAAAATTGTGAAATGCCTCCCGTCTCTACCCTGCTTCTGAGGTGAAAATCTTAATCTATTAGACAAAAGCCAGAAGGTGCTGGAACAATTATTTTAAAATGTAGTCCACAAAACTATTATCTACCTTCATTTATGAGAGTTAGTACTGTTGTCTTAACTATAAATTACTACCCATTAATAATCATTAAGAAAACTTTACAAGAGAAAAACTTAATACTTGGCTTTGTAAATCATCAATAGCATCTTATGCAATCTATTTGCCTACTCAGAAATTTTAAGTTACCTTAAGATTTGCTACAATTTAGTTGAAAAATACACTTTTTAAGATGGATAACTTTTAAGATACTGAAGACATTCCATTTTGATTGAAGAACAGAACTATAAATCCTTCCAGGAAAAATGAAAACCTCTAAGAACACTTTTAGTCACAGAGTGGCAGACTCCCAACAGAATTACCTACAGTCTTCTAATACTGCTTCGGGGAAACAAGATGCTTTCAGTCTTGGAAAGTATTGATTGTGTGTGGTGTTATGCAAGTTCAGCAAAGTACATTCCCAAAAATAAGACTGCGAAGAGAAAAATTAGTTAGCCTTGCTCAAATACACAGATATAACACAGGACAAATAAAGAAAACTGCTTCTCATGGTGCAGACATTTAAATATAGCAGGTTTATGTGTAAATTAATTTCATTGTGTCCACATTTATGATGTATTTTTCTTTTTTTTTTTTAAGGCCTAATGAGCTCATATAGCAAACATATATATCTAATTGTCTTTTTTTTGAAATTATTTTGAAGTTACTTGAGAAAATTATTAATTGATAATTTCATACTGTAACTTGGAATTTATTTGCAGAACTATCTTCTAGTTTATCTATTTTGAGAGGCTGAAAACCAAACAGTGTGAAAGACCACTTTGGGTATAAAGACAGTTCTACACACCATTTTCTGCTCATAGTAGTGAGTAAAATATAACTCAAAGAATAAAATGTTGCATTAAGCAACAGAAATATGAGACAGTTCTCAATGTTTACTGATCAGCTGAGATATTGCTTTATTCAGAACAAACATTAGCTCTTTGGTCATGCTCTATCTTCAGCATGAATCTGCAGTAATGAATGGTGAATACTCTTCAGTGAATAGTGTCCTATTCATTATGGCCCAATATCAGTCTCAATTAATTGGTATTCTAATTTTAAATTCAATGGAGGAGCATCTTAATGGACTTACTATTCCTTAAAATTTCTTTTTCAATTTCAAGATTTTTTGCCTTTGCTTCCAGACTCTCAGTTCAGTGATTACAATATACTGCTCTATTGAAAAAAATCTTTGTAGAATCATAGAATCATAGAATATTATGAGCTCGGTGGGAACCATCAGGATCATTCAGTCCTGGCCATGCACAAGGTTCCCTAAGAATCACACCATATGTCTTAGGGCACTGTCTGAACTCTTTTTGGACCCTGCCAAGCTTGGTGCTGTGACCGCTTCCCTGGGCTGCCAGGTGAAGAACCTTGTCATGGTATCTAACCTAAACCTCCCCTGACATAAACTCATGCCATTTCCTTGAGCATGGGGGAGCAAAGGAAGTTAATCCCTATGCTCCTTCTAAATTAGTGGATTATAACAGACAGTTGGGACTGAAAACCAGAGATGATACAGACTGGATAAAAGCTTGGACAACATCTTAGAAGTCTGTTCAGAAGCAGACACACAGGTGTTCAGAGAAAAGTGCTTTGAAACTGAGGGTATGAGAGACATCATCTCAAATACTGTTACTCTTTCAACATGAAGTAAATCCTCTTACAAAACCATACAAGTTTGCCTGTATGAACCACAACTTATGCAACACATTTTTCTACTGATGTGAAAGTTTAGCAAAGCAGGTTCACATCCAGACTTGAGTTTAGCTGTGTGAACGTCCATCCTGATCTTGGTAATCTGCAGAGCTGTTAACTAGTTGCTAAATTAACTCATTTACTGGGGCTGAATATTAAGTTGCTTCTCTAGTTCTGGCCTTACCACTCTTCATAATTTTACCTCAAAACATGTGATACACACTGATTTGTGTAACACTGTATCTGCCAATTTACATTTTAAAGTCAGCTTTTATTTTAGGCCTTTGTAATTCATGGGCACAGGAAAGGATAAAAAACTAAAATATATTTCATTTGAAGGAAAGTCAGACGCTAAACACTAAAATACCTCTTTTTATTACAAAGTGTGAGTTCAAGACTATTTCAATATAGGAAAGATCCCTAGCTATTACTTACTTTAACAGGTTACACCAAAAGTCCGGGGCTTTATTGCTGTTTGTGGTCTGTTTTGCTCTTTACACAGGCAGTTCCAGTTCACTCCATCAGTTACATACATCCACCAACTTTAATCTGCTGTGACGATTAATGAACAGCACCTGATACAATGACTTCCCAGAATGCCTGGAGCTTTAAACACTTTTATTTTTAAATAAATCAGACCATTAAGTAGAATAAAATAAAAGGGATCTGTTGCTGTATTCCGCATCCTGAGCCTATAGAGATCTGACAAAGAGATCTCACATGTAACAGTGACTACAGAAAAATAAACCCTTGATTGTTGCCAGATAGTTGTTGTCCTAGAGAAAAATGTTACCCACATCAAAAATCTAATAAACCTCTACCTGATCAGCAAATTTTGCTTCAAAGTGGCATTATATGTACTTTATTCGCAAGTAAATATTTTATTCTTCCAGCATCGGAAATACATTTCCAGTATACAAATTTCCTGAGTGAAACAACAGAATGGGGATATTTTTTTAATATGTTGTCACTCTGAGCACTGAAGCAGAGAATGATGGGTTAAAGTAATAAACATACTAGACCTGAATAATGTAACTGATTCCACATTCTAAACAAATTTATATATTTCCATGCTTCATAAATCAATTCCATCCATTTCTTTTCCAACTCTGAAATCTATTCTTAATTTCAAATGGTGTTTTCTGAGTTCTGTATTTCATAACCTTTCCGTATAAATTATTCTTTCTCCATGTCCATCTTGTGCATTACTTACCCTTTATAATTTTCTTAGATTTTTTGCTAGTTGAATTGCTATTCACACAATAATCTCACAGACCTCTTATTTTTAGATTGTTTAGGGAGAAATAATTGAGAATAATCAATATCGGAGTTTTGAATGTCATTGGTTACTTTTGATTGAATTCCATGAAGCACATAAGGTATTTTGTTCCAGAAGTGAATCAGCTCAACTTTTCTGTTTTGGTTCAAATAATTGTGTTTGCAAATGTCTATGAATATATTTCATTTAAATGAACTCTCTGAGGGAACAATCTGCTAGTAAACCCTTGTATGATAATACTCAGTGAAGGGAATGCAGAAAGCTATGACTGAAGAAGAAGAGAATTTTATTTACAATTTAGAACATGCATGCATGGCTGTATTTTTATTATTTGCTCTGTTCCAGTTTCACCTAATGAAAAGAGATAAGCTTTTACATTAGAATTTTTGCTGTAATTGTAGGAACTACAAATATGGAAGTTTGTCAAGAATACAAGTTTCCCATTGGCACTTGTCAAATCAGATTTCAAATATTTTAATAATAAATATTATTACCCAATAATATATGCAATAATCACCAATTCAAAGCTCCATTCCAATCTGTGCAAATAGATTCTGAAATATGCAATATCATATCCCAAGGCAATTCTATATTTAGCATAATAAATTTTATAAGAATCCAAGGTCATTAAGAGCAGCCATTTAAATAACATTAATCCTTGGTTTAAAAGTCATAATAGATATTTGGAATCTAACTTGTCCTGGTATATTAAATTCTGATCTGAGTTGGAAAAAAGTACAGTGAGCGTACATGGCAGCAGCAAGAATATCTGGAAATTTTTCTCCTCTTCATTGGCACAAGAAAGCTGCTGGAAAACTTACAGATGCACAAATGTGAAGAACCATAGAGTGTATAAAATTAAGTTAGCTGGCATTTGTTGCTAGCTAAATTGCTGCTAGCATAGTCCAGGGTAAGGATGTAAAAAGGGTCTCTCCATAATATCCACAGATGTTTTACTCAGCCACGTGGTGGGATTTTTTTTTTCTTTTTTTTTGTGAGTTCATTTCCCAGTGATTAATAATGTGAGACTGAGACAGACAGGATCTTACAGCTTTATCTGAAGGGAATATTTTTGTTTAAGCAAACCTGGATTCCTTCTCCATAGAATTTTACTTGTCATAACAAAACAAGAATCCAGATCTTTGTGATCCACGTGGCAGCTCTGGGAACCAATCTGATTTCCCACCTCTGGAGACCCATGAGGCAGGAAGGGGGAACCCCCAGGAGCCTTCCCTGCCAGGAACGTCCTGGTTTTATCAGGAGCAAGGAGGCCACCAGGCACCACTGGCCACAAAGCAGACCAAGATCTCTTCTCAAGTCGGGTGTTTGGCTAAAAGAACCCACGTGGAAGTCAGTGGAGCAGAAGAAGCTCTGCACAGCACTGGGGGTCTCTGGCAGCCCCCCAGGAGGGTACTGATGGATGAGGATCCAGTGGATCCTGAACACGGCGAGGCCATGGGAAGCAGCAAGGGTTGAGAGCCAGCTGGGGCTGGGAGCAGAGGATTTGGGAATATACACACAGACTTTACAAATAATGCCACATTTTTTATACAAATCACCCCTGGTTATTTACACCTGGCCCAAGGACAGCCCCGGCCACTCCTCAGCTCTCCAGAGGCTCCGGCTCCATCTTGAGCTTTTTACTTCCCAAAACTTGTTATCAAACAACTCTCTCTCTCTCTTTTGCTCACAGGTGGTCCTTTAATATCCACAGATGTAATGTAATGTACTTCTCTTCTGCCTTCTCATAATCGCTGTCATCCATGGCAGCAGTGGCACAGATGATGGCATCAGGTACAAGTACATTTGAGATTAATCTGATGCCATTCCTCAGGATCTGGTGCGGGTTCCTGGTCCATCTTCCTGTACACATCCTTCAGGTACCCAACCACCAGGTCCAGCTGATGCTCATCTTCTAAGTCTCCACACAGGTCACGTACACACGCCTGCCCCATCCGGGTGTTTTCCTCTGCCTCTCTCCTCCCATCCAGCTGCTTTGTCAGGATCTCACTCTGACTGCTGATGCTTTTCTCCAACTCATCTGAGGCAGTTTCACAGGAGGAATCCAAAAATGTTCTCCCAGCCTAAGTTCCTGTTTTTCTGGAAGGTTCCATGGTGCCAGATTTAGAGGGGACAGAGAGAGACCCCTCCTCAGGAGCTACCTGTGGTTGATCCTGGGGGGAATCATCCCTTCATGTTCTTTTTCTTCCTTGCTGACTGCTACCAGTCTCTGGCTTACAGGAGACTTCATTATTCCCCATTTTGGGCTGGATTTTCCTCTGTCTAGGTGATGATTTTGGTTCTGGTTTTTTGCAGTTATGACTGTCAGGGGCTGGTGCCACACTGGAGACCCTGGCCTCGCACCTGGTAGGTTTTGTTCCACCCTCATGTGTTCTGGCAGGGCTTGATCCACTTCCAGGTGCTCTGGAACGGTTTGTGCCACTTCCAGGTGCTTTTCCACTCTCCCCTGGAGCCACAGAACCTCCCTGGCTGCTGCTTTGGGATCATCCTTCAGCCCACAGTTATCCTGGGGTTTTCTTTTCCTCTTGGCAGCCTCAGGTTCCGACTTTCTGGAGCAAGAGCACAACAAGAAGCTGTGGGAGGGAGTGGGTGGGGCAGATTTCTCTCAGGAAAATCAGGAAAATTCTGCAGGTGGCGTTTGCTGGAATCAGTCTGATGGAGAATATCCAGGGAATTTTAAGGGAACAGCGATATTGCAACTCCTTCATGGCCTCACTCATGCTTTTGTTTTGCTTTGCTCCAGGGTGGAGGCGATGGCTACAGGCATTGACCAAGGGCCTGATTCCAGTGCCTACAATGCCAGATCGGGCATTGAAAGTAAATGAGAATTATTTTCTGTGTTCTTTTCCTCATTAAATGAATTAACAAGTAGGTTTCTGTTGCCATCAGATGATACTACAATGAGCAGAAGCCTTTGACAAAAAATTGTGGTATAGAGGTCCTTAAAGTTTTTAGAGCAATGTAGACATGGTAATGATAAAATGATAATCATGGTAATGATAAAAAAGCTGATGTGCTTTTTTTATCCAATATGTAACATCAATCTTAAGGATTTCTGACACTACAGTCCCTATATTACGAGAACCTTTGTTCTCGTATGAAACAGAATAGCAACCAACTAAACAAAAACCAGTTCCATGTCTTTTCTTTTAAATCTGGTTCAACTCTTCCTCATTAGAAGCAGTTGAAAGACTGGTTAAAAAGCATGTAGGCAACGCTTTTAAATAAAGTCAACATTTGTTTCGGGAAAAGTGTTTCAAGAAAGCTATGGGCCAGCTGGAGAAATCCAGTGATAAATAACAGGTAAGATAACAGTCTGAAAATCATGATGATGAGGATAGACAGGAAAAACAGCCTTAAGGGTATGCAGAAGGAAAATGTGGCAACTGTCATCAAATATGCAAATTATTGCTGCACACAAAAGAAGGCTTGAAAAATCTGCTCTCCGTATCTCACTTGGGAATAAGACCAACTAAAGTGATTTATATTAGATATTACAAAAAAAATTAAATGTCAAACATTAAAAAAATATTACAAACCTAAATATTGGAAAAAAGTAATCTCTGGAAGGGTCTGGATTACCCATTATTAGAGATTTTCATGAACAGGTTTGGTGAACAATGGTAAAGAATAACAAGCATAGAGGCAGAGGCCAATTTACTCCAGAGAAGAATCTGTTCATATAGCAAAACTCTTTTGGATCATCTGTGAAGCAAATGCTCAGTCTCTCTCCCCCTCTTGAAATCAGTGCTCATTTTGCTTTAGGAGTATAGAGAGTCTTTAAAGATCCAGCACAACTAGAACGGGTTGTGGATGAACTTTGTTTCAGTTGAAAGCTCATTTTTATTATTATTTCATTGGCTCATGATCTATAAAGAGATAGAATTCCACTGTGCATTCTGCTGGAAATATTTTGTGGAATTCAACAGGAAACCATGCTTTGATGCAGACTTTTCAAGTAATTTCTGCTTTGATGTCTAGTCATAGGCAGTAGAAGGCTGCATGTTTACATGTCTAACTTCAGAAGTCTTAAACTGTTGTGTAAGTCTACAACAATCAATTTAAGTTCCTTTCAAATTTTTTGGGCAGAAATAATCACTTACACACAGGACAAGCCATCTTGTCTCAACCAAAATGTTTAAAATATCTAAACCAGGCCAGGCCTGTTTTCCTACAGGAATGACACATATCTCTTTGACTTATCAGAATTCAAGGACAACCACATCATATTTAAGCAGTAAAGTCTTAAGATACCTGAATTTTTCTACTGCTATCCCTCTAAGTTTCATCCTGTGTCTCTTTTAACCACCTCCCCACCTTGTCTTCACCCAGGTGAATTAATTACTTCAATCTCAAAGTATGGTTATGCATGGTAAAATTAACAGAATGACGCAAGTTGAACAAAAATTATGCCTGTATGAAATAAATTCTAAGATTTCTCTCAGAGGAATGTTTCTACCATTTGCAGCTGTAACATAAATATCTTTGTAGGGTGCTCACATGATCCACACATGGGGTGATCTAGGTAGCCCCAGCACTTAAGGCAGGACTGTGACTCTGTGGAGTGTACTGTGTGCACATTTTTTCCTAATATCCAAATTAAACCGCCAATGGTGCAATTTGAGGGCATTTTCCTTTGTCCTGTCACTTGTTACTTGGGAGAAAAGACCAACTTCCACCTCTCTACAACCTTTCAGGCAGTTATAGAGAGCAATAAGGTCTCACTGAGCCTCAGTTTCTCCAGGCTAAACAATCCCAATCCCAGTTCTCTCAGCTGCTCCACAGGAGATTTGTGTTCCAGACCCTCTTCCAGCTTCATTGCCCCTCTCCTGACATGCTTCAGTGCCTCAATGTCCTTCTTGTAACCATGTGACAAAAGGAAGGCCACTATCAGCCAGGTTATCCAGAGAATTAACCAGAAGAAGAGAAATTCTGTTGAATACAGTAAAAGAAATAGAAATGCAGAGGGATCCAGCCTGAAAAGTGGTATAGAAGCAGCGTGGACAGGTGGCAGGTGAGGCAGCAGCCCATGGCTGGAAAGAGGACACCTGCAGGGGTGCACGCCAGGGCAGGGAGCATTTGCCACTGCCCAGTGACAGTGAGGAGCTACCTGGGACGTGGGGTGTGCAGGGGATGGGGGGAGGAGGTGCTTCTGGGGGCCGGGAGATATGTAACTGTTTATTAATTCTCTCTAAGGGTCTGGTAACATGATTTATCTGTTATATTACCAATATTGATCCCAAGTCTAAAGTTCACTGTGGATTAATTACATGTCATTAATAAATTAATAAAATATTTCGATTCCAATTCTGGAGTAAGCTATGAGAACTCACTTGTTTTTTCTTGGTGTCTACCTTTCCTAGAAAAGGATGCTTAGCAACCAGCTAGGATGAGCAGTGAATTATTTGTACACTGGAAATAATAAAGGAAAACCCTATTGATCAGGAATAGTGAGAACTTTAAAATCTTAAGAATTATATGTTGGAGTAATTAGAAGTCTCACAAAGTAGCCTGAAAGACCTGGGAAAATCAAAGGAATTACTTCCACATTTCTCTCATCTGTATTTGCAGTACTATTAGACTAAATTTTTTTAAATTAATATATCATTAATACCCAACATTGATATCAGCACACACTACTAATAGAAATAGAACCACACTTTTGTCTTAGGCATGTATGCTGGTGATTTTTCTTTTGTATTTCTGGCATCTTTTAATTTTCAGTTTTTAAGGTAATTTCTCTCAGGGGATGACTTTAATTTGAGCCTGTTATTCATATTGCTCATCCAGACTTAGGAATCTGGGATGAGGGAAATGGGAGGGAAGCGCACAACATTTTTTTTTTTTCTTTCTAAATGAAAACCAGATCTGTTCAAAGATTGGACTTTTAGTTGAAGAATAAACATACTTTACCACACTCTAAAGGAAAAAAAATACAATGCTTAAGTTGTTATAATGATAATTACTTGCATTAAAAAACCCAAACCCAAAAAACTCCCAAACAAGCAACCTCAAAAAACCCCGATGAAATTAAAACAGGCAAAGCAACTGATGTTTTTCCAAACTCTGTTTTCCACAGAAAAACAAGTAAATGGTTAAAGGCAGGATTAAGATCCTTCCACATTACAGTTTCTATCTGTGATAACATATCAGTCATCTATGCAAATTTTATCTGTATGTGCCTAATCTGCACACATATATATACACACCCAAAGGTACACATACCCTGGACATGAAGGCAGGGTAGAAAGACTGCAAAGTTCCGAGGAAGTATGTTTAACAAATAAATGAATAAATTAATTCTCAATATTTGTGGAAACAAGAATGGAAAATTTTTGTGCAATCCTTTCCTTAAGTCATATTTTCCTAGGCCACCTGGAAGTGTTGGTTAAGGAGTGTTGTAGACCATGTTAACTAAATCTTTAAAAAAATCACAATGAAGTCATATTCCAGAAACTTGTTTTACATTAATGCATTCTTTGTTCAAATTGGCATCATAATGTATCTAAATAATTAGTCTGTGTAGCATTGCAGGAAAAATATTAGCAAAAAAGCAACTCCCTGACCTAGTTAAGTAGGCTCTCTAGTTTTGCCACTGCCATGTGTTCTATGCTCATGAATCAGGACCCTGAATTACAAGAGGAGCTTAAAGATCATACTTATATTATTCTGTTTATCAAATTCTATTAATAATATTAAAGCAGGCTTAAGGAGGTTTGATTTGCCTCCTAGTTTTCAAAGATATAACCTTAACATTTCTATACTAAGTATAGTCATTTAATTATTTAATCTTAAGTAACAAACTTCAGTGCTGGAACATTCTCTCAGGCTTTCCTTTCCAAAATACAACTTTAAAATAATACTAGCATGAAAACTGAAGTTCTTGGAGCAATTTTGGAACTAGACTAAAAGAGGGAATATGATTTTTTGAAGGGTATGTGAGACATGCTTTTTCTGTTCCAGAGACACACAAACACAACTCAGAAGAAAAGGACTGTGTCTGACTTTTTCTCTGATCCTAGGCCTGTGGCAACACAGCTTACTAGGCTATCACCAGGATTTATCAATTTTAAAATATGCTATTGAAGGCACTCAATTTTTGATCATCATCAACAAGATGATCTTTATTACAATGTTTGTTGCATATAAAATATGTTTGTGCCTGCATCTATATGAAGCACATACCAAAGTGGTGGTAGATGCTCCATTGCTGGAAACACTGAAGGTCAGGTTGGATGGGGCTCTGGGCAACCTGAGACAGTTGAAGATACCCCTGATCATTGCAGAGGGGTTAGACTAGATAATCTTAAAAGGTCCTTCTCAACCGAAACTGTTTTGGTCTTCGATGGCTCTATGAGTCCAAACAATTTTTACTGCTGTATTAAAGGTTCTGCTATTATTGTTAGCTCTGTAATCTTAATGTATATATGTTCTCTGAAACAGTCTTTCCTATGCTGCACTGCTATTACAACTCAGTAATAGTTGACTTTCAATACTTTCATTTGTTTACTTTCAAAGCTTTTCATGATTGTCAAATGACAGATCTGTAGCACTTGTTCCAAGTTTATCAAGAAGTCCTAGCACCCTTCCCATTTCAGCAGTTACAGTAAAACTTCATGGACTTCACCTGCTGTAATATAGTGGCTATAGCTATGTGTAAAGGCAATTTCTTTTTTTTTCAGAACAAATGACCATCTGGAAAAAGAGAAAGCAAGTGTTTAGAAGCATTCACACTATGCTTCAGAAAACATGTTTTCACCTTGTGCTAAGAGCAAGCACAAGATGAAAAAATGTCCAATATAGGTGGGTTACAAGTCCTTGTCCAAAGATGAGCTCCAGAATCTCTTGCAAAAATCTAGAAAAACAATCCATGAAGCTACCCTCTAAGTCTTTTAATTATCCCTTACTATTATAGTTTATTTCCCCCCAGTCTATCTTGGAGGACAGATTTTAGCTATTGAGTGCCTGTGAGAAATTTAAAAGAAACATACTAATCTTACTGGGTAGTACTATATATAAATATGATAACATAAAAAAATTCATACATTGAGCCTATAATCACCCAGCACCCATTGGAAGTACATTCTTTGTATAATAATGTGCTCTTCAAACCAACATTTTCTTTTGTTTTTTCTGAACACATGAAATGACAGTTTTCAGGAAAATCCAACTACAAGCAGACAGAGAGTATTCAAACATATATAGAGCAAAGTTTTCCTGGGTAATTTAATAAACTTAATTTAAAAAAAATACAGCAAATTTAGTAGCAGGAGTTTGAAGAAATAATTTTAATGGTAAGTAACAAAACTTATATTTCATTATTGATATTTTGTTTGCGTATTTTAACAGTTCTCTTTTCTCAGTATTGGTGTGCTCATTTTAGTGGTTTTTTGAGGAAGAGGATGTTTATATTTTCTTCTAAAATATGATGGTTTAAAATATTTTTTCTTTGAATTCCTCACTTCATCGGCAGATTTCCCTGTTCCAATAAATACTTTAGACAACTCAGAGCAAACTTCACATTAAAGGTGACCTTATCAACATATCCCTGCTTTCACTTATTTAGTTATAATCAAAACCTGTTCTGACACATGAAAGATGTTCTCATTATGCAAAAAATGTCTGGACTGGCATAATAATTTGAAAGACATCCAACAACTTCACCCTGTTGCTAATACTGAAATATCTCTTTTCACTACCTTGCTGCTTGATTCTGTTTATTTGAGGTTCAGTGCAAAACCCACAAAGGGTTTTAGTCATGCTCATTTTACCAGTTTCATCATCTTATTGATTTTTTCCCAAAACTGCTCTAAACAAGTACAATCTGTAACACATCAGTCAACAGATAGTTGCAGTATATATAATTTTCTTCTAAAGAAGAACAAGTAAAATCAAAAAAGTAAATATGAAGGGACCTACACACCTTGAAAATATAAGGTGCTTTTAAAATTCAAACTTTGCATTTTACAGCTTAAGTTAAGTTTCCATTCTTGATGATCCATAGCCATTTTCTTGGTAGATCAGTTGAAGATGGTGAGCAAGATCTTACTTACATTCAAATGAGAAGTTACTTAGCTCAGCATTTCCAATTTAAAGACATTCAGACATCTTCAAGGGCATGATTATAATACATTGTTCTTCCCTTTCTAAATGAACAGTCTTTTCCAGAAGGCATGTCAATAGATCCTTATGATATCTTTGGTTATGCTTCAGTTCTCTAAATGATACCTGAATAACTGTGGGGAAAATATTCAAAGACATTTGGATATCTAATTCCTTCTAATTATCAAGTGTAAATGTGCACTGCCAGTATTTCAGTGAGATAAAATGTGTGTTGTCTGAATTACAAGGCCAAGACTTTTAAGGATTCAAAGCATTTTTAGATCAAACATTGAAAATTTGCACTTAGAATGTATTTCTTGTTTCATATTATCTCAGTTATAATTATAATATGAAACATAATTTCATATTATTTCAGTGTTTAAAATTTTAACATATCATTCAACATAAAGGAAGGGGAAAAAAAAGCTTTCACTGAGTTCACAATGACAATAACTGGCAGCCAGAATTTAGATATTCAAAAGTGATGCTCTACAAATGTGATATATGACCAAAACTATGTAAATATTTGTTATACTGGCAATGATATTGGAAACTTATTTATCTATAACTAGTAGTTTTTTGGAGTGACATGGAACTGTTGTGTTTATCAGGCACATGGCTCCATGCAGTAAGTGCTCATGGAGTCACTTACCATAAACTCCCAGCAGAGTATTTTTATGCTAATTGAGCAGACTTAAAACAAAACAAAACAAAAATTTAAAAAAATTAAACCCCAAAATCTTACCATTTTCCCTATAGGAAATAAATATATTATCTGTTATTTTATACCAGGGTTAAACTTCATAATTGTGGGTAATATCTGGAGGATTCATTTAGCATGTGTCAAAAGCCTAAAGCTATACAAAACTATTTTCTAGCAGCAAGTTATACCATTTAGTCTGAGATTTTACTGCATCAGTGAAAATTCCTGATAGGCTGGCCAGAAAACAATTTTTAAATGTTCTAAAAATTAGCAGGGAAAGAAGCTTATTTTAACATTTCATTTCAATATGTTATGAAAAGATTTTGAAATGAAACATTAATAAAAATTAAAGCAGAAATTGGGATGTTGAGCAACTTAGTGGCTTATGTGAGTTATCCATAATTTTATCTAAACTTTTACAACTAACGTGTTGAGTATTTTGTCTTGAAATTGAAATATTTCCTAAAACCCCATTTTTAACCCCACCCCCCCAAAAAAAAGTTGCAAATATTGAAAGGAGCATAGAAAGAGCTTGTTGTTGTTTTGTTTTTTTCTTTTTTTAACATGTGCGATTGCATTAAAGACTGAAATATGCTGACCAAAGTAAAAAGTGTTGTGCACTACATTATTTCAAAGTTGCCATGTGTTGAATTAAGGACCCTAATTGTAAATACAGTCATACAGATATATTTACTAATCTGCCTCACGTCTGTCATTTGAAGCA
This sequence comes from Molothrus aeneus, assembly GCF_037042795.1. NCBI lineage: Eukaryota > Metazoa > Chordata > Aves > Passeriformes > Icteridae > Molothrus > Molothrus aeneus. Next base: position 100,857,431 of record NC_089648.1, read on the forward strand.
GTAAGTTTCCTTGGAAGTGTTAAAGACTGGAATGTACAATATAATTATAGGTATGTATCACATATGGCAGGGGCAACTCCTGGCAAGTTATGCATAAGGATTTCCTGGTACTTCCTAGGCTAAAGTATATCTTGTATGACTAATGTTTAATTTGGATAGTCACAACTATTTTTAAAATAATTTTTGAGACCTTCTTCTATCTCTTATATACTGCTATCAAAAGCTACTATCCCGGAACATGATGTCACCAATAGCAACTTATAATTTATTTTATAAGGAATTTCAGGAATTTGTGATGTGAAATGGAACCACAGACCTTACCACAAGACCCATATATCTGTCATTCTAGAGCTTGATTAACACTTTGCTCAAAAGCTAAAAAAAAAGTTTATGGTCTATGAAGACAGGAGAGCTAAGTCAGAAAACAAAGTAGTCCAGTTTATTTTTGACATGTAGAAACATTCCACACATCAGCCGTGTCAGCCTTCATTTGTTTTACTTCTTAGATGATACCTCTGTTTGTAATGTTTTCTTTTAAAATAATGCTTTAAAGGCCCTATTGGAAAAGAAAATCATTTCAAAACTATAAAAAATTTGTAGACAGCATATGCTAAAATATTTCAGCCAGAAATCTGATCAGACATCGTTTATTTATTTGGTCAGAAGCACTGATGGAGCAAAATTAACAGAGGAACAAAAACAAAAAGTGAAGATATATCCAAACCTGACAATTTTCAGCAATGATAGAACTTTTCTTGACAAGAGTTTTTCAGCCCCCCTATCTGATATGGGACATCCAGTTAAACATCAGTCCTTGTCTTCCCCAGAAAGTCAACCACTAGGCTATGCTCTTGCTCTTCAAATACATAGTTAGATAGTCACTAAATGCAAGAGGTTGAGTTTAACAACAATCTACCTAGTAAATAAGGCTCTCAGCTATGATTCAAATGATCCAGGCTCAATGTGCACTTCCAATGAGTATTTTTGTTATTGCACCATGTTGAGCAATTCCTGCAGAATAAGCTACTATAATGAGAAAACACTCCATAGCCTGATCGTCAAAACAAATAGCTTTGCTGCATAGACCAACATGGCCCTTTGATGGACATCCACCGAGAAAAAAACATGCAGCCTACAACAGATCTTGATATCTTTCATGTGAAACCAAGTTCTGACTGAGATGTATTTAAAAGAAAAGGACTCATTTTATATTCCTAACTTACATTTAAAGGTTGATATTTCTTAACATGTAGCTTGATCTTAAATGCTGCTGAACATTCTGAGTCAATTCAACAAATCCCTTAATAGATGTACTAGTTTGAGCTAGATCTCTCATAAATTTGAGAAACATGAAAAAACCTGACTTTTCTACTTTTCTGACTTTCACTTACTGACAAGTTAGAAGGGGTGTGACATCAGCCTTGAAGACTTTATAAGACTTTCCCTGAAAGTGAAGTATCTTTACCTCAGCTTTAGATTTTTGAGAAAAACCTAATTTTTTTATTTTCTTTTTTCAAAGTTTGGGCTGATTTTTCCTTATGGAAATCTTCTATGTATGATAAATTTAATTCTGAAAGAAAATTGCACACCAAATATATTACTTATTCTAATGATTCTAATGAAAATTCCATCATTTTTCCAATTCATTGGCTTGGGCAAAGTAACTTTTGTCTTTGTCGGAAGGAACCCACAAACAGTCCTATAACATTAGTAACAGATCTAAGCGATTAACCATATAAACCATAAGACACATTGTTTCATTTAAGCCAAAATTTAGGGAAGCAGCTAATCAAAAGATAAAATTTTCAACACTTTTGTATATTTGTTTAAATACTATGCTGAATAAAGGCACTGCATAACTTGGTAACTGAGTGCAGTTTTTTTCTCTTTGGGATGTATGTTACTTTTATGAGGGATACTACAGAAGGCCATCAGAAGTCTTTGATAATCTGGTAAGACTAATAGGTTTTTCAGTCATATTTTTGTTAAACAGAGAAAAACAAACAAACAAAAACACCCCACAAACCCCAATCTACCTCTTTAAGAAATGACAGCTGTAAAAATAAATTGGTTGTGTAATAAAGATGTTCTGTGAGGTTTCTATTCTACACATAAAGTTTTCTGTAGGATTGTTAGTAAAGGTAATAGGGTATTCTTCATAGAACCATAAAATAGTTTGAGTTGAAAAAGAACTTTAAGGTCATTGAGTCCAACCATTAACCCAGCACTTCCAAGTCCTCAACTAAACCATGTCCCTAAATGCCACATCTACACGTTGTTTAAATACCTTCAGGGATGGTGACTCAACCACTTTCTTGGGCTTCATAACCCTTTAGGTGAGGAAATTTTTCTTCGTATCCAATGTGAACCTCCCCTGATGCAACCTGAGTCCATTCCTTCATTTTGTTATTTGCTACATGGAAGAAGGTAATCAGGCTATGCATGCTTGAAAGGAAAAATGTCAGTAGATAAAACCAGCAGACAGCTAAAGAAGAAGTTGTGACTTTGTCAGCAGCCAAAATTTAGTTCAGAACCACAGGAATATCACACCTGACAACTGAAGTTAGGAAAATTCCTTGGGTTTGGTTTTTTTTTTCCTACAGTGTTGAGGTTAATAAACTATCTTACAAAATGAATCAAAAGTTAGAGCTCACATACTCCATCTGAAACAGATCCATTATTACAAATATTATTATTTATTTATCAAGCCATAATACAAGATACATGTGATATTTTGTTTTCAGTAGCTTAGGACTTTGTTAGAAGTTTAGCTGCTTGCACTGATCAAGGACTGGGCCCAGGGTCAGGAATGCAGGGAGTTTTTAAATCAGTTTTTAAGTTCAGCCATAGTCTGCAGCCATCTAAATGGTATCCAGAACTATGTCAGACACCTTTGGGCAACCAGTGGAGGTTATCAGACAGGCCATCAGATGTATAATAGAACAATGACTTTCTGGATTGGCAAAATCCCTTGGGCTCAATACCTTGACATCTCCAGGGCATCTAAGGATGACCCTCCAGCTATAAAACTACCATAAACAAAGGAGATCTAGTCAATAAAGTCAATGTCAAAGAGAGAGCAATGCAGTTCATCCTAGGGTTCATCATGGGCCCAGATCAATTATCTTCAAACAGATATTTAGATGTATCTGAATTTCCCTACAAAATTCTCATAGCTCTTCAAGAAGTCTTAAACTGAATTCCTCTTGGCATTAGCTAAATGCCAGACAGACTTACTAGGCAAAAAGCTTGACATGGGAAGCAATGAAAAGAAATGGGGTGAATCATCAGGTGATGGTGATGTGAGAAATGGTGATACCAGCAAGAAAGTTGGAACTGAGAAGGGTAGACAGAGAGTGAAAAAAAACATGAGATGAATGAAAGGTAGAGAGACCAAAGGGACAAAGTGTTTGTGAGTAAAGAACTGTAGCCTAAGGGAAAAAGTTTGGAAAGGAATTAAATTTCACATAAAAGTAGGTGATGGCTGATCCAGACAGATGAGACTGGTGGTATGGTGAGGAAATAAAAAGTTCTAGCAGAGATTAAAATTATAGAGCACATATCAGTAAACTTCAGAAGATGGAGTGTGAAATGCCACCTTAAGTTGAAATCCTTAGTATCTTTTTTTATATTTTATAATTTTTCAACAAAGATCTCTGAAATATGTTTGGCAAATTTTTTAGTGCAGTCCTGGCATCTACATAGGGAATTATCTGCTGCCATCCCATATTCCATTACATGGAGTATCAGAGGTCTGTGACATCCATCCAACGCTTCCAGCTAAGCTGTGAGGTATCATTGCATGACAAGCTTTCTGCTTTTTGGAGTTGGCCTTTTTTTTTAATGGAAATTTTACACAAAATGATCCTCCTCTCCCATCTTCTCAAAACATTATGGAGCTCCAAAACTAAGTCAGAATATCTACATCTTGATTTTTCATTTTTTTTTAGTATAAGCAAGTATAAGCAATTAATTTGAGCTGAACTTCTCATAGGTGGTTGCTTGTTTTCTAGTCCTCATCATGTGGATGACTTTACAGGCACCTAAAAAGCCATATGATGTTTTGAAGTACTCCACATATTCTGGAAGACAAATCTCAAACAGCTTTTATGATTTAGTATATTATTTGACATGTTGCGTCTTCCATTCTTCTCTCTGTCTCAGTTCATGAAGAGTAAAAGTGTCCTCCTTGCAAGGAGAGTATTGTGAAAATGCATCCATGCTTTAAGGACCTTTTTCTTTGATCTATGAAGGAGTTTCATACTTCGTTAAAACTGAGGAGATCCTCCCGGTACCCAAGAGCATGTGCTGGAGACGGTTCATGCCACATCACCTGCAGTGACATCTGGTGAGTGTATAATCTACAAGACTTGTGTGAATCAAGCATGGAGCAGCCCCAGCTGGGATTGTGTGGCCTCCACATACCTGCCGTGGTTACTCTTACCTGTGTGACCTTGCAGAGCTGGCTGGCAAACATGGATTGGGAGGAAGTGGGAGAAAAGCAGTAACGTCACTTTGCTCATGTCAGAGTGATGATAATGCTACCTCAGGGGCTGAAAGGCAGGAACCATCCAGGTGGGTCTGACAACTGCTGTGTCCAGGACCAGGCAGGGCTGAAATCACTCAAGTCTGTGTTAGGATGGATATTGCCGTGAAGACTGCCACAGAAGAAGAAATGAGCAATTCTGCCTTTGGAAGAGGTTTTGTAGCAAATACGCAGTGAGTAAAATTTGAGCCTGTATATTCAGCACGAAAGGAAAAAAATAATTGAGCATTTTTCATTAATTGAGCAGTATCCCCATATCCATCTGTGCCTTAATGAAGATGGTTCCTATACAAAAATAGCATGTGATCATGTAACTAAAAACTGCACTGAGTGCATAATGGTTGACAAGAAGCAAAGATTTGTATGCACAACACACGCTCTCAGTCTCACACACATGTACATATATATGTACATTTTTCTGTTATGATCTTTCTCCTGTTCATAAATTTAATCCAGGATTTTAGTCTCTGGGTGAGCCTTGTCTGATCAGATAGATTTATCTCTATCCGTCACATAGAATCTAAATGCAAACTTGCTGCTTACACAATTCCTAATTAGTGGAGAGAGATAGAGGCTTTTGATGCAATCCACAATCTGATCTAGATATAGATTTTAGGGAAAGCATCCTAAAACTACTAAATTTGATGGTTTTGACTATAAAACAGTCTGAATGACTTCTCCAAACATAAGCAATGTAGACTTCTAAGATTAGATAACATGAATCTCATGCTAAATGTTTATTTCATGCCACAAATTCTTACCAATAAAAACATGTAAAACATTGTAAAATAGATGACAGGTAGTATTATAGCAAGAAAGAAATACACACTATAATAAATCTGTCTAGGTTAAGCATCTAAAATTTTTACCTAATCCAGTGAAAAAATACTTAGAGTTAAATAGATAAAGAGAAAATGTATAATTAGACCTTGAAATGTATATTATACTTTCATAAACTATAATATTCAAAAAAGAAAAACCCACTGTGAAGTGAAAGCAACAATTGAAATAGTCATTGGTTAGTAGGATGTTGAAAAACAACACACAGAGAAAAAGTACATTTACAACATGCAATTATCTAGTTAGTCAGAACAATTCATTACTTTCTCCCAAATCAATATCACAAATGCTCAATATTTTCTTCTATAAACTGAAATTAGATATCAGTCAGATGTAAGTACCAAGCAGAAATGATTTGTAGCTCTAAAAATTATCCCTGCTCAAAATCTGATTGTGAAATTGATTGTAAGCATAGATTTTGACATTTTACCAATTATATTACATTACTGCATGTGCCAGTAAGAGTTTTTGGCATATGGTGTAATATAGGCAAACTATATGTGAAGTGACAACATGAGCAAGTTATGTCTGACTTCTACAAATGTATCTATAATTTTTAATTCCAGACATGATGATGGAAGGAAAAAATCAAAGCATTTTCCATTTTAATTTAAATTGTTGATGATGACATAATGCATGACTTGGCTACTTTTAATATTCTTGCCAGTGTTCAGAAATATATGTAGCATGCATAAAGATTAATAGGCCTTACTCTGTTTATTACTTAACTCATAAAGAGTACAGCAAGATTTTGGGGAAGGTGATGGACACTCTGGCCCAATCCAAAATGAAATTTTTTCCTTTTCTCTGATTTAAAGGTGAAATGTAGTAATAAAACAAAGAGGCTTATATAGCATTTGGCAGAAACAATAGTAGTCGGAATGCCAATCTCCTGGAAAATTAGCCATGATCTTGTGTTCTGTGTGGTCCCTCTAAAGTTTCACATGGAAAATAAAGATTTTAGCAGATTGTTGTGCTCATTTTAGCTATGTAGCAGAGTATCAGAGGCATTATTATGACAGAAAAACACACTTCAAACACTAAAGGTGTTCCATATTTAAACTTCAGTAGCCATCTATACGTTGATTACATAATGTTTAAATCTGGCATGGAGGTTTAAGAGTACAGTCAGACAAGTGTTGTCCTCTGAAAACTAGAGGTGTAAATTATTGTCTCAGTGGCTATGAATGCAACCCAGTAAGATTTAAAGAGGTTGATACAAATGGTGAAAGAAAGTGAATGAGTGGAACATTTTAGTTCCTATTTATTTTTGGCATGTATTAAATCACTACACATTTTCTTTTAAAGTGCTCATGTTTGTTAGCTAGTTATTTGCATGTCATTTTATGTGACAGTCAATATAAAATTTCCATCCAGCATACTTAATGAACAAATACATGCTTAATATACTGTAGTTATGACATGATGGAGCTGTGTCCCATCTGGAATGACACAGCTTCACAGGGAAGTTTGTCATTGAGAGGATGATGTTTAAGTACTAGGTGCATCCTGTGTTGGAAAGAGCTGTCATTGATGTCAGAGTGTTGTGTGAGGTCCATTGGCCTGGATTACAGCACTGGCTTTATTTAAAGGGCTGTACACTGGTGCTGATTTCCATGGGATCTGTGCAGCACCATCATGGTTACCTGTCACAGGCGCCTTGGGACCGATGACATTGCTGTGGCTGCCTGATTACATCTCCTTGTTTCTGTTTTCTAAATATAGGGCCAATTTTACTTGTATCTAAGGAACTCACACACATAGCAACTGGGTTGTTTCAGATGTGTCTGGCTTCAGTCTTCCAACGGTACTATAGTGTACTTTCAAAACAGAATATCACTCAACATACCACACAAAATTATTTGAATTATCTCAACAGTACCCCTCTGAAGTCTGTGTATCTTAAATTTGCTACTGTCCAGCTCCTGCATAATTTAGTTGAAAACACCAAGAAAACGTTTCAATCTTAAGAGTCTCAATTTCCTTCCACCTCTGCTTCCCTCTCCACCAACACACCCCTATATACCAATTGATTCAATTGGCTTACCAATTAGTTCAATTTCTAAAGGGCCTTTTTTGTAGACTGGAGGTATTTTTCTCCACTGCTTTTTACCCTTTTACTGATTCTCTTTTCCATTTTCTCAATAAAACACCTCAATTCTGATAATGTAGGTGAAGATATCTTGATGGAGTGAGGGTGGAAAAAGAGGCCACAAACACACAGTTGTATTATTGTATTGTGTTATTTTCATGCAGCAGTTCAGGTGTTCGATGACTCATTGTGCTCTAGAGATAAGTCCGAAAAGATAGAAAAGAGATGGAAAATATAACTACATTTAAATACTTCTAAGAATAATTGTGATTCATTTTCCCCACCCTTTCTCCAAGCATGCCTATTTACTTACTTACCTTTTTTTTTTTTGAGCAAAGGTAATGAAAATCAAGTGTCAGCAGAATTTGAAACATGCCTGGCAACAAAAAGGCCTATGACTGTTCTGAGATGCATGAGAAACAGATTTCACAACCATTTTCACTTTCATTTATCAATCTTTAAAGGCAAATTTTCCATCATAGCTTTTGTGCTATTTTTTAAATCAATCAGTATAATCCGTTGTGGACATCCATATAGTCTTTTTGAGAGAGCTACGGTCCACAACAAGGAAAAAAATGAGGTGAAAGGATTGTTGTGTTAGACATATGAATACATTTAAACTGGATTGAAAAAAGGTATCCAAAAATTTTGTATGACACGTGGTTGGGTTGACAACCAACACAGCTGAATGCACTAGAGTAGAAGCAAGACTAAATTGTTGTATGAACTATACTTATCAGTCTTCAACCCACTTATAACTTGCAGTCAACATTCTTCCAAAATATGTATTCTAATAAATATGCTTGATTGATAAATAGCTATGGTTTCTAGAATTAATAATAAATTTGAAATCAAGCTATTTGATATATTATTTCTACTTTTAAACCCCACCTCACTTGATATTTTTAAACTGGAATCACAGTAAGTATCAGAAAAAAATGACATCCACAGAATTAGTGAGAAGGTACAAAGCTGTGAAAAGATGAAGGCAAAGTAGTTAAAAAGAGGTTAAAAATTGTCAGGACTGACTAAAAGCAATAATGTAAAAGCCAAAGAAAATCACAGAGCACTGAAGACTGTAAATTCTGTAAGAGGCAATTTAGAGCTTCTCTTACTAATTCATCAGAAAAGACATACACTTGTTTCTCATTATTTTTCACTGCATAACTTTTCTCTGTGAAGCCATGTATTAAATATTTTTAGTTTCCTGTGCTAATTATTCTACTGGAATACCACATTATTTTCATAGTGACACACATGTTTGTAAATTACTGAATTCTTACCCAACTGAAAATTAAATAAAAGGCAGGTAAACAGTGCTTAAAGCATGTGTTGAATAATTTGATAAATGTACTAAATAAATTGTATTTTAGCAATAAATGCTGTGCCGTAAGGGTGGTAATCCCCACTGCAGTCCCACCATCAAGACTCCCAGACGAGGCATTTGGTCCCCACTCTTCCCCTTCCAGCTCCAAGCATGGAGTTGGAAATTGGAGACACAAAGGTGAAACTTGTGGGTTGATAAAAAGCAATGTACTGTAAACAGAAATGAGTTAAGAAAATGAACAGTAACAGCAATGATATTAATAACAACTGGTATAAGACAAAGAAAAAAATTCTATAGAAAGTAAAACAATACCAGACTATTTCATTTTTTTTCTTTAATCAATAGTGTACTAAAAATTATATAGTCCAGAGTCTTACCTAGATTTTTCTGAAGATAATTGTTCTCTGTCTCTCTTTTTTTTTTTTTTTCCTTTCTTTTTATAACTGGGCTTCTACAGAAGCAATCAAAAACAAGGACTTCTGCAGAGAAGCAAAACAGAAGAATGGCATCACAGGGGACAGTGCAACCAGATGTTTCCAAGGGAAAACAATTCTCTTTGACAGAAATTTGACTAAAATTACATGTTCCCTATTCCTGCTGCTCTGAAAACTCAGAAAGGAACTGTATAGGTATTATATAGAAAAAATAAGTAATCTGGGACTGTTGAAATACTTCCCATGTTGTTAATAAGCTTTCCTGCATTCATTGTTCTCTATCTCCACAGCCCCATTACACACTAACAGTAACACTGGGCCATTTTACATTCTCTTTCCCAGCCTTCTTTACATCTCTCTCCACATCTCTTGCCATTTAATTAATCCTTTCTCCACAAAAAATAGTCAAAACTGGACATGTTATATAACTTTCATCATAGTTTTGTCTTGTTTATTTATTTAAGTTCTTTGGGAAAATAGGGGTCTATTTTTTTTTTTGGTGGGGGGGTTTGCTTGTCAGGAGAACTACTTAGGTATAAAACTCAGAGTTCACTGGATACAATGAATTTTAGACATTCTTTTGTATTCAAATTTTGTGGTATGATTTGTATCATATACATGAGACATCATTCAGTTTTTCTTAAGTTGTAGATACAAATACAAAAAAGTTACAAAACCTAGCAAATGGTTTAATGAAATCAAACATTTATTCAAGACAGGTATATTGAATCTAACTTTAAACACTATTGACATCTACATTTGAGCTAATCGTTCTGGGCTATAGTCAGGCAAGAGGAATTGATATGCCTTCTGGTGTGTAATTCATCTCAACCAAAAGCAGGCATCTCACACAGGTCATAGCAATTGCACCTTAAAAGTGCCTATTTTTCTGCCTTGGCTACAATGGGAGCCTAAAGTGACTAACAACTGCACTGTAGATAACTGAAATCAGATTAAACGCTTCCCACTCTCATAAATTTCCATGCTGTATCCTAGAGGCACATGTTTTCTGAAAGTTGCCAATAATTATACTACTATTCTATTGTGGTATTTCCCACAATTCAATTAAGCCATAATTTTTTAGGGTTCATGAAAACTTTCTAAAGATCTGTACTTTTACAGTAGTTAGGAGACAAACTTCTTTTTTTCTTAGATATTGGTTTCTAAACTCCAGTATCAAACAATTGGCCCTTGGGTTAGTTTGGTTCTTCTCCAGGATGTGTAAGAATGTGTGCAGATTCCTTGTTATCAGGAACACCACCCGTAGAAACTTGAACTCTATAGTATTCAACATCTGATCAATATGAGAGTTTCAGAGGAGAAAGTAGTGTTAAAAGTTTATTCATTCTGTGCACTCTTTTAGAGATGATTAACTGTCTTTATTATATTAAAGCAAACCCAAAGCCATCTGCCAAAGGCGATTGTGTCCAAGTACTGAAACCATTTCATGTGAAAACTCATTTTCAGGGTCCTAATTATTTTTCATTATAGTGGCAGTGTGGAATAGATTGGAATTGGACAGTAATTGCCAGGTCTGAGCAGTGCGGACCATTGCAATGTATCAGTTTAGATGAAGTGTGACAAGGATACATCTAGCTACTATATAACTTCCATTAAGCAACTTCCCTGTCCCTGATCATGTAACACTTCATAGAATGTGGTCAGCACAAGGTCATAATAATGGCTTTCTGTCTGACTTCAAGTATTTTGTACACGCACAAGCTGTTAACCCACTCTGTTAGCATCACTCTAACATGTCCAGTTATTTCAGGTGTCAAGGATATTTACAGTACTCCTCCAGAGGGGATAGAAGGACTTTAAAAGGTTGCAGAACTCATATATGTCTATTTTAATGTTTCATGATGCTAAAATGTCCTGAAATTGAGAAACAAATTACCCAGGAGGTAGTAAAATGTGTTTCTACATCACTTCATGTATTAGGTCCTGCAGTGCAAATTGGAAAACAAATGATCTTAGGTCCAAGCTCTAAATCTGTAGACATTTCTTGCAGCAAAACTCTTCTATCTCATATGCCAGTCTTTCCTTAATCTCTCTCTCCTTCTCTTTCCCTTCCCAGAACAAAGGGACTATGACTTCATCTTTCTCTAAAGTGAATGATTATACTGAGTTTGCTAGTCCTTCAGCCCCTTGACTTAACTTATCTGAGATACAACTTTGCAACCTTATGCTTTACTTGCTAATTTTGGCTTACTTGGCTCCTTGGCTCTTTTGTTTTTGTTGTTGTTTTTTTTTTTTTTTTCCACTTAATATTTAGAGAGGCCCATTCTCAGTTTTGTATGTCTCTGTTTCTGAATACTGACATTATTGCCTAGAGAAGACCACCCAACTTTGGAACAACAGCAGTTAGTGACCCATTCTGAAAAAATCCTGACTTCAGTTTTTATTCTCACTACTGTAATTCAATGGAAGCATCTTTTGGCAGCAGCAGCACTAAGGAGAATGCTGACTGTCCCTTTCATCTAGGATGCCAAATACTATAACTCTGATTCTGTGTCAGATATTTAATCAAAAGGGGTTGGTGGGTTTTTTTTGGTTTTTTTTTTTTTTTAAGGTGAGGCCAAAATGAATCTTTTCTTTCATATCTAATCTGTGCTTTTCCCACAATGAAAGCATGTCTTGATATTTTGTAAAGCAAGAAAATTGTACTCTATTCAGGAATATGTCATGATGCTACCTTAGCTATTTCTCAGAGGCATTGTATACTATAAAGATATACACACTTTTAGAATGACTGTGTTCCCACAGCTTAAGACTTTGCCATTTGCCAACTGAAGGGCTGTGTAAAATGCCAGCTCAAGCTCAGGATGATTAAAAAGAATATTGATTTTCTCTTCTGTAAACAGTACTAATCTTCCAAAATTCCAGAGATGACAATATATCACTTTGTTTTCCAGTGCCATTCACAGCACAAATTTAATTTAAAAACCTAAAAAGGAGTGGAAAAAATATAATTAATGAAGTTATCTGTCCTCAATGGACCTGTAAATTAAAAATAATGTTAAATTTTCTGGAAGAATGAGGAATCCATAATAAGGCATCCTTAAATAGATTGGGATTTTTTTGTCAGTTTATTTGGTTTTGTTTTGTTGTGGGTTTTTTGGTAGCTTTTTTTTTGTTGTTTTTATTTTCTCAAAAGTATTTCAGCCAGTTAATTTAACTATCATAGTATATTCTGACTTTCCTTCTGGTGAAAGTTAAATTGTGGGGAGGAGAAAAAAAAATTGAAAGGCTGTCTGTATTGTAACTTGGTCTGAAGGAAAACCACTATCTAAACTAACAACTTGAATCATTAAAATAAAAAACTTTTTCCAACAACTTTTTTTGAAAAAAACCCTGCTAGATCTACTATCTCAGATGGATAGTAGAAAACAGAAGAAACTATTTTCATAATAGATTGGAGTAATGACCATTCTTAGTTTTGTATATGCCAGTTTAAACAAGATAATTATTATTTTACATATGCTGTGTCTCTGATACACGTGACTCATGTTGAATTCATGTCAAGACTGCATTCAAATATAAAATATTTCTCAGATTCACTTCCTTGAAGTCTGGGTATATATAGTCAAAGCATTGGGATGTAGGTACAGGCTCTACTGGTATGAAAAGTTCAGGGAATTGAAGCTGACTTCACTCCTTTAGGCAAGATGGAAGTTGTAGGGTTGGCCCTGAATTGACTGATATTTCAGCTGTCATTCTAACTTCTTCCTTGCACTTTAACACCAATGTATTAACACCACACACACTGTGATGGGGACTCCGGCTCATTAGATAAGTTCATTGGCAGCAAAAGGTAGAAAATAATTCTAGGATACCTTTTATGTAACACTAAAAAAGAAAACATAGCTACATGAAGTGCTAAAGAATGCCTTGAGCAATCAGGAGCAAAATGCTTCAGTGAAAAACCTTTTTTCTGGAAAAAATTCTAAACATCAATACAAAACCACAGCATAATGTATTACCCATACAGGAACTCTTACATGCAAGTCTGTATGCATATAAACAAGTTTATCTGGAATTCTAGGCTTTTTAAAACAAGATTGCAGGCTTGGGATCTAATTTGACTTTTATGGACATCACATCACATTTGGCCATTTTATAGTGAATAAGGTTTCTGTGAGGGAAATGTCTAACAGTTCACAGGTAAATCATGACTGATTTTGAACTGTGCAGACCTCACCTCTACAGCAGAAGGAGATAGAATTTCAATAAGCTATGAGACACTCATGAACAACATCTGAGTCCATGGTTGTTGACAAGTCAGTAAACTAAGACTGCAGTTTGGCTCTGAGAACTGTTCTGACAGATTCTATACCCTGACAGTTTTCCCCCAGCATGCTTTGGTCTATACTCACACAACTCTGATAATCTAACAAGTACATGCAATGCTTGCATGTAGCTGTTATATGGGAAGGACCATACTTGGGCTAGAACATGCATGGGTTTTTTCACAGGTATGCATTGATCAAAAAATAAATGAGGTAAGGACTCCATGTTTGGCAAATACAAACAGAAGACCAGAAGGGCATGACTTCTGTTTTTCTGTCCCATATATTATTATCTTAAACACTGAGCTTCCCAATACACTCTCTTCTGCAGAGCCCCAGGCACAGTTCATCCAAACCACTATTTACAAGAGATGTTTAGACTTCAATAATCTATTTATATGCTCTACTAACTTGGATAATGCAATAAGAAGTAGATCTCAAGTTTTCAAACAACATGAGGAGAAGCATGTCAGGCAGGCTGGAGTTGAGATTAGAATTCAAAATGACAGGATGAAGAAAAAGTATGATTAAATTTGTTAGGCACAAATGCAAGGTGAAAAGGAGCTGTGTGAAACTGCAGAAGAAAGATTCAGATAATAAGTGTTTATGAAGGTAAAGGTAGTGACAGGATGAAATGGGCTGTTTCGGGAGGTTGTGGATTGAAGAATCACTGGATTCTTCAGAAATATCCATAAAGACTGACAGAAGGAAAATTGATCTGCCTACAGAAGGTCTTTCCAGACCTATTTTTCTTTTCAGTGATTCTTATTTTGCACGGATGTGGTACAAGTCACCACACACACAAATGTGTAAGTGCTGCAGTAGAAAATGGCTGTGTCATTGCCAGGGCCCTGGCTGCCTGGGAAGAGCCAACCTGGCCATCTCTCTTCTGTGCTCATGGCAGAAAGAGTGCAGGTACATACATGGACAGTCATTTCTTAAGAATATTGTGGTCCTAAAAAAGTACCAAACAGCATACATCATTAATTCCTGCTTCTCATTTATCCTTGGTCTGGCTTTGTAAAAGCAGTATAAACCAAATTCTAAGACTAAAACAGATCTTCAGTATTCACACTGTCCCATAGCAATCTTGGAAAGCTGCCTAAAGGATACTGTAGTTGAAGCAGCAAGCTGAGATTGTCTTCTTTCAGAACTGGCAGGACAGGGTCAAAATGTTTGTGTGAATGAGCAGGCAACTGTCCAGAACAGATGTGTATGTTAGTACATATACTGACAGCAGCAAAGCCTAAAAAGAGTATCAAGATTCTGTGGGGTCTCCCCATCGCTGTGTGCTGAGCTTTGGCAGAAAGGATGATCTGAGCCAAACATCCCCCTCATTAGCTTTTTCCTCATCTCTGTTGTCACCACGTGTTTCTGTCCACTCAACGGGCCAGGATGTGGATAAGGATGGCACAAATGTGTGAGCATCCAAGGAGCTGTTGGCCTGATGAAATGTCAGAGTGCATCAAACACAGGGAAGACAGGGGCAGCAGTTTTGTTAAAGAAGTGGATGCAGGCATATTTAATGGACACAGGGATATGTTTAGCTGCTGAGTGTCTTGGTGTGGATTGGCTGCTATTTTTGCCAAATGAGAAAAATATTTAAATACAGCTAATGCAATCTATGTGTCCATTTCATGGACACTTGTAGTTCTAACAGAAACTCTTGACTCTACAAATTCACCTCTGGCTACCAAAAGTAGAGAAGGTAGAGGGAAGGATATCCAGCAAAGTTTACAGGATGTCTTAATTATTTTTTGAACATTACCTTAATGCAAAAATTATGTAATTTTAGTAATATATTAAATGCACATAAATGGAAAAAATATATTTCATCTTTTTCTTGAATTAGGACAGATGCAAAAATAAATATAATTAAAATGTCACTATCTAGTAAAATGTCACTATCTAGTAAAATATTTTAATATGGGATTCCAAGAAAAATACAAATTAGGAGTTATATTTTTCTATGCTATGAAAGTTGGATTGCTTCAGCATAAATTAATCTAATTTATAAGTGTACTAACATAATTTAATAGTCATAAATAAATTTTTTTATAAAGAAATACATTACAGAATTATCTATTAACTTCACTGGCATCAGTGGTGACCATGCTGAGTTAATCTAATTAGGATTGTTCACCTCAAAATGTATTAAATATTTAAATTTTTAACCACATTTCAGTGTAGTAGCTAGTGTTCAAAAAACCCCAAATATATATCCTTTGGAGTAATTTATAGCCTAAAATCCACCCTAGACATCTAGCCATTCAGTGCTACAAAATAAAGAGAGCTTTTCAGTCATAGAGCTAACTGGTCAAAGAATGTTACTTTGAACAATGAGAATTGATTGTCCTTGAAACTTTCTTCCCAGTCATGTAATTTATACTCTTTCTATTACATATCTCATCCTTCTGGAGCTGTGCTAATCTATGGCATAAATGGGGGATAAACATAAAACAGGATTACCTATTGATATCATTGAAGAATCACTGTTATTATTGTCAAGAGATTTAAATGTGCCTGAGCAATGTCTTTGGATTGTATTTAAACTGTATAGAAAAATTAGCATAGTGGGGATCTTTTTTTCCAGCGTAGAAGGATGTCTAACACTTACTCTCTGTTCTTCTCTTTTAATGGAAATCCTTTCGCTTTTGTATAGCCACTCTTTTCTATTCTTTCACTAAACATGACAAAAAGAAAGAAAAAAGGGGAAAAAAAGGGGGGAAGCGAGTCACAGAATTATGGAAAGGCTTTGAGTTGGCTGGTCACTAATGGAGTTTAAGTAATAAATACATGTTTATTACTAATATTATATTCAAAATATTTATATTTCTTTTAAAATATGTATATAGCACTTTTAAATATTCACATAACAAGGATAATAAGAGGCTTAACTACCCCTCCCCTTTCTAGTTCACAGAAATCCTCTTGAATTCAATGGTGGTTCAGGACATTAAGGGCATGTAGTACCAGGACTTAATGTGTGACACCTTTATCTTGCCTGTTGTTGAAATATTTTAACAGTATAGAAGTTCATTCAGGGCTTAGATAGTTTTCTACAAAATATATAAGTAGAATTTTCAGCATATTAGGATCACATATTTGATGCAGTTTACTGTGCTGTGTGATGTTCCCTGCTCTTTTCACTATGTGGTGCCTTGAAATGAATGGAACAATCAGCCCTCTGGAGTTAAAAGGGAAGCACAAAAGAAAATGAGAGAGGAAATAATGAAGATCAGGTTCACTAGCCATGTACTGTATAACAGCTGTCAAAATGAAATAAAAGTCATCAGACTGATCATATTAGGGAGAGATCAGCTCTAACCATAGTCCTATATATGTGTCAATGCAATATCTGCAGAGAAAAGTGCAAAAGTTAAGCAATGAGAATTTCCTAAGAATGCACTGATCCTTGGAATGTGGTAGTATAATACATATAATTTATAGGAACTATCATCCCTGTACTCTCTTGACCTCAGAACGACTGTATATTCAACTACCTCTATTCAGACTCAATTATAAAACTACTAGAGGGAGTGAAACAGGAATATACTTTTCATCAGATTCCAGATGTACCATGGTGGTTGAACTTCATAACAGATCAAGTTTTGTACTTTGTATTTACCTACAGATTTAAAGTACTTAGACTTCTTATTTTGACAGTCCTGAAAGTTTCAAAATCTTTTGTGGAAATTTCTATGATTTGATCACTCATCTATGATAATATTCACAGGTGAAAATAGATTTCTGAGCAGACTGCATGACCAGAGGGGGGAAAATCCCACAAGTTTTTAACAGATGAAGCCAAATTTTTAATTATGATTTCATTTTGAAAGCTTGCCATGAATACCACATAGGTGGTTATTATTAGTTAAACACTAGTTGATCCTGCACAGTCAAAATGCCATTCAGTCCTCATTTATTGGAAAGATTTCTGCATTTGGGCTGGAGGAGGCAGCTCAAAAAGTCCCTTAATGAAGAGACATTTCAGAAAACAAGGGTTTTCAATATTAAAAAAAAGACCCTAAGTACTGAGGCTATACTTCTGTGAGCACCTGCAAACATCTGAAAGTTATGAGAAGTTTGAGATCTTGCTCATATGTGACTCTACCACTTCAGCATATCTGCATGAAGGGCAAGAGTTCATCAAACATTTTCCAAGTATGTCAAATGGTTCCTTTTGCTGTTTCAGTACACTTTCCAATTTCCTTCTGAAGTCAGTGGGAGCACTTGTTGGTGGTCCCTTGTGAGATTTGAGTAGTGGTGGTAAGGACATTTAAATGCTGACTGCTCTGTTCATTACCGTCATGACTGGCTGCAGATGGCTTCAGCACTCAGCTATTGTACAAGTGGCTGCTACTTCCCAAGAAAGACCCAGAATCACTGCTGTTCTCATCCATACATGTTGCAAACATTTTTGCACATTGTCTAGTAACTACTGTCCTAGTTTTCAGGTTATGGGCTCTGGATGAATTACAGGTTGCCTAGTAAGTTGGATCAGTGGGTTTTCAGTATTTCAAGCAAACATTCAATATACATCAGAGAATGAAAACAGAAGATTAGAGCCATGGTGGTGAGAAGAGGAAGAGTGCAGGTGAGGGCATTAGACATAATGTCATAAACATTTATTTTCAGCATGTAATTCATCTGTTTTACACATCTTCATTATCATGAGACCTTGCACACCAGAAGAGTCAATACCTTGCCACTGGCTATAAGAATATTTTGGGGTGGCTATTTTAAATATATTCCTTACTCTGGTCTTACAGACAAAATTAACAAAGAAATGAAATTTGTTCTTTTTTTTTACCTGGAAGTTAAAGCACCCACTTAGGGAATAATCTGGAGCCTATTATTTCCCTAGAAAGTTTCACATTAAATATGTCTCATTATAAAATGCATCAGCTGATTAGTATTAATTAAAAAATGTAAATGCATTTTTCACACAGTATGTCCATGAACATATAAAGAGGAATATGGGAACTTCTTTTTCATTTTTTTCAATTAATGGGGAAGTGGTCTGTAAGAGATCTGAGAGACAATGGAAACAAAGATTAACTTTATTCATGGGCTGATGAAAAAATACCATGAGTCAAATTTTAATATTCACTTTGTAGAAGCAGTAAAATGTCCCCAGGGAGAGAACATCCATAGCAACATGGATTTAACCTGGCACAAAAGACAAAACATTGAAGATGGACTTTCACAGTTGAAATTGTTAAATTGTCAACATTTTTCTTCAATGCAGGACTGCATTTCTGGGGAAGAGGAAGAAGAAAGGCAAGAAAGGAAGAGATTTTATTCAGAATGCCAGAAAAGAACATTCAACAACAGTGAGAGTGTTTGGCCTTTTACTGGTGAACAAGCAAACCGTAACAGGCACCACAAGGCAAAGAAGAAACTACTTCTAGGTAATAAATAGAGTGAAATTACTTATAGTCACAAATGTTCTGAATCCTCAGAATATGAGGCAGCATAAAGGATGTACTATTTTTCAGCTGCATCTGAAGAAAATGTTAAAGAACATTGAGCTAAAAAAGGTTCCTCACTTGCATTGGTATGGCAGAAGTGGTTAGAGCCAAACCAGATTGAGGGCAAACAGAAAAGGGTTTGTTTCAGCAAGTGCTGGTGGAATGACAGTTTTTCTGAATGTTTAGCATATTAAGTTTTCTTTAGAGGCCTTTTGAATTTAAATTTTTTTTTTTCTTTTGAAGTTATTTTGGCAGAGAAGAAACTTAATAAATATTTTAATAACTGCATTTTTTAATTTATCAACTTTAATCTATCCTTTCATACCAAACCCATGGCTATTTTAGATACTAGTCCTGTATTATTTTTTGTAATTCTGGAAATCTATATGTGAATTTCTATAATATCTATAACTATACATGAGTTTCTATAATATAGAAATTATAAAATGCTTATTTTCCACACTTTTGTCACTGCTTCTAGAGTCTGCCATAATTTTTTCAGAAGTTCAGCCATAAATGTTTATGGCTCCTTTTATTAAACACAACCACATTACAGCTCCAGTATTTTAGATACAAGAAGTAAATAGACAGAAAATTGTTTCTGTTCTTATCAGATAAGATGTCATTTTGTGACAATGAATTCTGGTTATTATTACCTCAATGTCAATTTGACCCTATGCTTTTAAATAACCTTCACTTCCACATTACTTGGAATGTAATCTGTGTATTTGCACTAGAAGTACACTGTTTCTAAGTCTCTTATTGAATAATGCCAACTGTGAGCCTGATGTACTCTTCCACATGTGTTATAAACAGATTATATTTTCATTTTCAAATATGACATTATTACAAGAGTTCTAGTAACAAGCTGAATAACTAACATCCATACTTCATGTTCATTGATGTATGCATAAATTTTAATTAGGAAGCTGTATAAATGTTCAAGAATCTACAATATAAGGAAAGTAACAATTAAATACCTGTTAATGCAATTACAACCCAGTTGTCTCTCTTAATTAAATGAGTTTTTCATTATTAGAAAAACAATATATGTCTATGAAACTGCAGGAAATCTTCTCCCAAAAGTTCTTGTACTTCTGTTCCTCAGTATCTAAAGGTAAATCAAAGCTATTGCTTTGTCACTTAGTTAAAGCATTCAGTAGAAAAACATGTTTTAGAGCTGCAGGAGGTGAACTGCCCATAAACATTCTGGTTCATTAGCAAGGGTGTCTGATGGGAGATCAGAAGGTAATGAATTGTCAGCACCTAACGAAACAAGGGAGCAAACACAGTATAAAAAAAGACATAGTTCATGGAGAGGCCTCAGGAGAGCTCTTTGTAAGCAAAGGCAGAGATGTAAATGAGTTATTTACAAGTTCATTTGGGATAGCACATTTGAAATATGAGTCAACATTAAAAAAAATGCTCAAAAAATTACTTATAGAAATAATGGCAGAATTATCTTCTACAATTCTATATAGATTGTAACTTCATCAGTAAACTGTTGTTAATACCTACTTTTCAAAATATAAGCAAAATGAAATGAGAAGACATTTTTTCATTTAAATTTTGAGCTGCAGAGTACTCTCCTTTGTTTCATCCTAAAATATTAATATCACATTTCTTATTTTATTATTTGGTTTATTTTAATTTTTCAATGTCTTTTGATCAACCATTTACCTACTTGTATCTCACGTTTCTTTAAGGTTTCATTTTATGCAGCTGCAAATATTATACAGAGATTTGCACTTATGTTGTAAACTTTGTAACATTTGTCTTAACCAAGTTATTTGTACTTATATTTTACACATTATTAACATTCTCCAAGAAAGTGGAGTAGCATGATCAGAGCAAACTATGAGTTGTATTTCTGTCTTCATTTCTACTATCACTCAGTTCTGTGATAGCTGGAAATTCACTTCCTCTATTTCAGATACCACCACCTTTTACAGTCTGTTTGCAAAGATAAGTTTCTGCTTAAGCAGAATCTATTGAATAAGAATTTAAATAATGAGCTTCTATGTTGTGACCTGTTCTAATCATAGCAAAGACTTGCATAAGACTCTTTATAGGCATCTGAAATCTTAGTTAGAGGACAATTTCCAAAAATACAAAACCATGTCTTTCCTTAATTATTACACATATTTCTTTTTTCCCTTTCTCTGATCTATTCAAGCTTAAAATATTAATCTCATAAGTCAGGATTGAAACTGCACATGTTTTGTTAGAAAAACCTGAAGTTTTTCTTAGGTTGACACCAGAGAAAATCCTATTTTATGTTGTCTTGTGCCATTAAAATCTGTCCTTATGAGGAAGAAAATGTTTCATAAAAGCAGTATCCAGAAACACTTTTCCAATCTGGACAGGCCTTCAGGTAACAGCTAGATTACAGCTCATGGCATTTTCTTAGTTTGATATTTATACTTTATACTCAGACTTATATTCTCCTCTCAGTTCAACTGATCTTGAAAAAATAGTTAAGCAGACAAAAGGATAATGAACTGTGGATTAGACAGGTAGGTAGATGGATAATCAGATTGGCAGATAAATCTCTTATTCTTCCAATTCTTTTGTAGTCTAAAGCCCTGTCTCATAACATTTTCTCAAGGGAGTGTTGTGATAAATTCTAAAATTTTGGGTAATTATCATATAATGGTGACACTACAACAGGGGAGGAAAAAGTCACAAAAATTTTTAATTATCCTAAACCTTCTTTGGTTTCTAGTATAAGATAATTCTAGTGGTTTCTTATTTGGTTTGCTTTCTAGTATAAGGCATTTTAGACTATTTTAGAAATCTTCTATTTCCAACCAGGTGCCTCCAGGCATAGGTGCTCTTTCAAAAGAGACTCTTGTTCTCTGCAGGGTTACAAAATTAATTCTCTCCCTCATGGTATAAGCACCACACACTGTAATCATGGTATTTGGCCTCAGCATAATTGGTGTGATCATAAATGCTGATGGATCAGCAAACTGTTTGCCTTGTAAAGTTCAGGATTTTGGAGATTAGAATCAAACTGTTGTGTTATTATTAATGTAATCAGTCCGACACAAAAAAGATGGAGGAGATGGCGAATTGGCAACACTTCAAAATAAGTCATGGTACCCTATTAATCCTTTGAGCTCATGCAGGATTGTTGAATTACTTAGCTAACCCCATTTGATATTAGCAAGGGTATAAGATTAATGCAATAGGAATTTCATTCTGATTTTATCTAAAAGTGGGATTAAGCCCACAAAAGGACCTTGCAGAAGCCTATTTTTCAGTTGGCTAGATTAGCTGACATGCCTTACAATCTTCCTTCTCATAGAAAGCAGTAGTGCTTTTATTTTTTTCACAGGACCAAGTGATTTTCCAGGACAGTCATCAGAGAGAAATAGAGGATACTGGAAGAATAAGGATGACTTCTAATTTTGAAAATTTTAATTTCTCTCCCTAGAGAAGATAAAGTTAACTTTCACTAATGCTTTATCTTGATATCCTTTTCCTCCTTGTTTTATAGTAACGGTCCCAAGGCTCTTTGAGGAATGGGCTATTAAATATGGAAAATTACTGAACTTAAAGTATTAATATACTTATTGGTATGCAAAATCTTTGTCAAGTCCAGCTTTCTTAGAATCTCTTCCTAGTTTCTCTTCTTTCACAAGCATGCAGTCATGAAGGCTATGAAATTGATAAAATTCAATCGTTTCTGTAAAGAAAGATTTTTAATAATGTATTAATAGCAAAGATGTGGTATTCATGATGCACTTTTTATGCCCCACATGGCATGCGTATTTACAAAAAGGTCCTTCAAGTTACGTCCCCATGTCTCAGCGAAGTTTTAAGAACTGCTGATGTGTGCTGAGATCAAGTTAGAGCTTTCTGTCTGCAAGTTCCAACACGTTCTGGTTTTTACTTCTTTTTGATTGGAAGTGCCTTTTTTTTACAGACTCCTCTTGTAGCAGTCTTTGGCAGCTATTTCATAAAATGCCTGTTGAAATCTAATTTTCTCCTTCATCTCTCTCATCTAAACATAGGGGATTTTGCTGACCTGAATTGTACCTTATAGCTACTGGTTAGGTTTGTTCCAAAAGGGTATATATTGTTTATTGCTAGCATATATGGAAACAGCCATCCTAGTGTATATATTTATGAGAGATAGATCAGTCATCTGTAGAAAAACAGCTAAGGCACTCTAATTTTCAAAGTAGTCTGATAGAAAAGACCAAATTTTTACTCAAAGTGAGTGATACAATAATTTTTAACAAATAAAAATCTACTTTGAGATTTTTTTGTTCCCTGTAGTCAGCCTTTAAATTTCTGTGTGTTGTACCTCACAATTTAAATACAAAAATGTTAAAAGTACTATTAATAATATTCTTTCTTTCCTTCTCTTTCTTTCTTTCTTTCTGAAATAAAAAAAACACTGACCCCAGATGGAATTATACAAATTCTGTAAAAAGATTTGACTTCCCATTTCCTAAATTAAAAAAACCCCGCAAACTCAAAACTGTATTTTCATTCAGAAATATAATTATTATGAAAAAATACGTACAGTAATTCAGGTTCCAAATTGAAGTAATATTAAATTATCAATTATATCAAAACAGAGAATGACTAGATTAATAATACACTTATTTTTGTTTTAAAAATGCACTACAATTTCTTAATGGTTTAGTTATTAAAAAATTAGAAATGTAGCCAGGGTTTTAGGTTTCTTTAGATTTTTAACTATGAGATAATTTACCACTATTCGTATAAACATAAGTCTTTAAAACAAAAATGCATGTTGAAATGACCAACCATAAACATGGTTGCATTATTCCTAGCACCTCAGAACAATATGGATTCATTCATATCAAGAGTTACATGAATGTCATACTGAGATTCAAGATATAGGAAAAAAATGTGTCCCTATCATGTGCACACAAACTTAATTATAAAAATGGAATTCTCTTATTTGTTTGCTTTTGCAGTTTTTTTTCTGTAGCTGTTTTATTCTCCAATTTTGACTCATTTCCAGGAACTACTTCCTTGAGAGTATCTTTTCCAACCCACAGACAAGCTTTCTTCTCAGGCAGTTATTTTTTAGGATGATCAGTAAATAACATATTTTTAAGCATGTGTTTTCTTGATATTAGCTGTTACTTCTTTAATAATCCATAGCTACTTTTACAATGGAGGCACAGTCTCTTTGAACGGTGTCTTTCCCGCCAGATTCCTTTGAAAATTCCCATTTTTATAGCTCTTTCAGCCTTTAATGGAAGCTACTCATGCTCAGATTATGAACTGAGGTCTTTAAATATATTGTAAATTCTCCCAGAAGACCTTTTTCTTGCTGCCCTAAGGGGAATACAGATGTCAACCTGTGTCTTGTTGCAGTCTCCCTGCCAGTGACTCAATAGATCAATGGCATGCCTAAGAGAAAACTGCTTGCAGTAATGTGATAATTTTGAATCCAGATAAAGTTTATTGTACTGTCTACATGTGCACTGTGATGCCTGGGTGCCCTGACTATGCTGTGCTGGAACAAAATCAAGTTCTGCAGCTAACAGTATCCACATTTAGCACCGCAAGTTCCTTTGGTTACCAGAAGCACTAATTTTGGAATGACTACTAATCTTGTGCTGTTTCAGCTTGTTTTCTGCTCCTCTGTAATGCAGACAAGATTGCTGCTTACAGTTGCAAACTTTCAGATAGCCTCATCAGTAATGGGAATTAGATTAGAGGGTATTTTTTTTTTTTCTTTTTTTGGTAAGTTCCTAGATGAGACCAAGCAGAATTCTCTTTTCCCACCATAATATTTATTGGGGGAGCACTTGTATTCAGCTGCAAGGAAATAATTTTCCTAGCTGGCCATATTCAAGTTCTAGTGTCCCCTGTCAGATGGGCTGTTCTGCACACTGAGCAGTAGTGCCAGCACAGGTTCCAGGATGCTCAGCTCTGAAAGGTAAATTCACTACATGCAGAAAGAGGAAGAAAAGAGAAATGGCTTGCAAAGGCAGTTCATTGATAAAAAATACTGATGCCTAATGACAGCAAAATAGTGGATAGCACAGCAAAAATGTTGAATTCTCTCTAAAACATGGGGAAAAAAAAGCCAAATTAATTGGCTGCATAATTGCACCATCCACTGAGTCTTGTGGCAGATGACAAGTGCAGTTCATATCTCTTGAAGATACTGTTTCAGCCTCTCTGCAGACACAGGCCAGGATCAGCCTGCTTTAAATTCACAGATGTGAAGTTACCACTGCTGCCAGGAAAAAAAGTAACTTACTCTTACTGTGAAGCAGTGGAATAACTCGAAGAAAATGCTGAGATTGCACAAGAAAGGCTGCTTACTCTCAGGCAGTTTTGTTGACTACCAAATCAGAGAGCCTAGGAAGAAACCACTGCTTCTTCAATTTTTCTATTATGTTTTTCCTTCGTTTTTGGGGGTCTTTTTTGTTTGTTTTTTGGGGGGGCAGGTTTTTTCTCCTTTTTAATTTGTTTGTTTGAGGTTTTTTGGGGTTTGGTTGGGGGTTTTTGATTGTTTTTGTTTGGGGGTTTGTTTTGGTTTTTGTGGGGGGATTGTTTATTTTGTCTGGTTGGTTGAAGATGTTTTATTTTGTTTTATTTGTCTATTTTTTGTTTTGTTTTTTATTTTTAATTTGTTTTCTTGTGTAAGTGGGTATATTAGTTCTGACTTGAAGGCCAGAAAGAACTGAAAGAAAAAAATTATTTCAATAAATAGAGTACAGAACTAAGTTCAGAAATTGCCTTTATCACATCCAGAAATTGGTGCTCAAGGGTAACAGATACCATTTTTGCAAAACCCTTGTTTTTGCAGAACTGAAAGAATTTATGTATTCTTATTTCTCACTTAATCAATCCCTTTCACCTTCTGTTACTTTTCTCTTGCATATTTTGTTTCTAACTGGTGTGGGGGAAGGATGTTTGTCATCCTACGCACCGTTCTTCATCTTTCCCTTTCTCAATGTGGAAAAGGGAGAACAACAACCTTTTGAACCAGTATGAGATATCACTTTATTTTCTTATCTCTTCATTTTTGCCAAACAGTTTCATTAGGAACAGATTTGTTTCAGAGTCCATATGGGCATATAACTTCACTGTGAGCGCTCAAAGGCTACTGAATCAAGTCTTGGCTCCAATGTACGTGGAACCACTGATTTTGTGAGAGCCAAGACTTTACCCATTCCCGTTGGGAATGGTTTATATTTAGAAGTTGCCCAAGCACTTGGTGACTTGTGTTCTCAAAACTGTATCTGGATTGTGCTGAGCCATTTTTTGATTCTGATCTCCCCGTACTCAGAGATTTAATTATTGCTTCTTCAACAGAACTTCAAATGACAACATCTAGGAGCTGGAAAAATTTTTGTCTAAAATGTAAACAACATATCTTCAAGTTGCTAAAACCACTCCTCTATGCAAAGCAAACACACACCTTCTACCTTGATTTCATACTTTCATGACTGTATGAGTACAACACTGAATATGGAAAACTTCTTCCTTTCAAAAAAAATGGTGCTTTGAATATGTGTCTGTACATTATTGACATGAAGTGCTGCCAGACAGAAAAAACAGTGAGAAATGCAATGATGAGGCCTCTTGTGAAGTTTCATATCTTTACAAGGTTTGATAGGTAACAATTATATTCTTAAGGATAAGATTTTTCTTCACATAGATTGCCACTTTATCTATAGTATCTATCTATGCAGTTTGAGTAAAAATATAAACATTTAATCAGCTCTATATTCTCTATATTCTATATAAATATTATATTTAATATGTCTGCACATCTTAGGAGTTCCTGCTCTGAAGGGATTGGGCTGGAAATCACTGAGACTCTGAGGAGGCAGTAAGGAGTTCCACAGCATCAAAGATTCTGAAATCTGTCTTTACAGGATTATATATCTGACATGAACAATTTATCAATTTAGCAATTACTTCAGAGGAAAACTTTGCTAAAATGCATTCTTTTGGATGTTATCTAACTAGGAAATAATTCTCCAGGTCTCTGCAAAATGTTACCAACTGTACTTGCCTTGGATAAAAAGCAGAGACTGAAATCATCTTAAAATTGAGAGGGAATTATGTGATGTCAAATTATTTCTTGTTCTTACAAACAAATAGCAGAAACATGAGAGAATTTTTTTTTTGATAGGTACAATTTCTTTCCTCCTTAGGTTTCAAGAAGCAACCAGCATATCTTGGAAATTTCTTTTACTGTCCTTTTCTTTCTTCTTTTTTATCTCTTTTTCTTTTCAGAGCAGAAAAAATGTCAGCTCCACACTTCATGTCAGGGAACTGAGGTCACCATTTCATAAATCTTTTTCTAAGAGGCTTAAAGATGCATTTCCCAGACTGAGCTTGAGTATTAGAAGACCAAACATGGCGTGATGCTGTATACCCATATTCCACAGAGAGACTTGAAAGCATTTATGGTAATGCTTCTTCGAAAATCCAGCCTGCTTGATTTTGAGAGACTGTTTTGATCTGCATGGCAATGGAGATCCAAAGTGCAGTACTTTAAAAGGTGCTATGATCCTTCATCTTTTCTGTAAGGAACCTTCTTCATACGAAGCTTAGGTTTTTAAAGGAATTAGATTTTTTTTTTCTTTATAGGACCTTGTTGAGGAACAAGCAGGAAGAATGGAATAGATAAATCTTTATATTTGTACATTGTGAGCCTGTATACCTACTGTCTCCACTTTTAAGACATAAACAAAGTCCTTACATTTCAGGAAAATACTAAGGTGTATTCTTTTATGATTATGCTGAATATGAGTTTAATTGGTTTACATACATTGGTTCTTCAGTAAGATTTAGATCACACCAAATTCACAAATAGTAATAATATTTTAGATTGGGCCTTTTTGTATTTTTAAAAAAAATATACAATTTAGACAAGCAAAAGAAGTCATACAAATAGCACATTAATGTATGTGCAGTCTTCCATTATGCTGCACAAATATTCCTTAAGGAAAAAATTGTGCGAAGTCTAAAGAAATCTGTGGGATTCCATCATAATTTAGTGGGTTTTAGAAAGATACCATAGGCAGTTACAAATGCCCAGCTTTTCTTTCCCAATCCAGACAAGAAACATAAAGGCCCTCAAGTGCTAATCAAGTCAAAGTCATCATTAGCAAGTCTGAAACAAGCAGTATGGCAAATCTCTGTCCCTACTCCTTGCTGTGCTTTCTCAACCTCTGTGTATTTTGCATTTATATTTTTTCACCTACTACACATTTTGTGTGTAACAAAATCTTTGTTGAAAATCTTTGATTTTTTACACCGTGTGTAACAAAATCTACCTCTTATTCTGAACCATTAGAAGCAAGTTCAATTTCTTAAAGGAAGTATTTTACATTAAGAAGCTAAAGAGGAAATTACAAGGTTTATGATGAAAAGATATCAATATGCAGACACTAGAGTAGGGCTACATTGATTTAGAGATGTATGAGAAGAATTATGTTACAAGAAATCTTGGGTCTTGGTTCCTGTCTTTTTGAAATAATTGGAAAAAAAGTCTGTCTGATTATACTGGAAGAAGGATCAGACCCTTAAATATGTTGCTATAACTCTTAAGACTTCTAAAGCCTGTGTTAGCATCTCAATTTTTGTGTCTACCTCAAGAATAAGCAGTGTTTATTTTCACAGTGGTTGAATGTATATTTCACTGATTTAAAATTTGTTTTGCAAAGCTGTCCTTGTCCCTTCTAGACTGATATATTTGTATGCACTTTCCTCTTCCAAATTCTGTTTAGATAGCTGTAAAGAAAAAAAAAAATCTGTCTGTACTACCACAGCACATTGTGTATCTAGACATAATTTTACTAGTCACAACCTCAGGACTGTTTACTGAGAGAGTTGTGAAATAATAACTTTCATTTAATGATTGAAATCTTGATGTTAATTTAGGAATTGATTGAAAATACCTAGGACAGAAGAGGCACAACGAGAAAAAAAAAAACCAAAAACAACTACCCCACACTTTAAAAAACTCTGGAATCTTCTTCTTGTGTATTCTTTTTTTTTTTTTTTTACAAGGGGATCAATATTATTCTTATTATCTTTTTTTCATTTCAGACTGTATTTTCAACCTCCTTAAGAAGTCCTAGTGATCTTAATACCTCTGATAATGCAAAGCAAATAAATTTTAGAAAAGCAATTCATTATCAATTAAACATTCTTAGTTCAAATCTGTTGTCTTTGTTCAATATATTAGACAACATTGATCATACATGACAAATGACATAAGAAGAACCAAAAGTGATTAATCAAATATTGGTTTTTTCTTGATAATACAGTGTAACAGAATTAACTTATAAGCTATTTAATTGCTTAAAAAGAAATGTGAGGTTTTCTAAAGTTTGATGATGAACATGAGGTCCTTTTCCATAGACAACCCCTGGAAACAAAAAATAGTTAACTTCGCTTGAGAGCTTGATATAGACCCTATCAACACTTCCAGCAACCCCAGAAACCTCACAGCTGGTACGTGCTAGACTTTACTTCTCTTGCTGTAATTCTTTCTATATGTCTATAAAGTCAACACAAGGAGACCATGTGGCATATTTTCCTTTCTTCATATCTATTAATTTGAAAAATATAGATCTAATGAGTAAGAAGTTGGGGAAATATCATAGTACATTAGCAAACAGATGAGTTTCTGTTGGGTAACATGATTGCTTCAAGGAAAATAAAAATCATCCAGGAAAAAAAGCTAATAGCTTTTTTAATAATGTTTTAATAAGACCCCATTTTTTTTTCCATAACTCCACAGATTGAGCACCTTCTACAGCAGAAATAAATACAGTAAGTTTCTAGCTATCTCCCTGTATCCTGCCATTCATACCCTGTGCCTTTTCCATCTCTGATTTGCACTATCTCACCTTTTTTTCCATTATTCCCCAGCTCCCCTTTGTTGTTGTGATAACAGTGGAAAAGTTCTCTTTCAAGTTGTGAGTTATAATCAGCAATTAAAAAAAAAATCCCTCTCTCTGCCATTAAATGAAACAGCAGAGGAACACGGTCTCAGCACCTTGGTCCACAGTTCAGAGTTTTGAGCTGCATTCACTACTGTGAATTTGAGCTTGTGCAAAATACTTCATTATTTTGATCCTTTCCAAAACAGTGATTGAAAGTTTTCAAAAGCTTTATAGAGATTTTGGTGGAGGGAACAAGATACTTTAGAATGAGGACATATCTTACCTACCTTGGAAACTTCCTCATTAGCCAGGATTCCTAAGGGGATAAAATCTGGCACCTCACTTTCTGCTCCTACCTCCTCTAGAGTCCAACAAATCAAACTGGACACTTAAATCCAATAGACTGCATTTTCTTTCCCCTCTACATAGCTCTCTCATTCTTCATTTTTGGTTTGGTTATTTTTTGCTTTTCAGCTTTTGTTTTCTCTTTTCCTATTTTTTAATAAACAAAAGTGAAGGCTACCAAATGAATCTTGAACATAGTAACACAGTTCTTCTCTTTAATCTTTCTTTGGACACATAAATGGTCAAGTCAGAGGTGAATTTTGCCACTACTAATGAAAGCAAGCTGAAGCTCATATCTCTTTTGTGAGCTAATTTTCAGCATGTCCAAAATGGTTTTGCAGGTATTTGTTCAGCTGTCAATACTTTTCTTTCTCTAGCTAAACTCTAGTTTATCAGGGCTAAACAATTATGTTTAAAGTATAGTATTTTAAAAGAAAAAAAACAGCGAAAAAAATTTCATTCTTGCACCATTTTAGCTTTTCTGAGTTGGTGTGAGATTAAGAAATAATAAGTTTAAAAATACTTCTCCAAAAAGCAATACTTGGGGAATATTGTGATATTAAAGAGCAATATTTAGCAAAATGCTTGCTGCCAGGGACTTTTTCAGGGACAAATGTGCTGTCCCAGAACATCCTTTGTAGCTCCTCCAAGATCTCAATGTTACCACTAGTGGTCTAGGAGGAAACCACAATTTTGAAACATGAGTTTAATTTTATTTTTGCTGTTACTATATTGACAGAAGAACAATAAAAACTCCACCTGGAACTTGAAGTAAACTCCTCTGATAGAACGAAAACATTGCAGCTCAAAGGTGCCCCAACAGAGAAATAAAATACAACTGAGGAAATGTTAAAGCAACACAATTGTGCTTCTTCACATGTGCAAGAGATACTCTGACTTCCTGGAAAAGTACAATTATTTATTCATTGGACTGATAAATGCAAAACTTGGTTACGTGAATTGTCATCAAAAACAGCATACTATGAAATGCAGCTGGCCATTACAGCAGTTCAAAGGAATTGGGGTTTTGTTGTGGTTGTTGTTGTGTGTGGGGGTGTTTTTGTGGTTTGTTTGTTTTGTTTGGGGTTTTTTTATACCTGGTCTGTACTTTAAGGTCCATGACCTTACCAAGTTTCTCACCAACTTGGATTTTTGAAGAAGTAAGACTGGATATTCAAAAAAAGATATTGAAAATCTTTGGAAAGAAGTAAATAATAATATGTTGATTGAAGTTCTGAATATCAGGATTCACAAAATTATTCTTCCATTATTTTTCTGCCTCACCAATTGTAATAAAATGCTTGTTTATATTTTATTATTCTATTTCAGTAGTTATCAATCAGGCCTCTAACTGTACTTTGATTTTGGATAATTTCTATTTATAGTTTTCATATGTGTGATTTGTTTCATATTATTTCATATTTTACTCTACAATCCAAGCCTGATAGAACATTTACTGACTTGAACATTTCATTTTTAATTTTTAAAAGAAAGGCTGATGATACACTTTTGGGTTTTCAGATATGCTCAGTGTTTAATTAGTTTTCAATTTCCTTGGGTCAGAGGTTTAAGCTACATTTGCTTACAAGAAGGAAACAATTGAAGTCTTTTCTCCATTTAACAGTTAGTTGCCTTCTCTGGTAGAATTGTTTTCTGCTCCATTTTGTAAAGCATAATAATTGTCAGAAGTTTAACAATGAGTCAGGACATTTCTAGTTCTTCAACTGGATCTGAATTGTCCACTACTGTTTTCCTTTCCTGGTCCAAAGCTATCATGAAATACCAAAAGCATTTTTTCTCCTCAGGATTTGTGTGTATCTTCCCAAAGCTTGTTAAAACTTTGAACCTGTGCTTTAAATTTCCGTTTTCAAGCACCCAAAGTCAATTCTCTGAAAGCTCAGCCTTATCATTCAGATCTTTAGATAATGGGATTTCAAACTCAAACTTCCACTACATCCAAACCTGTTGGCATTGTTTACTTCCTGTATCAAAAGCCTCAAAGAGAGACACTCAGACACATGGGACATCATTTGGGGCTTCTAAAATTTGGTGTATTTATATTATGAGTCTAAACTCTCAGCTGAAATCAAATATTCAGAGTCAACAACATTTAGAGAACAGAAATACACACATATTTCTACTATTTAAAAAGTTTAGGTTATCTTCCTGTCCTCTGCCTTCCTCTCTGGAAATGCATGGTGGTCACTTGTGGATCATATGTAATATCTGCCAGATCTACACCGACAATTCAGGTGCTCTGGGATGTTTCACAGGCCAGTAAACATCATTATCTAGATAACTAAACTGAACACACACTGGTCAGCCTATTGAATCATCCTCTACGTTCTCTAAACTCCATTATATACAGGTTATTAAAAGCCGATATATCTAATGTCAAATCCTTTCAAAAGTGTAAAAATGAAGCTCCTGATAGTGACTGTTTGCATGAAAGTGGCTGATGATATCTTCACTAAATTTACTCCTTTACCTTGGTTTTCAGCTAGTTCTGATGAAATGAGGAGTTCGTGTGAGATATGAAGAGAATGAACCTCATCATCTGAACAGCCTTTCTACAAAAGCATATGAAATCGAGCAAACCATAATTTAAGCTTCAGAATTACAGTTAACCAATCATTCAATTAGTATGTCTTTAATTATTGATTGCATTAATACTGTTTATTATTAATTTGATATTTTTATGCCATTTAATATTCAATACTCTTTATTAATAGCTAATACTGATAAATCCATTCTAGGAGAAAAAAACTCAAACTGCAATGTAAATTTTGTCATGTAAGATGGAAACCAAAGACACACACACACACACCCACACACACATGCACACAGTTTAATGCTGAGATACAAAACAAAGGAGTGATGATGTTAGATTTTGGACTGCATTGGGCAATAATTCTTTTCTCTATAGCAATTTGCATAATTTTTCCAATAACCTTACATGACTGTTTACCTTAGATCTTTTCCACACTTTTATTAAAAATATGCATTTTTGCTTTGCAGTGCTTCTTTTAGGTTTAGCACAGACTTATGGTTCTCCTTTAATAGCAAAGGTAATTTTATCTTGTGTACAAGATTTTGAAGCAATTTTAGCATTAAGTGCTACTGAAACATATGGCCCAATGTTTATCTTGTCTTATGCAACATCAGTTTTATATAAAGCATGCTTTCCTGAAGCTGTTAATCTTATGAGACACTGCTTATTTTACAATATTTTTTACTCCAAAATTTTGGGAGTGGGAAGCCAGTTTAACATGAATCTCCCTAATGACTGGAAAAAATTGTTGCTTTGCTGCTTGGCAAACAATTAAGCTGACACTTTAGGATCAAACCAGAACAAGAGGTTTTCTTTCTAAGTCACCATTAATGGTAAGGGGTTGGTTGAAAACAAGGATTGTGTTCCCAGCCCAAGCCAAACATAAGTGACTTGTGCTATAGAACTGGTGGGAATGTTACCTCCCCTGCATCACTGATTGAGACAAGGCTGCAGACTGTCCATTACAATTCTTTTCCAGCAACTTGAATAATTTCCTATGATAATAAAACATGAATGATAAAGAACTCACATATTTATTTCCCATGGCTGAATTGCATTTCTGTTTTTGTTTCATTTTTTACTTGTAGTACAAAAAATTATAAGACAAAATCCTTCATTTTCTGGTCATTGGTAATTAATGTTGCAATGGCAAAACTTTTTAAGCATGTACAGAAAAAAAAGTCAGTATAATGCCAGGGTCTCATTTAAATCAATACTAGGACTACCATACAGGTGTTTTGTTTTGTTTCCTGTTGAGTACTTTTACTGTCAGTATTACTCTATATGAAGTGATCTAATTTTGGAGATTCTAAAAGGCAAGGTTATAAACTTAAACTAGCAATTAATATGCCATTTATACTGTATTGCCATTAAATCTGATACACAGTTCTAAAACTGTAAACTCATCTTTTAAGTGCATTTTCATAAATAAGGAAATCAGAATTATTTTTTCAAAGTTAAAACCATAACCCCACCATCTTTAGTGATATATGCATTCAAAGAGAAGCTATGCACTTTTCTAGTAGTCTATAGTTAGTTAATATCTAGAAATTTATTTCAGCTGTTCTTTAAAAGACACGGGCATATTAATCAAAAGATAAAACTAACCAGACTAATTTTTGGTTTGTGGGATTGTCTTTTAAAAAGTTGCGGTCATGTAAAAGAAAAAAAAATATTTTCATTCTGGTTTGTCTCAAATTTCAAATACCATTAGACTAACATTTTGAATAGTTCTTCTCATTTTCTTATGAATACTGAATACTGAATACTGAACAAATCCCAGGGACAGCTTTGCCATTACAATGTGGTCAGTGTTTATTTTTATATATGTATATTGATAGTAATAATTAATCATAATATTGAGCATCTATGGAAGATTCCAAAGGAATTTAAAAAGCCCAATGAATAATGGTCTCATCTTTTTTATATGGGAATTGGAGGCACAGAGGGTAAAAGAATTTGTCCAGAATCTCACAGTAAATCATTAACAGTGTGATAACTAGAACAGAGATTTTCTGAGTCTCACCTCTGCTTTAACCAGAAAATGATTCTAACCATGTGAACAAGGAGTTTGAAACACACACATTTAAAAGAAATATTTTCTGTAAGCAGAATGCTTTGTTTAAATTTATGGAATTTTGGAAAAAATAGTCTTTTCAGTGGATAGATTCACTGTAAAAAATGGAAGCAAAGGTAGGGAAAGAGATGGTTTATTTTTAGAGATTTATTTCTCATTAATGAATATTATAGAGGCTTAAAACAAAAAAGGTCTGTCTTTAGCTTTAACTAGTAGCTCTATTAGACTATACAGCAAGTGAAATCAGTTGCATGACTAAATATATAGCAAGGTAAATTTATTTTGAGGTAAGGTATGAACTTCTGGAAGATTTTATTGAAATTACAATTGTATTGTTTAAAGAAAATATTATATCCACTCATTGCCTCAAACCCCGAGCAGCAATGAATTTATTTCCTCCTTCACTGGAGACCCATCTTATGAGAAATATGGTGGCACAAACATCTCTCAATTTTTCTTCAGAATTGGTCCTTTGGGATACAGAATTAAGTACATTAAATTTTGTTGTTGATTTACTTCTAGAATTTCCTATGTAGCTTTCCCCTGGAGACAGATAGTGACCCAAACTCAAAATTCCATTGTTCTATGATTAAACTTACTTTTTAAAAAATATTTTCTCACATAAATATTTGTCATTTTGTCATTTTTTTCTTGGACACAGGGCTTTTTGGAACAAGCATATTACTAATGGGTTGTTATGCAGAGGGAAAGTTTTTGCTGACTTCAATGGCTTTTAAAAGCACAGGAATAACATTTATTGTTGCACAACCATTTTGCTGCTACTTTCACGCCCTTTTCTTGTTCCATTGTAGTGCTCTGTGTTCCCTTACACACACAGAACCTTTTTATGATGTTTATTTCATAAGGGTAGGTGTAAGGTTTTCCCTTTAAATTTATCCATTTAAACTAGTTTCCCATCTTCCTTGACCTTCCAAGAGCTTATCAAAAAAAAGAAAAAAAAGAAGATATCTGGTTTGAAAAATAAAATTTAAGAAGTGGAAATAAATCTGCTTTGTAAATTTTAATTAGGCAAGAAATGCCCTGTCATTTTTTGTTTTGAATATTTCTTCATATCTCAGTTCTTTTGATTTACCCTGCACTTGGCTTTTTTGCAATTCACGAAAAGTCATTTCAGAGAACTGACTGGTATAAGAAGGAACATTTTGTTCTTGTACATGTAAAGCAGCACTGAACTTATGATGCCTTATCTGACTCAGTCCACGGCTGCACTTGAACCATAATTAATAGTTAATGAAATCAGTGAAATGAGGAAATGTAATTGAAGTATCTTCTAATTTATGTAGAAGACACAGCTTCTGTGCTAAATATTCAAAAGTTCCTAAATATAATAGGGTACTATTAGGAAAGTTGGATGTGTTGTTCCAGCTGGTGCTGATCTAGGTTAAGAGGTGACCACAGCCTACTGATAGCTTCTCATCACCATCCCACACACTTGCTGCCTGCTGCAGACTGACAACTGCACCCCCTGAAAGTATAACTGCAGAGGTAGCTGCTTCCCACATGCAGTTTACCTTTAGTGGTGTCATTTGTTTGCTTGTCACTAATTTTTGTAACAGCCAAGGGTGAAGATGAACATATTAGGATGTGTCTTAAGACCTTATCTGAATGATAATCTATGTTTTTTACTAGTTTATTTGATGTCTGCTGAGTTTATTTAGTGCAGAATACTGTACAGGCTTGTTTATTCCAATCTGAACCTTTGAAGTATGGACTGAATGGCTTTATATAGGTAATGGCTTTATAAAGGTATACCTAGGGGACTCATGTAAATGCAGGAGTATCAGATGGGCTGTTGGATCAATAGATCACACACTTGGCTAAAAATACTGATCAAACATTATTGTAAAATAGATGAATGGGCTTCTCTCAAAGGCAGTTGATTGCAATCCAAAAAATAAGGCACTATTATTATTTGGAGGTTAGGTGACATGCATTCCACCATTAAGGTGCTGAAGCTTAACAAGTCACCAGTCTTTCTGGGAGGCTTTCAACAAGATATAACTTGAATGGTCTTCCTGAAAATAGAGGGAACTTTTAAAAGGACCTTTATACCACAAACCTGAAGTTGAAGTACATTCCAGACATTTAAACTGAGTGAGCAGGATCTCATTCATTAAATTTACTACTAGATGCTCCTTTAAATACTATGTTGTGTGTACCTGTTGACAGTACAGACAGTATAGACAATGTATTCCTCAGAATGTTACGCAAAAATCCTGAATATTCACTATCCAACAATGTAAAAAATGCTGATATGAAGTTGTAACAATATTAGTACTTCTGCCCCTTAGGCAAATCAGGTTGTAAAACCAAAGTCCTTTCCTGTAGGAAATCACCAAACTCTCAACTTTTTAAATGAGCACAAGAAGGACTCACATAGTTTTCACTAGACTACAATGTTGTGTTTCTCACAATTTTTTAATAGTGAGGTATAGAGGAGTCATCCAGGATGATGCATTTATCCTCCTCTCTTCAAGGCCACAGTCTTATTGCAAGGCAGAATCTTTTCTTAGCAGTCGAAACTAGTGAGCTCCTTTATGTCTCAGACATTCCCAAACAATGCAAATGCAGTAATTGCATAAAGTCACATGGGAAAAAAAAGGAATACAAAATATATAAAAGGGAGGGAAAACTGCTAGGTCAATGAATGATTTTGAGACTAATTTAAAGACCTTGGCAAAGTGAAGGGCATGGTGTGCTCTGGTTGCTCTTCATAAATGTAGAGGGATAAACACAGAAAAAAAAACAAAAAAAAGTTCCTGATTGAGCCAGTTAAAAAATGTGAGTAGAGATCCTCCTTCAGGACAGATGTAAATAAGTCATAGGACATCAGCTTTCAGGAGTCAGAAGGTAAAGTTTTCTGAAGCTACACCTGGACATTCATATTAAATTATGTGTCTGCACACAAGTAGGAGCAAGTAAAAACTACACATCACTGATGAGAGATAACCCAGCAGAGATACTTTCCAAGGAAACTGTCCAAATTAAATACACTTGAAATTGACCTGAGCCTTTTTTGCCCCATTTTGACCCTAAGGGGATATGCGTTCATCCCAAAGGAAGTTGAATAGCTTGCCAACCTTGGCCCTAGACTTCTCAGTTTGGGCCAAGAGCTGGACGAAGCTGTTTAGGGAGGAAGTTAAAATTATTCCTTCCCAGGAGGAGGAACACTTGAAGAATCAGTCATGCCTTTGCAACGGCATGGTTTTGCAGGCTCTGATTATTCAGATTATATGTTTTTAGATGATATAATGACAGCCTGATATGGACAGATGTAGTGAAAACATTGTGCTCTTATCAAAATATTTGTGTAAGATGTTTTTTTTTCCACATGAAAATTATACTAAAGCATAAAGATATTGTCTTTGTCAGTAGAGAGATATTCATTTACCAAGATTAAAAGCCAAAATGGAAATTATGTGAGAATGCAGCACTTTCTCATAGTGAAATGTGGTGTCATTTCAGAATACCCTTATGACATTAGATAATTTTTGCACTAATTTGACTGGTATACTTTGATTTATATACAGTACACCTTCATTTCACTCCACCACTCATATCTCCTAGAACTCGACTACACCTTTGTAAATAAAGTGCAGACGTTTAAGGAAAGCCAGGCTACAGTTTCTTTACAGGATGCAAACCACAATTATCATTCTGCCTAGTTGATCTTGGGTATCTGCAGGGTCATTCTAAAATTACCCTCTTCTAACCTGTCCTCTAGAGGTTGATGGCACCTTTTTTTAACCTTTTCTTTTTTCATGCCTGGGGCACTTGCTGCTTTTTTCATATTATCTTTGCTCACCTGCTGTGAAAAGTCTAAGCAAAACTGTTTAAAAAATAAGATTCTCATTTTTGGTGTTATGCATGATATCAAAGTCAAACCTTGGATAACCTCAACCTAAGTGTCTTCCCTCTCCTGGGTGATTCATTAGTGGAATCACAGGCCACGAACTCTCCCTCTCCCTCAGGTGATTACCCACCTTTGTCTGTACTTTCAGAAAGTCTTTCTGAAAGACACCCTTTCTGAAAGAAAGTCTTTCTGAAAGTAGATTTTCTTTCTGAAAGTTGATTTTTTTCTATAGGTAGGGCAATTCAAACTTGACAGTGTCTTTAAACACACTCAAAAAGAGGAGTTGATATTGAGTAACTACAATTTCTGACTAATTGGAAAGATGAATTTATGTTATGAAGCATGTCTCAGACTGACCTCTGACTGTTAAAATGTCTCAATTCAATTCTCAATTGTCAGTTTCTGAGCCCTTTTTCCAGTAACAAGCTTGCAGTATTTTGTTAAGTTGCTCCATTTATCCACATAGAATGACAGTTCCCTCACAAAATCCAATGTAAATGCAAATAAAAGACTAAGAGGAACTAAGAGGAGTTTCTAAGATGAAGGGCAACTGGGACATGTAATGTTTTGTAAAGAATTATGATCTACAATTGTGTCACTTGAAGAAAAGATATTTCCTTGATTATTACCATTTAATTTGTCAATGCCCCAAGAAAGCTGAGCCCCTTGTGCATGAGTAGTCTGTGAGCATCCTGTTAAGGAGACCCTTCCCTGAGAAGTCCTGCTAGACTGGGAGGTGGTTTGACTGACTTATTCAGGGACATTCCAACAGCATAAGGAAGACCCCTCAGTGGGTCTTCCTCTTTATTTGAGCACATTCCATTCCCTGTTGCCAGTGACTGCCAGCACCCAGGAAGGACTCACACTAACAGTTTGCATAATTACACTCTTTATTCACATAAAATTGTTACAGGTGAAGATTCAAGTATCGTACTGCAGAAACATTCAAAGAAAAATACAGACAAGCTCTAACCCCTAGAAAGAGTATTCAGCATGGATAGAGTGTGGTTGTTACCCAACAGGTGTCCTTACAGAACAGGCTCAGAATAATCCCAGCAGTTACAGTGGAGTTTTCTCAAACGTTCCCCCCCATTCTTGAATTTTATACAATTGCTTTATTGTTAGTTGGAACATGAGTGACTCTCATCAACATCATTTGTTACTGACTGGTGCAAAATTCTCTTGTTTCACTTTTAAGGATACAGTCCAAAAAAATTAACCCATGCGTGGTGGTATCTTGTAGTCAGGTAACTTTGGGATGGAGGTGTGGGTTAGCATTACAGTTAGGCTGTAATGAACCAAGTTAATCTGAGGAGAGTGATTTCACCCCAGTTGTTGGCTCAGCAGCAGGACATATTCCCCTCTCCCCTGCCTGACAGGTGTTATGCAGTTTTCTCATCTGCACAGTTCCATTGAGTTCCCTCCCTGCAAGGATTTCCGCAGAGCCTGGCTGTGGTGTCTCCACTCTGCTCCACCCTCTGCTCCATCCCTTCAGCAGGTGCTGTGGCTGCAGACTGTGGGTGTGAGGAATCACCATGGAATGGGTTTCTACACTCCATCCAGCAAGTAGCAACTGTATTTTACCCTATAATTTCCATATCATTCTAACCTCTGTTAGGATGTGAA
Source organism: Molothrus aeneus (assembly GCF_037042795.1). Lineage (NCBI taxonomy): Eukaryota > Metazoa > Chordata > Aves > Passeriformes > Icteridae > Molothrus > Molothrus aeneus. Next base: position 100,897,819 of record NC_089648.1, read on the forward strand.
TGAAGTTTCCTCTCATTTTCCTCTGATTTTATCCCCATGCATCTTTCCACCAATTGGAACAGAATAGATTAAAATCTTTTTTTATATGACCCCTTTAATATCACTGGAGTTACACCTCTAATAATGAGGAAAACAGTTTGCCTTTTTTTACACAAGTTGTGTACACTTCCTCAGTTCCAGCTGAATTAAAATCATCAAGTTTTCAACAGAATAACCAAGAATCAGATTTTCATTCAATGTCATGTTGCACCATAGCCACTTAGGAATTTGTGATGCCTTTGTAAACCTGTTAAACTCACTGAAAACCAACAGTAATCATTTTGACAAGTAGTTGAAAGGAATTACTACTACCTATATTATTTTTTAGGGATCCTTTCACAGATTCTATGATTGCTCATAAATTTTTGCCCTCATGGACAATAGATCTCAAAATACCTGAAATCAGAAGTGAGTCGCAAATGCAGTATCCTCTAAGTTCATGTTTCATGAGGAAAATCCTGGTAGAAAGAAGTATAACATTATTTCCTGAACATTATTACTGAACAAGTAATCTAAAACATTTCAGTTGCTTGCTGAGAAGGGTGGTAGCCATGCCACAGTTATTTAAAAACTTGTCTTCACTCTGCTGCCTAGTAAATCAAGCAGTGGTAAGCAATCTAAAAAGGAAAACAAACACTTTAGCCATGCACACTGAAAGTGCAGTGTAAGCACCAAGCTGGTAAATTCTAGTGTCATTAATCTTTTTCTGCAGGATTCCCTGTCACTGTCTCTGTGTTGGGAACACATACTCATGTCTGCATTGAGAATGAAGAGCCACTTTGTACTGTTTTGAAATTTGTCTAGCTAATGCATGTAAAAATCCTCCATTTTTTATGCTGGAAAAATCAAAACAACTGAATCATAATAGATCATACATTGAACTAGAAAAATGTTTTTCATCCCTCCACCAACCAAAGTATTGAAATTCCTTTTCTGTCTACTTCAAAAATATGCACTATGACTTTATACAGACTTACATTACAGTTTGGCAAGTCTTCAAGTGAAACTTTATGAAAACAGAGGTACATCTGTTTCATTTCTATTTACTGTATGAGTACTCCAGTGCATACCCTTAGGTCTAAAACTCTTCTTTCCAGTTGCTGCTACCTAAAAGTAATACCAATTGAAGTGCTTGATATGCAGCCTTTTACTAGCTAAATGACATTAAAATAGTGCAAGTTATATATTAATTACAAAATGTAGCCTTTTCCTCAGCCCTCCATCAGGCTGTTCTATTCTCTCCAAGTGTAGCCCATTTTGCTCTCCTCAGTGGAAAGATAATATAAATATAACAGAAAAAAACAACAGCATAATATGTGTTAAAATCCTAGAATCATACCACCTCATGGATTACCAGTGCAGAGTACCAGGTTTCTTCTTTTGTAATGTGCTGTCAGAGCTAACGTCATTTCAGAAATTTTAATTGAAGACAATGAATCATCAGATATAAATTATGTTGTGTTTATTGTTGGACTGGGAGGGACTGAGTCTTGAAGAAGAGACCATCCTTATTATTCTTACATAATAAAAAAGTCTGCATTAAAAACTTAAAAGCTAAATAACCAGACTTTGGAAAAATGAAAGAAATCAAATCTTGGTAAACTAAGATAATTCAGACATTGAAAAAGATAGAGGGTTTTTTCCTTTCTCAAAAGATATGTTCCAGCTTCATTGTAAAAGAAAAAAAAGCTAATTACAAACATAGCATCAAGTCTGTCCATTACTGCAAAAACACTTTGTCCTGAAAACGGAAATATGTTTTGGCAGTGGGTAAGTTCAGAAATTCTGAGGTTGTAGGGAGGAAGTCCATCTGTCCACAATGTATCACCAGAGACATCACTGGGTATGACTGAACAAAATCAAGTTAGTAAAAGACATTCTTTAGGAAAAACTTGAGACTATGAGAAGTCATATTTGGTACTTCAAACTCTGGAAAGAAAAACAAACAAATAAATAAAAGCTTAACATTTTATAAGAATGGCATTTCTTGTGTGCGTGAAAATTCTTATCTGTGCTATAGATTAATCAAAATTAAGACAGACACTGAATACAAAGACAACATAATAATTTACTTCTTTCAGTACGTTCCATTAAGTGCAAAGATTCAGAACTGCAGAGCATATTAACAGGATCAGGACCATGGTCCTTCATATTTTGCAAATGATTCTTGTCTAATTTGAATGAAACATTTCTTTATAAATATATATTATTTTTTTTATAAATACATATGAATTATTACATTTGGGTTCTTCATGACTATGTGACAAATATTCTTGAGAGGCTATACTTTCTTTTATATCTTTAATTAAGATATCTCAAATTATTAGAGAGAGAAAGAGAATATGGTTGTAATACTATATTGCAGTTAACCAAGTAAAAAGAGAAGGCTGACAAGAAATACCAAATTAAAACTTGAGTTTGCCAGTGTTGCTAAACTGTCTAAACAATTCCCATCAAAATAGACATAATACATTATCTTTTTTAAACTTTTATTTTGTTTAAAAGTAATGAAATATTACTACAGTAACAATGGAAAGAAATAAAAAAATCCAAACTATCTTCATATAATTCAAATGAGATATATGTCAATTTCCTACAGTTTTATTTTCATTAAAAATAATTATTAACTATATAATGATGCTTCACGCATACATATCTTAGCAAAATTCTTCTTTTATTTGTGTGGAAATATGAAACAGCTTCATGGAAATTCAAAACAGGAACTGGGTCTTCATTAAAAATATCAAGAGTTCGTAAAGTTAAGTGATAATAATGACATCTCTTTGTAACTATTACGAAAACTTAAATATAGTTAATGGGACTAAGCTAGACATAGTCTGGAGTATAACTCACAACATAGGGAATATCTTACAGAGTTCAGAACACTGAATCGAAGAGGCCAAAGGAGAATTTTTTGTTTTTTCTAACTACCACTGTATTTAAAAATGAAATTTAAAATTAAAATATATTCCTTTTTTAAACTGAATTTAAAGTGACTTTTGTGCAGTGTAATCTTCATTGTCTCAACACGGTTAACAGGAGAGAATAAAATTAACTGAGTAGACTGCATGCCATAAAATATTTTGTCAGGGAATAAGGGCAGATATATATATGGTTGAATGCAAGATAGTATTTCAAAATGTCATTCTTTAAGAAAAACCTGTTGAAATATTTGCAGTTAGAGAAATGCTTCTGTTAAGGTAAGTTATAGTAGTTCATCATGCTTTATGACATCTTTTTGCGAAACATAATTCCAAAGAATGAAGTTTTTATTATTAATATTATTATTATTGCATTGCTTTTTTTTTTCTCTCAGAAGTGGTCTTATAGCATGAAAGAATGTTAAATTAATGGCTTGGATTGTAGCCTGTATCACACCATTGGTGGAGCTTGGTACCAAAGCCTAAGTGCATGGTCAAAACCAGTTCAGCCAAAGAGCTGGGTGTGTTTTGACTGCATGCTTGACTTTTAGCCAGGTGCAAAATCTGCTCACATGGTTGCATATGCCTGGGTTTTATTCTAAAGCATGGCAAACAGGTTTATTTGGTGTCTGTGTGTGGAGGAAGAGCTGGTTCACTGATGAACTGCTGTGCAGTTGCAGCCTGTCCTCATCTGCAAGATTTATACAGAATTTCTGTTTCCTTGCAGCCTGAAAAAAGATGGCACATTTGTTGTCCTGACACCTTTATTCTTCATATGCAAATCTGTAGGCTATTTTTATTTTTCTGTGTGTTCAGATTTTCCATAATGAGGCTGAATCTATTCATTTTGTGGGTAGTTCTAGTTCATGGTTTGAGCTCTTAGCTGTACTGGTGTTGGAGTTTTCTTCTAAATTTACAAGAACTATGCGCTAAGATGAAAAGGAAAGGGTATTAGCTGACCTTGTGGGAACCCAGTCTGAACCTGTAGATTTGACCAGGGCCTTTAATTTAGTTCCCTGAAAAATGAATCCAGTTTACGCGCTCCATAAAGTAAACCAGTGTATGGAAAGTGGAAATTTGTTTCAAAAGCACACTCCTGATGGGAAACACTTCATTAAATGTTGATATTTTAGCATGTTTGTACATGAAATTGAACCAAAAAATTGGAAGACAGCAAATTATGTGAGTTAAAATCAGCTAAAGTATTCCAAGTAAAACACATATCTGAGTGCAGCCTGGAAATAATATTTTATTTATTACAAGTGTGACTCCACGCCCTGTGCACTCAATCTTTCGATTAAATATAGAGAAAGAATATGGACTTTTTTTTCTGAGTGTGTAGTCTATATTTTTCATGATACAGATACTAAATTTATTAAATTAGCTCATTCAATGTGGTAGCTTCTACAACTGATAAAGCAGGTAGTCATAAATCAAGTCTAACTGTGTGTCATGCTGACAAATTCGACAAGAATTTTAAATTTTGACTGATTCAATAGAAAATGTTACTTCTTTGCTTTGTTTATATTCTGAAAGTCTTTTTACTTGGAAAACAAACTTTTGTAAAATGCATTTAAAAATGTGCATAAGAGCATTTTATGTTTATATTTTTAATTAGGCTTGATTAATTTCTCATTGATAACCAATATTTTTTTTGTCATTTTAACATGATAAACAGTGAAAACTGCTTGCATCTTCTTTCTTGAATAGGCAATAAGTTCAGTCAGTAGGACCTGACTATTTTTAATAATAGTAAAAAAAGTCAAGTAAGTGAGTACGCTGGAAAATGCTAAGAAAACCTAGGCATTAGTTATACTTGTGCTTTCAAAGGACATGGTACGTAGGATTATATTCAGTTTCTTCAGAATACTAACTAAAGCCTAAGATTGTCAAATAAACCTTTTTATTCACTGAAATAGTGCATCTGGGTTAGGGAAAAGATCCCCTTTAAATGTCTGCCTGTTTTGCTTCTGGCCCCCTCTCACCAGCTATCCACTTTGACATACTCTCATGCCACATCCCTGCTATTCGGTTATACCCGAATCAAACAAGTTGTGTGTCACTTGCTTTGATCTGGAAGTACTGCTGGTGTTATTGATCTTTGTGCAAACTGAAATTCATGGTGAATCCCACCCACAGTGTGGACAAACCAGTCCCAATCTAGCAGGACAGCGTGTGATTTGAAGGTAAAATCCATGTACACGTGGATGCGCAGAGGCACAGCTGAGCTTAGTGCAACCCCAACAGTCTGGAGAAATGTGCCTTTGACCTGGCTCTTCCCCGGGCATCCCAGGAGGGTGTCAGCCCCAGGGGCTGGGCACGACACTCATCAGGACAAGGCAGCTTTACAGCTGTCTTGTGCCTATGGGTTGCATGTGCCTATGGGAATGCATCTTAAACCTAAATATTGGCTACACTTGTGAATGTGGAACTGTGACAGGCTCAAATCTATTCAAGATTTGGCAACTCCTAACATTAATTATTAAAATAGTGTATTTAAGACATAAAACACTTTGAGTTGTCAAAAAATATTATTTTATAGAGGGCTCAAATGAAATTTCTGTGATGAATTATTGCAATATTGATTTAATGGGATGCTTGCAATTTACTTCCTAACCTAGGGACTGTGAAATATTTTATCCAATACCAGCAAAATACCTTTTTGTTTCCTTATCAAAAAAATAAATTCCAAGCATCTTTAAGACTGGCAAAGTAGCATAAACAGTTGCTAATTATGATCAGCCTACATACTCCTTAAAGAAATGAAGCAATGAATGCTGTAAGGTCATTTTTACAGAGTGAATGATAGTTTAGTTTGAGAAGACATTAAGTTTAAAATGGTGTTAGGGATTCTGTAAGATGAAAAGCTCATGGTAAATCCCTCAATGTAAGGTGGCCATGAAAATAGTAAATGCTGTTCCTAGACTGCATTACACAAAAAGCTAACTCTAAATCAGCCTGAAAGCCGATAAGAAAATAAGACTCCCACATCTCAAACAACTTTTTTAACTGCAAGCTTTTTTTAAACAAGCCTCCTTGAATATCTGTTATTGGAATTAAATTATTTCTGAAACAGAGTACCAATGATTGAAACCTCCAAGGACACGGAACTGAAAAAGAGTTTATCTGTATTTCCACACTGCAGCAATGAATGTTTAAATATTCATAAACTGTAGAACAGTGTGAACAGAGAAAACATAGAACATCTCTTTACATGCTCAGACTGTGTACCTTATAACTTCTGATAAGTGGGAGCTGTGGTTTCATTTTTCCTCAGGCAGAAATGACACTGTGGCTAGCTGATAGCTTTTTTCCTAACACACAGTTAAAAATAGGGTGTACCATTCTGTACTGTCAAACTAATGCCTAATAAGGATTAGTATATTTTTGCTTAAAATTTTTGGCATGCTCTAACAGGTAAATTGTTATCAGACAACCAAATTACTTTTTTTCTCAATAAATTCAGAATGTTTTTGATAACCTCTACTCAGAAGGCAGTGTCATAATTTAGCATAAGTGACACCACCACAGGAAAACTGTTCTTTTTCTCTAGAGATGTTATATGAATGCTCTGAGAGTGATCATCGTCCTTGGAAGACAAGGATCACATTTTTTTGTGAGAAACTTAGAGAAGCTCCATCTACTTACATCAGATAAGAGTATGAGATGACTGACCCAGAAGAGTAATCTTTACACAATACATTTCACAGAATCACAGAATCTGCTGAGTTGGGAGGAACTCATAAGAATCACTGAGTCCAACTCCTGTCTCTGAACAGGACCAAGAGTCACACTGTGTACCTGGGGACATTGTCCAAAGACTTCTTGAACTCTGTCAGGTTTGGTGCTGTGAGCACTTCCCAGGGCAGCCTGTTCCAGTGCCCAACCACCCTTTGGGTGAAGAACCTTTTCCTAATACCCAGCCTAAACCTCCCCTGACACAACTTCGACATTCCCTTGAGTCCTGTCACTGTTCACTACAGAGAAGAGATTGTTGCCTGCCCCTCCTCTTCCACTCGTGAGGAAATTGCAGACCCCAATGAGGTCTCACCTCAGTTTCCTCTTCTCCAGGCTGAACAGACCAAGCACCCTCAGCAGCTCCTCACACAGCTTCCCCTCAAGTCCCTTCACCATCTTTGCCACCCTACTTTGGATACTGTCTAATAATTTAATCTTTCTTACACTGTGTTGCCCAGAACTGCACACACTATTCAAGGTGAGGCTGCATAGTGAGGAGTTAGGGAATTTTTTGATCTGGAAAATGTATTAACAGAATTCAATATATGACAAAAAGAAGTTAGAAAAACAAAAAATGGAAATGAATGGAAATGTGAAAAAAAATCACCATATGCCCTTCAGTATTGTAACAGTTTGCAAAGCAGTTGACATGTACTCTATCACCTGGAGACATTGTTGTTCTATTTCAGTGGCAATTTACTGAACCTGGTACCATCATTGCTTGGTGGAACTTTATATCCGGTACTATGCAGGAAATCGGTTTTGATAAAATCATCATGTTTTTAAGTCTCCTGGCCTTAAAACCTGAAATCTAAGCTCACTTCAAATTGTCAAGGCATTAATATTCTTGCAGGGCAGAAGAATATGATTCATATTTATTTGAAAGCTTTATATGAAAGAGTTATAACACTTCTTTTTCTGTTATGGCAGGTTGGTGTAATGTATCCTCCTTGCCTTGTATGTAAATGGTCATGATTGCTAGTGGTATTTGGGACCTACACCAAAAATGGCTGTGTTACCTAGGATGTGAAAAATAATGAAAGAAACATTCTTTGTCCCAGAAGACTGAATGTCCATGGGGTGATTTAAATGCAATTCACCCAACTCACAGTCAGTTTAATAAATAAAACTTAAGGAAATGCTTATCTATCCACCTGACAAAACAAAATAGCATTTACATGCTTTTAATCCTGGATCCCTCAGAGATCACTTTTTATGATATGTTTTGTGGTAGTCTAAATAGATACAAATTAAAGGCTCTTTAAGTATCATTCATGAGGTTCATAAATGTCCTTTGTGGAAATTAAAGTTGGCTTGTCACCTGCTGAACATGGACAAATGTATTACTTGTTGAGCAAAAAAGGAATCTTTGTTTAAGTATTAAGATGAGACATAGCCTGTCTATTTTACTTGCTAGAATAGGCCTGTGCAATGCATGCAACATATTTTGTTAACAGAAAGATTTTTAACCAACAAGGTAGCTGCTGCTGAAAAATATTAAGCTTATGAATAAAAAAAGACATCAGTTTTACATTATTGGATCACAGCTCAGAAGGCTGAGGATCTACATGTCTGGCTGTAATCTTGAGATATGAATACACAGTACCCTTTTGTTTTAGAACACATGATAATGGAGGATTTTTATTTTTCAGCCAAAACTGCATGTTCTCAGGAAGCCCTTTTTATATTTCTTTTCCCACTAAGATATCCTCGAGAAACAGATTCAATTGCTGGTTTATTTCAAACAGCCATGAATATTTTTTGATAACTGTAAATGTTGACTCACAGCTGATGGAATCTCCTACTCAGCTAAATTGTATCCTATGCTATTTATTTATTAATCTCTCTTTTTAAATTATTAAGCATCTTACAATTGCACTAAGCAAAACAATTTAAAAAGTGATGGAAGACATATCATCAAAAGTATGAAAGAAAACAGCTCAGCAGGAGAGTGTGATGACAGATGAACATTATTTTTTTTGAATCAAAATCAAATCAAGTTGTAGCTATTCCAATAACTACTACTAATATACTGGGGCAGAAGAAAATGAGGAAATACTGCAGAACTCAGAAAACTCTTTTATTTTATATGAATATATCTAATGGACTAATAGAATATTTTTTTAAAATTACAACCTGATTTTGACCTTCTTGAGATCATATTCTCAATGCTTCAGATTCAATGCAGTTAATTAATTAACTTTAGTGAGTCAGTTGCATAGTAAATGAATACAGATTAGGAATTTAAAAGGTATTCTTTAATGTACAATGTACAATTGTACAATGCAGCATACATCTAGAGTTAGTGGAATGACCTACATAATTAAATAGAGATAGAATGAAGAGGTTTTGAATAGATAAATGACTCTTTTACAAAATTTATTATGAGTGTGACAATTTTTAGATCTACCTCCTTTAATGGTAAATTTTAAAATTTTCATTATAAATGACATATTTGTGTATATAAAAATGTATTGGGTATTTTCATAATTTCACTGTGGTCAAAAGATGTTAAATTCATATCCAATGATTCATAACATAACATTGCCCCTTTTATATGACAGAAAAATCTCATTGCTGTTTGACAAGCCAAACTACAGAAAACAATTTAAATTAAGACTTTTTCAAGACATGCAAAGTCAAAGCCGTCAAAGTATACAACTATTATACTAGTACAGGCAAACTGTGCTTGTACACCTTGGCTTTTTCCCATACAAATAAATACAAGGGGATAAACCTTTGGGCCTCTATGGACTGGTTGTGCCATGGCTGACATAACAGGACCATGCAAAGGACGTCAAGAAGAGTAAAAGGAATCTCAAACTAGTCACATAATAGTTTCCAGAGAAGGTCTTTTCAGTTTTCAGTGCTTTATATGACTGACACACTAATATTTCCATTTTTTAAAAAGTGAGCACAGATCATAACCAGTTTTTTAATAATACATTTTAATCTCTGAAACCTCGGTAGATTAATAATATTTTCCTCATCCTATGTCATAGAAAATCACCATTTCAAATTGCTTTTTTTTATTATTTATATATGTGCATTAAACCGAAAGTGGGTAAGTAACAAAAACATTTTGATAGAAAAAGATATAATATACACTCCTTCCTATACAATGTCACCATTCTTTTAAACCAAACCTGAGATACTTCAAAAAAAGTGAGTTGAATGTTGCACCCTCTTCCTTTTTCAGATCAGGAAATATTCCACTGAAAAAATATATGTTTGCGGAGGAAAGAATAAGCTTTGAGTCTTTAATACATTTGATGTGCTCTAAGCATGGAGTTTTTTAATATAGATTTACCAGTTGTCTCTTTTTGGTATCTTTAGAAGAAAGTGTATTCAAATTCTAACAGAAGCACGCTTTATTAAATGAGCATGGCTGACATCCTGAAGATTGAGTCCTTCTGTGAGAAAGTAACTGCAACACTTCCCACCATATGGAAAGTGGACAGAGTTTAAATGTAATGTAATCATAGAGCTAGTGACCCATCACCTGCAGAAGATTAGCCACGTGGGAATCTTTGACTTCAACACATCAGAAAGTCTAATTTCCAGAGAGATTGGTGGTTGACTGACTTTTTAACTGAATTAAACTTCAGTGAGAACTTGTATTTCCTGCAGCTTCTTCTCACCACAATTCTTCCATCTTCTCCAATACTTTTTGATAGCATTCCTAGAGTTCTTAGCTTCATATACATAAACTATCTTAGCAGTGAATAAAAAGACAACACGAGTTTTGGCTGGTGCTATGTGTCTTTACTGGACATTGTACCTTCTTTGCTGATGAGCTGAATGCACCCATGCGTTCTGAGACTCTACAGCTCCAGGTTTGTTAAGCTGCATTTTTGTACCCTGTGAAGGCTTGTCACAACATCAGTCCTTCAGTCATTTGAACAAAAATTAATAAGGAAAACATAAAAAACAGTGGGCTGCATGTCTGCATAATCTATATTTTTTTAGGTGAAAAAAATAACATTTGGCATACTTAGAGGATCCTAGTATTTCGAAAGATAGTTAGCAACTAACCAGCATAATTTGAGAACTGCCATTCTACACAATATTGTCTAAATTTTAAGTAAGTCTCCACAAGGCTCTTGTTTAGAATCTGTCATTCAGCTGTCTCTAGAAATGGGCTATATGGCTTCTGTGGCTTTTAGTATATGAAATTTCTCAATGATGTTAGTACTGCTTCACCTGTAGTTACATCAGTAACTGTGGAAAAGCTGATACTTGACAGTCCTCGCTGGTATTTGACCTGTATAGGTACAGGTTTTACAGTACTCAAAGGCCTGCTTCTTTCTAGTGCTGTGTTTCCTGGAGCTTCTGTCTTGCGGACAAAAAGTGGCATCTGCATTCTGTATAGTTGGCTGAAGAGCATAAAATGGATATGGGTAAATTCTGGGCTATTGAAACTTTGTGGCAATGAGAGTTATCATAGAATCACAGAATTGTTTAGGTTGGGAATGACCTTTAGGATCATGAAGTCCAACTGTTGTCCTGGCAACACCATGCTGACCATTAAACCATGCCCTCAAGTGCCATGTACATAAGTAGGATGAGGCAGGTGGACATCTAAGATCCTTTTTTAACAGTGAGTTACTAACAAGACTTTTTCAACCAAATGTAGATGTCTACAATGTGCATTCACAGGAAACAGCTATGCATCACGCTGTTATCCAGATGATTATACAAGTATGTTAGTTGTGCAAGGATAGCCACTGTTTTGTTAAATTTAGTGCAAAAGAGCCTTCTTTCGCTCACAGACAGAAGGTATTTCCTGTACTGAATGAAAAACACTTATTGCTACCTTCAGGAGACTATTCTTGAGTATGTCTATACCTATATAGTTTTTTGGCAACATTTTAAAATAGAAAAAAAAAAAAAAACAACCACCAAACCCCTAAAGTTTAGACATTTCCTGACATTTACAAGTTCATTCTTTAATGTGAGCTTTTAAGGCCCTATTAAAAGAACCTAGTTAAGAGAAAAATTTAATAGAATGGAAAAAATTGAAAGAGGCAATCACAAGAGGATGGCTGAAACAGAAGTAGTCTGGTGAAGCTGATCACCCTTCCAGGATTTCATTATTAGCAGAATAATTCTCATAGTGGCTTTCATGGCTATAAGAAATCCAAATTATATCCCTGCATGTTTCCACCATAAAAGACAATTTTAAACAGGATACACATAAATAGAAGTACAAGCATTCAACAAATGAAATCATTCCCAAATTACCTCTGGTGTTGTTCTTCATATTTTGGAGTAAAATTTTCTTTATTTGCTATGAACGAGATGGATGGTTATCTGGCAGAAAAAAGAGGGAGACATTAACAGTAGATCAGGTCAGCTGTGTTTACCTGAGTAAAACTCCAAAATTAGAGATTCTCAAACCCATATGGACAATGTTTTGCAATACTGAATTTTCTCCCCCACAACCCCCAGGAAATTCTCTAATGTTCATCTGGAACCTTCCAAGCTGTTGTGTCTGTTGCCCCTTGTTACATTATTTGACACTTATGAAAAGAAAATCTCCTACATTGTCTGTTTTTTCATTATTTTGTTTAATTTTATTTTTGATAAACCCAAACCTTAAGTCCTCAGTGTGTTTCAAAATAGTTTTATTCTATTTTGATTGCTTGGTGACTCTTGCATCTGCACAATAATACGGCTCTTTACCTTGAAACACATATAAAATGATTGGTGCACAAGAACTAAATTTATATTAATATACTAAATGAGATCTATTTCATAACCTTGGACCAAACAGCAAAGTCTGGGTACCTCTGTAAAACTTTCTTAGTGTTTAATCCTGGATGTTGTCAATACATGAATGTGGGGATTCTGTGAGCTGTCTGGACTGTGCCTAAACAGAGCTTGAAAACTGTTTGAGAATGCCACTTGGCTTGACACCCCTTAAATCACCACCTATTGTTCTAGGATGCAGGGAAAAAAACAAGGGAGGCCTACCCTAAAATTTATTGAAAGTCTGTTTAGCGTTGTTTTTTTTAGGTCTGTTTAACTTTGGTTTATTTATGTAGACACAGGCAAAGCAATATGCCTCTGAAAGGTTTTACCTAAGGCAGCCAGAAAGAGAGGATAACTGTTCTGTGTGTGAAATAATGCTGTTAACTATGGCTGTCAAGGTCTACTTGTGAAATCAAGCACATCAGTGCAAGAAGCTCAGTTCTCAGATTAAGGATAAGAAATTCTTTGTTCATTTCTCTGTTTCATCATTGACTTTCAAGAAGTCACTTCATGACTCCATACCTCAGTTTCTCCACAGGTTATTATTTCTGCTCTTTAATTTCAGGAATTTTGCAACTCTCATAGTACTGAGTGATAAAAATCTCCAAGACAGCAAGAGGAACATAAAAGATATGCACTAAAAATTTGCATGGTGTTAACAGTCAGCTCCAGAAAACCTTTTCCTTAAACAGTTTTATTCATATCATTACATAAATAAACAACAATGATAATATTATTTGCAATGATCATGAATGATTTTTCAACAGGATTTTTTAGTATGATAGTTTCTCAGTCCCTAAACAGCAGAGAAAGCCCGGCTTTCTCTGGCTTTTAAAAAAAGACAAAATACGTGTGCCATGCAAGGACAACATCAGAAGAAACCTAAATCCTTCTCAAGAGAATAGAGCAACAATAGAAAACTTGCCAGCATGCAAGAAAAGAAGATAAAATATTTCTTTCAAACACATGGAAGTTGAGCAAGTGAGAAAAAGATTATCTCATCACACTGACAAGGATCTTACCAAAGAATTTCAAGAAGCCAGAGCTTGAAAACTATCCTCAGTGGGTCTCCTTCCTCCTTTGCTTACTGATGTGTAGCACCAAAGGAAAAGCAAACCAGGATATTCATTATCAATTGCCTGAAATGTGCATCCAAGGGAAGATTGCTTAAAAGTTTTCCTATTCTCATGGCTTCTGTGACTAGCTCCGAAAATGTGTGCTTAGATCTAGGTATGTGTCTGGGATAAAGTTTCTTCCTAAGGAGAATTTATAGGACACTTTTAGTTTCTGAAGATGAACTTGAGGAGTGAACATTAGCCATTAAGTTATATTTTGAAGAACAAAAAGTCTGACCATGCAACTTCATTTTACATCAGATTTTGCCACTCCTGCTTTGTGTCCTGTTCATTTTGCTGATGGCTGAACATAATTCCTCCCTTCCCCAAGTCTATGGTAAATCCAAATACTATTCCTCAGGTTTAGTAGGGCCAAAACCATCTATAATAAAACTGGCACAGTACTATTAGAAACTGGTCATTTCTGAGCATCAAAAAGACATTAAAAAAAAAAGCCTATTCAGGAAATGAAACCCAGGAAACTTAAAAAACTTAAACCCAGGAAACTCTGTGAAAAAAATAATTGAAAATGTGAATATTAAGATATGAAGAAAATAATCTCATAAATTAAAACATACTGGAGAACAGATTAAAAGCAATACAAACAATATTAATGGCATAAGATATGAAGAAAAAGAAAGCTAATGTAATAGAATTAGCTGATAAAGCTACAGAAATCCTAAAAAAATAGCAAACTGAAAGTTAATAAAAACATCTAAAAGCTTACTTTAAAGACAAGAAATATTGTGTGCTTTGACGTGAATGACACTGTCAGGACTATTTTTTCCATTTACTGAGCACAAACACATGTAAAAAACAAGAAAATGGCAAAAAACAAAATAGAAAATGCTAAAATGGTTTCATAACTGGTAATATTAAATGAGACAGAATTATTGGAAGTGTTACCTGTGGTGGGTTTGTTTCCTCCCAAATTTGCCCTAAACCAGGACACTACCACACAACCGGTGAGTGTGAAGAATTCTCATCTATTCCAATGATAAGTATGGAGAGAAGACAAAAATCTTGCAGTTGAGTCTTATATTTTTAAAAGGACAACAGATAAACCAAATAAACACTTGATTTTACCTATAAAGCAGAGGATGAATGGGAAAGCAAACATATCTTCTACATTGTCAACATGGACATTGAAATAATTTAAGAGTAATAGAGATTCGAAATCCAACTGAGAAAGAAAATCCATAAATTCATTAAATAACCTGTGTTAGCTCTTGTAAGTCTATAAATTCATTTTGATGCTTACAGAATTAATATCTGAAAAAATAAAAAAGTGAAAGACACAGAGGACTGTGTTGATTTTTCAGGAAGAATGGAATTATCCTCAGTATCACATCTACTCAACCCTTTTGAAAATTCAAAGCACCATTTGTGTAACTCCAGTGCAGCGAAACTTGATGTTGGCTTATGAGGAAGATTTTAGATTCTGCCAAGTATTAAAGCATCGTAGTATAATGAACCTAGTCTAAATTAAAAAAAAAACAGCTAAGACAGTATAATTCCAATATCTGCTTGAAGATGCTATAGTATACAGATGCATTTTTGAGTCAAAACTTAACAAAGGATGTAAATTCAAGAGGCAACTTTTGAGAGTTTGCATGACTTTTTCAGAATTGTCTGGTTATAACTGTCTGCTCTGAGGTTAGACATGGAGGAGGACTTAACCCTTCCAGATATTTAGGTGTGAGTTTTCTTGGGGTCTGAGAGTATTTTAACTCCCTTTTAACTAAAGAGCAGAAATGATGTGATGTGTTGACATTCTAGTTCTGGTACTTCCAGTTATGTCATTCTAGTCTGTAGAAAAAGCCTTCTTCTGAGGCTAGAAATATTTCTTTTTAATCATTCTGTTTGGAATTTGAATGCTGAGTGCCATTCAACAGGCCTGTCAAAAATTATTTAGAGATTTTTTTATTTCATGTCTGTGGAAAAGGAAGACTACTTCTGCAATTGACCAAGCATTGAGTCATGTCATAGTAGCTTCATTTCTAGGTGTATTTGACAAAACAGGCCAAGCACCTCATCTTGGATATTTATTTACCAGAAGAAAATGTAGCACAAACAGTTCAAGTGAAGACACTACTTTTAGAACATCAAGATAGCATCTTAAACAAATTAAATGTGTTAATTACATTGTATGATACTCATATCTGTAGAATTAGTGTTAAGCTGATTTCTTGCTTATATATGATTTGGTCTTCAAAACACACCCTCTTTGAAAAAAATATCCAATTTTGGATTATTCATTTACAGCAGATTAACAAACAATGAAGTGTGACAGCAACTCATAAGCGACATCCAAACCTCATAATACGATTTCTTTTTATGTGGCAACCACCCAAACAAATAGAAATGTCAGGTGGATAAATGCAGTTTACCCACTTATAGGGTCTATAAGTGATATAGGAGTGCAGCCCCATCGGTAGCTAGAGAAGTGTTGAGTGGCAGAATGTGTGCCATAGGTATGTAGGAAATGTTGGTAGGTAGGAATTAGGTACATAAATGTGATTACATTCTACACACCCAAACATCTCCACTGTGTAAATGTTTCCACAAATAAATACTTCAAAATGATATGAATGGGTGTATGTGTTATAATTCACACTTCTCTCATTACCGGAGTGAGTTAATTCTTTTAATTGGATACAAAGCTATGCTGAGCTTTATTTCTATCTGAAGAGGAAAAACAAACACAATACAAATCAGCAAAGACTTAACACTTAAGGGGAAAAAAGTTGTATGATCCTGACATTATGCAACATATTAACTACTCACCCTTTTACTTAAAGTTGTTTTTTGAAGAGTATCAGGAATGCTTTGTGATAGATCTGCTTTTATATTTTAATTAACTGGTGACAGCGAGGCAGTCAATGTTTAAGAAACAAATTCTGCTTTCTAACCACATCAATTCATGAAATCACCTCTTCTCCTAAGAGTGCATGCTAAGAAATCAACACAATTAGCAAAACAAGGAAAACTCCTTTTATGTTGTGAAATGCTATGAAAGTGCAGGTAATAGGAGAAACTGTGCCATACTGGGGACCATCTGCCTTCAGTAATACCAGTACTTGAGTATGAAAAATCAATTAGTTTGAGTGGTTTCAGATTTTAGGCTTTTTAAAGAGCCTTGCGCTTGCATTTCTAGTAATTTAAAGACATTGTCACTGGCACTCTGAAAGTTAGTACTTATAATCATGATTGCAGTGAAGAAAACAAAACAAAAAAAACCCCCACCAAGCAGATCAGCTGTAAATGAAAAGGAAAAACAAGAAAAGGAAATTCAATGAAACATACCATCAGCAAGGGACTTTCCCATTACAGATTATTGCATGAAATTTCTGGGGAAATATCAGCTGAATATTTTTACAATGTCTTTGCAGATTCTTCTATAGTCTTTTCCTTTGTCTGAAAAAGCTATTTCAACCATCTTACTGGAAGTAAATATTTGACTGCTTATGCCCCACAGGTTGGAAAACCTGGAGTGATAGAAACAGGGGATTGTTTTTCTTCTTATTTTTTTACTGACTCAGTGTCTTCCAGGAAAAAAACAAACAAACCAACAAAAAAAAAAAAAAAAAAAAAGGAAAATCTGGATTTCCTAATTTTTCTTCCTCAATATTTGTTTATTACATTTTATATTCTTCTATTGTAGACTTCATTGTTAGCAAATGTGACTTAGGTGCTGTCTTCATTGCACTTCTAATCTTTTATAGCAACATGATTTTTGATGAGAAAACATTGTCACAAGAAAATTCTGAGATTTCTGCTGAGACTCTGGATCTTTCTTGATAAGAGGTGTTTATAGAGCTGGCAAATATCCAAAACAATGATGATTTTCCCTTAATTACGTGAGTCCAAAACTATGTTCAGGCCTAAAGTTGCATTCTGATTTAACAGTGGTTTCAGGTATTGTGACATCTTTCACAGTTTCCAAGTCAAAGAAAATGAGGCATGTGGAGAGAAAGTAAGCAGGAATTTTAACCCAGTGTGTCCCAAATTCATGACCATGTAGTCATTTTGATGTTGCCACATGGAAATTTAAATATTTATATGACAGTAGAAGACCTCCAACAGGCATGATTAGAAGAGCAAATAAATAGTTTGGTAATTTCCTTCAGGGCAACTCTGTTCCCATAAAATGCTTTGTTTTTCAAAAATCCCCATCTGCTAATGAAAGTCTGTGGGTTTTGGAGATGCTTTCGCCCCCCCTCCCCCCTTTTTTTTTTTTGGCTAGGTCTAATATTGTTGTGTTGTGCTATAGCTACTTCTGTTGAAAGTGTTTTGTTGCAGAACCCATGAGCATAGACTATATTAAACACAGAAGTACCATCAAGGTTTGCATGAGAGTGGTCTGGCATGCTTGAGGCAATGAGGCATAAGTGGAAACAGAAACTTCAATTGCCTCTGTCACATCCCTGGGGTGTTGTGAGGCAAAGCACAGCTAAGCCGTGCTTCTGACACCTCAAAATCTCAGGAGTATGTTATCCAATTATCTCATGGCAACCACCCCCCCAGGGCCCTCTCTCTGCTATTAGGAAACACTTTGATGGTGTGTGGAAAAAGATATTTTTGGAAGTGGAGGAAGAAGTTGTTTAGAAGAGACAATTGCTGTAATCTGTGTAATGTGTTGCTAAGTTGGAAAAGAGAGACAAAATCTTGTTCTAAATTTTCTGGCTTCTGTAGATGTTAAGCAAAAGTACTTCAGCACTGATCTCCCCACATTTCATCAAAATTCTCACTAAATTTTCTTGTAGAAGACTAAAAATGATTAGGTGTCATAAGAAACTGAGCAAGCTGCTGTAGGGTGTTCATAAAGTAAGCTGTGTAAGTGATTTAGAGCTCAGCAATTTTTCCTACCCTCTCACCCTGCCACAACTGTGATGCAACTTGCTCCTCACTCCACAGTAGAGTGGGCTCTGTAGTATGCAAGATTTACTGCTGTAAGATGATATTATATTTTAGCACAGGAACAGTGCTTGTTACCCTCATCTTAACATCAACAGTTACAGTCTTGCTGTGGCAGGGGGATTAAATTATAAAAGCCGACACACATTCCTGGCAAAGCACACACACAGAAACACTGATGCAGGGACAGAACAGGTTGGGACTAAAAGACATTATTATTGGAGCTGAGCCTCCCCTTAAACGTGGGGAGAAGCAGATGGCAAGAGTTGCTCTCTGCTTTGGCAAGGCCTCTGAGCAGCACCATTGTAAAACACCCAGGGTGCAGACTGCATCTAGGCTGATGCATACTGCATCACCCATACTGACACAGGCTCAATTTGAAGGCAATGTCCCAGCCACTTTACAGAAGTAGTTGCAGTCCTTAGGTGCTTACTCTGTTAACCAGTGAAAACCTTTGTTTATTTCCCCACCATGCAGCAGAGTTACTTGAAGAGAAAGTATGACCTCAGTTCAGATGTTTCAGGGTGGTAGAGAGGTGGAGCTGACAGTAACTTTAAATCACCTTTAAGGATGATTCACCATACCTCATTAGCTATTATTCTCAGTTGTGTAGCTGGGATACCTATGAAAGTTTATTGAAATGTTGCAAAAGTTCACACTATCCTCCATTTTTTTTCCCTACTTATGTTAGTGGTAATGCAATCTATCTCTAGGAAGTCAAGATTGAAAGCCAGATTTGGCTCTGCTTTCTTACTCTATGATTTTCCTTCTTGTTTGATATTTAATAACACTGGATCTTCTTAATGAAATTTAGATTATTGCTTTGCAGATGGAATAATTAAATACTCTGCTTATTTCTCCATTCAAGAACTGGATACCCTTTTGTTGGCCTCTTGCTAAAACAAGTACAAATCTCAGAGCTTTAGGTGAGTTTTAGTTAGCAGATTCAAACAGACCTTTTACTGACTTGCTTGAGTATTCCTTCTTTTAAAGCCAATTCATCCTGTGGGATCCAGTGACTACCTCTAAATTATTTGCTGCTGCAGTACCCTTGGTTACAGCCCAGGAGTTTCTGAATCTGAACAGAAATCTAAACTTTCTTTCCTCACAGCTACAAAATATGTAACTTCAAACTCCTTCTCAGATTCAAATCCCTATTAGAGCATGGGACAGCTATGAGGAAAAATGCAGAAGGCCCCTTGTTATCACAGAGCTAACTATGATATATGCTGCATAGAAACTCTTGACATTCCTTTTTGTCATTTCCATGCTCAATAATAATGCATGACAAGATTTAGCCTGGCACAAGTACATTGTCTGTCAAAGGCGCTTCAAGATTTTATTTGACTTTTAGTCAGCTCACATTACCCCAGGCTGTTTGATACACAGAGCACAAAGCAGCTTAACACTGTTGCTATTAATGTACAAACTGCACTGAAAACACTTCATTAAACAGCCTACTGCAGTGTAATTGTTTAATAATATTTTGATTAGGTTGTTTAGTAGACAACCCTTGCTGTAAAACATTTTCCTTCTGTCAAGTGACTCCTTATCAAAAGGTAAGATAAAAATGCTCAGAATAGTCTTACTGTCTTAAAGCTAAAGTCAGAAAAGTTCAACTTTTTTTCCTTATCTTTGGTAACCTTTTATGCTGTTTGGTTGTTTTTCTCCACAGTATGAAATCCATTAAGCTTTAGCTGCTGTTAGAGAAGATCTATTCCAAGTCATTAAGAAAGAAGTGCAAACACAGACTTCTTCAAACACAGACAACAAATCATCCAGCTGAACTGTTCAGGAATCTTGATCCAAATTCACTGTTCTTCCAATAGTAACGTGTACAGCATTTGACAATCTCTTCAAACCTGGCAGATTCTCTAAGGAGTTGTGGTCTTCTTCACATTCTTAAAATAAGAAAAAGTTCTGGTTTGCTTTTAGTAGGTATTTGAATGGACATTGCCATAACATTAACAAAAAATTACCTGACAAGATTTGCCACTGATAGTAATTTCCTAGAAGTTACATGAAAGATTATTCAAACCTTGAACAGAATAAAATATACGATAATCAGAAAATTGTTTTACAAGAAAGAACTGAAAATCTTGATCTTCTTAGTATAGAAAAGGATGTAAAGTGGTGTGACTCCTATGCAAACAAAGGATAAAAAATAGATAAGCCAGGGCGGCAGAGGAATGAATGGATATGCACCAGGCAACAGTGGGCTGAGAGTGAGAATATCCTTATCTTTGGTAAAGTATAGATTTGGGGTCTATATTAATTAAGTCCAGTACAGACAAATAAACAAACCAACCCTTCAAGAGTTACAAATTTAGGGACAGTTGTAGGACATGGTGGCTTTGACAGCAAGATCATGAACTTAAAGACCTAAAATGTACTTTTCTGTCCTGTATTTCAACAAAAGTGAGACCAAAACATGTTGAGAGGATACATCAGAACTGCCAAGACTTTGCACATAGAGCATTGAAACTACTTATCAAGAAACTATAAGTTCCCTACATTTCTAGAAATATTTTATAGATCAGAGATGGAATAAATTGTGAATTAAAGATAGGTAGCTCACATTGCTATTGTGATATGTCTGCTAAAGTGTTAGAGACCTTTAATTTCTGTGACTGACATTTGTCTCCTTTTAAGAAATGCTAACTTAATAAACAAAGATTTTGTGGATAAAGATAAAAAAAAAAATCCCTTTCATTAAATAAATATTCTCTAAACATTACTGCAGTAGCTTGCTTCCTGCAGTATCTGAGGGAAATATTGCAATTAGTGGACAGTGAAGTGCCAAGAGTCTTCCAGCTTCCTTCTCTCTGGCTCTAGCAGAGCTAGTGTTAAAGGAGACATCCTTTTCAACTGCTCAAGTTGTAGTACATCAACATTGACTGACATTTGTATTTGAAAAATGAAACTTCTAAGTGAAGCCATACACTAAGCTAATGTAAAAAAATATTTACTAGATTTTATTTCATTAAAAGTTGACTGCAATATTTTACTTTCCAGCTATGCAAAGTCACACCAAGACATAGTTTTAATTGTTTCTCCCTCAAGACACCTGCAAAGAAGATAAACTCTAATTCTATGTTTTTCACACTTATGACAGTTTTGGCCGGGAGATAAGGAAAATATTTTCTTTTTCTGCTGTAATTTTCCCTCCAGGATCCACAACCAGAAGAGGACAGAAGGTCAAATATGCTAATTCTCTGTAAAACAAAATAAGGGTGCTGGGAGTTTATCCTGAAAAAACAAAAGTAATATGAACTTTATGCCATACTATATCAATAAAAATTTCAAATTACTTTGAGTGATAGCTCTTTGTGAGTTCTTTGGTGTCATAGAAATAGTTAATATAGTAAAAATATCTAAACTTTATGGGGAGGACAATATCTTCTTTACCTGACTAAGGGACAGCTGGGGCAGAGAAAGTCTATGGCCTAAGAAGTTGCAGTCACTCAGGCCTTTATTGGGAATTTAAGGCAATCACATTGTACCCGGTGAAAACCTAATAATGATATTCAGGTTTGACCACTTCTCTGTGCCACATCTATTTTAATTATGTTATTGCTTTGCATTTTCATCTTCTGGCTTACCTGTTTGATCTTCCTCAGAATTATTAAAAAATATAAGAATTACTTTCACTTAATGCTGCTTATTTTTACTACATTTGTCGTATACATCATAAGGAGATTCCTTCAAGTAACACAAAACAAAAAGTATTAGTTTAGTGCAACAGACAATAATACATGCCTCAGTTGTTCTAAAAATGCTTAAATTTCCTAGTGGGAAATTGAAACACTGGGAAGCATATTTTACCGAACTATATATTTTATATATATATAAATATATTTATATAATAAATATATTATTTATTATATATGCAATGTATTTTTAATAACTTATAAATTTGCATTTAACAAATTTGTATTATAAGTAAAAATAAATGAAAATATTCAGCTGAAACTAAACTAAGCTAAACTAACTAAAATATCTTTGTTTCTCCAAATTTATGAAAACTGGCATAATTTTAGTATGTCATAGAGATGTTAATTATTTAATTGATCTTGGTTAAAGTGATTTGGCTTTATAAATGGGCATAATTTAAAAGTATTTGATAAAAGGAATAAAAAAAAGATCCTCCATTTTGTATGTAGAATTTGGAGTGAGAGTATGAGGAATTGTTTCCTTCACTGTTTATGGACAGCATAAATTAAGTATCCTGTGTAAGGAATAGGAAGGAGAATTTCACTCAGCTTAGAGTTCCCAAAAGCATCATAAAACATTCAGGTTCGCTCCAAAATCCATGTGTGCTGGTCCAACAGGTTAAAAAAATTGAGCAGTTGGGAAATGCACAATTTATTGTTTTGTAATCAGGAAGACGGGAGTCAAAAAGAATCAATGGCTTGCTGCATGTTTGAAAAATGGCACTGGAAATGGCACTGAAAAGTGTATTGGAAGGCACCATTCATCGATAAGGAACAATTTGGCCTGATACTAGAAATATTGCTTCTAACTGTGAAGGTATTTAATCCTTGAAAACGATTGCCAAGTAATGCCACAGAATTTCTGTTCCTGGATGATTTTTTAAGGAACGGGGTGCTGAAACATTTGTTAGCAATTACTTTTGCAATGAGATGGAAACATTGATCTCTTGTAGTTCCTTCCTGTTGAATATTGTATAAGTTTCTTCATCCTTATCTCCTTAGCTCTTTGCTTCTTCCCATGACTGATTTCTGCTCTGCCTAGCTGGATTGCCCCTTAAAACCTGGACAGTTTTAAAAGATGAAAAATACCTATTACCATGTACAACAATGTATACCACACTGGATAAAATTACAAATGAACTTTGGTCAGAACTAATTTGTATAGTATTAGTACCATATAGCTTATTCCTTCATTGCTATCTTACTCTATTTGTGTGTCATTATTCTAAAGCCATCCTCACAAGCAGAACAAAGTAACCTAATGTGCTTAGCCCAGCCTGGTATCTCCACAACATTTTTCCACTATAAACATGAGTTAATTATAAAAAAAAGTAACACTGCAATGCCATAAATTAGTGTTGTCTATCACATAGATTCAAGCTCTGATTTGGAAGGGGGATATTGTTTTTAAAAAAAATCATTGTATATGGTCAATTAAAAAAAAATTAAAAGCATTTCTTAAAAAACATTACAGGGTTTTGTATGTATTTTTACATGTTAAATTACACATTTAGGACATTTCTCATAAAACAGCCAGAGATACAATCTCACTAATAGTTAAAATTATTCAATATTTAATAAAATATAATTCCTTCCTTATTTTCTCATTGCTTTTGTAAGTAGGCACACTTTTATACACCTGATGTCTTTTAGAAAACTTTTATAGGTGCCATACTTTTTCCACTGAATTTTCTCATAATAACCTCAGACAGCTCCACTCAATTTTAGACCTTTTTCTGAGAAAAATTAAGAGACAGATTATTGATTGGTTCTCCAATGAAGGTTTCTGGCAGATAGAGTGGAAATAGATTTGTCTGTTAGCCACCTACTCAAACAGTATATCCTGTTGGTTTGAATAACTCAGCTGGAATACAGGGCTGGACTTCTCTAGTCAATTTAGAGAAAGCATTTGACTGTATATATATTTTATACCACTATTCTTTAGGGGATTCTTGTGGGGTTTTTGATTTGGGTTGAGTTGATTTTTTTTATTTTTAATTCGAACATTTAAGTAGTTTCAATTTGCATGAAGTACTGGAACTTTTACTGGAATAACACTGACAACTTTCCTACCTGGAATGAAAATAGAGAACATAAAAATTCTGAGGAGCAATAGAATGTTTTTGTGCTCACTAGCATGCCAATAATATTAAAGTACCCTTCCAGCTTAGTCCATTTACTAGTTACACTTCATGTCTATGTCCTTGGAACAGCCAGGGTGCTGCCTGGACTGCATTTGGATGAACTGAGCTTCTCAGCATTCTATACAAGCCTTGCTTATGAATGTTTTCCAGATACTGAGTTTTCATACAATATAAATTTTAGCAGTAATTTTTATTATGACAGTGTAGCTGAAATTTTGCTAGTAAACAGTGTTGTATAGACAACGTAGTTTGCATTTCTGTATAAAGTGGTTTTGACTGCAATGTCAGTGTATGAATAAGAATTTATGCTCATAAGAATAGCTACCCATCTCTGGGACCAAATATATGTTGTGTTTCTCTAAGCTGTGCATTATTAATGATCTTAAAAAATAAGGGAGGAAAAAGATTAGTAGTAACCAATGAGTTATTAGACAACATGATCTGATCTTCCTCAGTCACATATTCTTAAACACTTACATAATGCCTGTTTTCAATCAGTAACTCCAAAAATCACAGCCCTTGTTTCTCCAAAATCAGTGAAAAAACTGCCACTAATTTTTATAGACCTGTGATTTTAATGTGCTGCCTACAACATTGGCGTGTTTTTTTGGGAAATAGTAAAAATTAAAAAATAATCAAGAATAAATTTTTGTTGCTTGGGCAAAATAATCCTTAAACCAAAACCTTTGGAAATACATAGGTAACAAAATACTACTATTGCTAGGAAACTCTTCTAGAAAACCTATTTAGTCCCAAAAAGCTATTGTGGTCTGGACACAGATCATCCTGTGGGATTCCCTCAGAGGTGAAGGCCAAAATTTCTAGTCTTGTTCACTGTTTGGGGAAGGGGAAGCATCTTAAAGTTATGAGACATGAAAACATAGTTAAAACCTATAAAAAGGCAGTAAATAATGACAGGAAAAAGAAACAGTGAAGAATTAATAGCCTGCTGAGTCATCTTTTTCAAATTATACAGAAAAAATACTTTCCAATACTGGAAAAAATTAAACAGCTTCCCCAGAATAAGGTCTTCTATTTCCTTCCTTTTAAATTTCGTGTAATTCAGGTACTAGTCCTCTTGCCAATATAATTCTTTCATGTCTGCTCTACATGTTCAAGTACTGGTTCAAGTACTTCTGGCAGCAATGCAGAGGGGTTGTATAGATTTGCTATTGTATAGCTTTCCTATTTCCTTCTCATTTTAATTTCCTTCTTTGTCTCAACGTCTCATTTAATCTTACTCTTTTAGTCTGTTTTATAGACGATTCTTTTTTCTTTTTCTTTATTTTGAATTGACGTATATGAATGTTTATTGGCTTATACGTCTATACATTTCCTACAGTGTGAAAAGATTGCATCAAAGTTTCCAATATTTGCCTTCTCTGCCAACATTAAATGTTTCCCTTCTTAATGCCTCAATAATTGTTAATATTTCATTTTAAAAAGAACACAAGAGTATTCATCTTGATGCCTTAAGGCCTTAAGTTTTTAGCTTCTATACCTTTCAGACCCTGTACTGCACAACTCTGAACTCTATATAGAGTGTTAGTAAGGTCTCCTAACGTTTTGGTCAGATAAAACAATCCTTCCAGGCCTGGGAAGCCAGGACAGCTCATAGCCTCAGGCCCCAAAAAGTATAAACAAAAGTGAATTGGGGGGAAAAAGAAAACCTGGGGAATATGACTTCATTACCTGAAGCTATAATTGGACAATGAACATCTGATATGCAAATAGACCAGACTTCTATCTGTCTGAAAAACTCCTGATCATCATCCATCTTGGGTGTAGCCTCTGCAAGGTTTTTGTACTGCCCAAGGTATAACTATTGAAGGCCTTTAATAAATACCTACTTTATTCTCCAACTCTGTCTAGCCTCTGTTCTAGGTAGCCAGTCCAAGGCATCAACCTCAGTATAGCAAAAGTGGACTCAAAAGGGACTAACAGACACAGATATTTACAGAGCAATATTAACCTTTGATCTGTTCATCTGCAATAAGCCTCTTTTTTAAAACAGGGCTTTTCACCTCATGAAAGCTGGTCTGCTTCAATCTTCATTCAATCTACTGATTTAAGCTTTTGTTCAATTGTACATTTTGTATTTTACTCATCAGTAAATACTGAGGGTATGTGAAGAGTGTACTTTCTTCTATTCTCCTAAAATCCATTTTGCCTCTCTATTTTTTTACTTGACTTTTTCACTTTCTCACAGTCTGTCATTACATTTATCTGCTTATACTGCCACATATATATATAAAACATATCTCAAAATATCATTTATTAAGAGCTTTTACCTATTTCTCATTTTAAAGGGCATTACATTCACTGTATATGCACAGAGACATGCACACATGCCACACCCCCACTGCCCTAGTTCATAATCTTTTTTTTTCTTTTCAAGAGGGGATAGCTTCCTCTGTAGCATTTCAGATGGATTTGCAAGGTGAAAGACCTCTAGCCACTTGAGGTAAATTCTGAGAGTAGTGATGGTGAACTCGAATGATGACCACAATATAAAAAAATCTTAATTTTCTTGTGTTGGAAAATGATAGCAATAAAGTGTAAATTCTGGCATCTACATTCTATTGGATCTCATTTCTCAATACTTTCAGAGCTTCTTACCTTTCTGAGCTTCTTTACCTCTCTGCATCAGAATCTGGCATGCAGATAATTTCCCCTTGCATTCATGACGGTTCTGCTGTCAGGTTTGCCAGTATCTCCCTGGATCGTCTCATAATCACAGGAAAGGGAGTTTGAAGGGAATCTCGCCATCATACATGCTGAATGTTTCTGCTTTGTGCTCTGGAGAGATCTCAAAGAGTAATAGCTGTTTTACTTTTAAGAGGATATGCATCTCTAATGCCATCAATGAGTATTTGGTTAAAAAAGGCCCAGCAACCTCATGCTTTGAAATGGAGATAATGTGGGTATGAAAAGTTAGGACAAACTCTTTTGTTTAGCCAATCTTTTCTGTACATCATTACCACATTCTTGTCTTCAATGTATCTTCAATATTCAAAGATTTTTTTATGCTGTCAGATAAGGAAAAGTTTATGGTGTTGCAAATTTGATTTTTGAAGGTATTTTCTCAGGTTAATGAAAAGTAATTATGGGAGTATGAGGAAGGGAAACAACAAAACATAAAGATGCCAGACTTCATAAAGAAAGACTTTCTGGGTAGATTTTGATGACGTTGGGCATTATCTTGTTCTAAAAGACAGAAAAGGAAAGGCAGGCCTAAACATAAACTGTTTACTTTTCAGATCTATTTTTCTTCTAAGTTCTTTCATTTCAAGTTTTATTACTCTTTAAAAAGCACAAGTCATAGATATGATATGATTGTTCCTGCAGGGGGAAAAATACAGGTGCTAAATAAAAGATAAACATTGCATGATCTTAGATAAAAGTGGCAGCAGGAGAAAAGAAAATCTGCCTGAAGAGAGACAGGTTATCTTGAAAGACTTAAGAGTGATCCTGTAAAGACTGTGTGGAAGAGGTAACACTCAAACCAAACATGACAAATCAAGACTTGCGATTCCCTTAAGCAGTCTTTAAAGATCAAAAGTACTGAGGATAATTTTGTCACCAAAGCAGGAGAGATCTTCAAGTTGAAGTTGGGTCAATCTGTTGGGTCCTCTGCTTTATGTTGGGTCTCATGTTTGAGCTTTATGATTTGCCCTGTCACTTTTTGTCATAGTGCCAAGAAGCGAGGTGCAGAAATCTTGGAACACACCACACATTTTGCATTGATCCCACATTCTCAAAACACTAGGATAAAACATAAAATTATAATTCAAATATTCAAAAATATGTCTCTTTTATGTGAGACAAATGGTTAACATTCCTTTCTCTTTATTATCCCCTTGCTTTTGATATAATGACCTTAGTGATGAGACAACAGTACTAGATGCTCAGATTTCTCTGTTACTGAGTCACTGAGATGTTTTTCATGATGCCTTGACAGTTTAGAAATAATGGAGATTTTCACTGATTAAGGACTGCAGAATTGAATCTGAATAAAACAGGTAGGCAAGGAATTTTAAGCAAAAGACTTTGAAATGAAGGCTGAAAGAGACAACAGATCAGTTGGATCTGGACTTCAATTTCTCTTGGATTTGGATCCTTAATTCACCTAAATTCCTACTGAAAAGCCTAGCCTGAAACATTTCCATGAACAGGCCTGTAGAAAAAGTTTCTTCTATGTTGCTTTGCCTACATTATAATTTAGGTAACAAAGAGACAAACTTGAAGATATTTTAAGGAATTCTTCACTTGGATTTCTTAAACATATGAGGAATTTCAAATTTTCTTACTGTCAGGAGATAAGTAGTTATTTCACCTAACCTAGAACTATGGAATTAATCCAAGCCCCAGTGAAATAAAAAGAAAGAATCCCAGGTGATTTGTGTGTATATTATGATGATGAAAGGGCATTAAAGTGAAGAAATTAATTACAAAAACAAAAATACAAACATACAAAACCCACCACAATGAAATAAAGAAAAATTAGCAGAACTATTTTTGTCTTACCATTCTGTTTCTTGCCCATCACTTACCTGTGAAACTTCCTGTAAGTCTCTGGAGCTTATCACATGCTCTTGGAGCTTCAGGACATCTTCAGCATATATCTTAATAAGAAAGCACTGCTATCTTAATAACTGGAAGAGTTATATTTCTCAGATATCTTAAAATAAAGAGCTTATATCAATGCATACTCAAAAATAATTCATTTGTTGTGTTACATTTCCATGGTTCACCTCTTTTGCTTTATGCTTGGGGTTTCTGTTTTGATTTTTTTCTGTTGCTTCTTTTTTTTTTTTTTTCTTTCTTCTGGTGGTAACTCTTTATTTAAATCCATTTTCTTTCCTATGAAACTTTTCATTCAAAAATGTTTTCTTTCCTATGAAACTTTTCATCTTCTTTATAATGTCTTCTTCAGAACTGAACACCCTAAGTAGTCTCTAAACTAAGGAAGAAATCATCTCCACATAAGTTAATGAAGCAAAAGAATGTAAGAAGACCAGAACTACATTTTTTTTCCTGTGGTTTCTGTAGTTTTCTTTTACTTATTGATGACCCTGAATCATTACAGAATCAACAATAGGCTATATTTCACAGGACATTACACTTCACAAAAGAAGTGAAAGGAGAACTAAGAACCAAAAAAAGAAGATTTAGAAAACATAATTATAGATTAATAGTTATGACCTCTGTGTGTAACAAAAAATTTTTGTTGCTAATATGGTAGAAATACACAATTACTGACAAACAATCATCAGGATGGAAATGGACAGTAGGACTCCAGGAAGGGTAGAATGTAGGATTCAGCATTCCTCAAGTCCTAAGTGAGTAACTGAACAATATTTGTCCATTAGGGCAACTAAAATATCTATGTGAATATTCTTTGTTATAAAAGGAGAAATTCATAGTTAATAGGAAAAATAGAGGAGAGAGGAAATTAAAAAGGAATACTTTACAAAAACTGTCAACAGTAAATGATTCTGATTGCTTTAGATTTCTAAATTAATTTACATCCTTTTCTAATAGGGTGCACAAATCAATAGAATGAGCAAAATTAACTCACATCTGCTATATATTATTCATGGAGTAAGCTATCAAAAGAACATAGAAACTACGATCCTGGATACGATACTTCCAATAACTTGCAGTTATTTTACCTCTTCCTAGGTTGAACTCACAGATTTTAAATAAAAGAAAACAATTTGAAAAGCATTGTTAGAAAGTGCATGAACAAACAAGTGGTGTACAAAGACCCTGGAACTAAGGAGTATGCATGTCTTTCTTTAGAAGTGTAGGTCCAGAAAGAAGTTGAAGGTAACAAAATCCTCTGCTTTAGCCCTGTTAGTCAAGTACAAGTAAGGTTTATGTTGGAGTATCAAAGCTGTTTATTGAGTCTATATATCACTTGTGTACACTATGTACAAATCACACCAGTGATGTATGAAGTTGTACCTGAAAGGCAAAGCTGTGAAATGGAAATCTAGCTGTGGTCAGGTTTTGTCAGAACTCCACTAACCCTAATCCTCTGTGAAGTAATTCCAAGCATGTTCTAGCCTGCAGCTAAATAAAGGACAAGCTAAGAATCAAGAAAAAGGACATGAGACAGGACCTTCATTTCAGAGTCTGGATTCTAATTTCAAAAATGTCAAAGTAAATGGAAAGGGATTTTTATTTAAATAGAACCATGGCCTTGGCTAAAGATTTCATGAAGCAAAGGTGGAAACAGAATGCCAAACAACCAGGCAAGGAGGACCATATGAAAGGCCAAAAAAAAACCCCAAAAGCAAAAAAAAACCCCAAAAAAAAAAAAAACCAAAAAACAAAACAAAACAAAAAAAACCAGAAAACAGCAACAGCAGCAAGAAAAATCTGTAAAACAAAAACAAACAAACAAAACAGGAAAAAAAAAGGAAAAAACCCAACACATTACCAGAAGTCAGACCTTATTGCAATTTGCTGCATACTTTTTTTCAACATTAGGTTATGCTTTTGTGAAGAGCATTTAATAAGCTTTCTAGGAGACAATTTGTAGATGTGTTAGGCCAGAATAAATGACCAGAGTGATCCTTTATGACATGAATATCTATATTTAATAACCCCGTGGGATTGTTGTTAGACATTTTTGAAGACTGAGCATGTCTAGAAACACTGTACCCTAGAGTATAACACCAGCAAGAAAAACCAGAAAACAAAGGTAATCTGGAATGGCTGACCACCTACAGAGGGTCCTGAGGGGGCAAATATATTAAGTGTCTAGTTATTTTGTCCTCTCTCAAGGACCTGGTACTACTCATTTACAGCAAGACACATCATGAGCATTTTCACTCTGCTGTAAAATTAACAGGGGACTACAGTCAGACAATGCACAGCTCAGCTCAGGGTTTGAAAACTCAGGTCAAGTAAGGATCTCAGTTAAAACTCAAAAGATACTATCTAAAATAATAGAAGAGAAGAAATAAAAGAAATGGAAGGCATACTGGGATGCCAAAACTGAAACAGAAAAGTTTTTTTTTCAGCACAGTCACTGTTTCAATGAGGATCTTTTTAAAAGAAATATTTTATTGTCATCAATTGATGTGATAAAGATATATGTGAAAGGCACCAGCAATAGAGTATCTCAATATACATTAAATATAGCTAACAGACTGATAGAATATAGATATATTTAAAATATCTTTACACTGGTGAGTTACTAATGAAATGGGAAAAGAAAAATCAAAATGATTGAAGGGAGAAAAAGATTTGAGTATACAGTTTATTAAAATATTATCAGGACAGCAAAAAGATATGCTGTCTCTCTCCATTATTTGGTCTGCACAAATATCAGCTGTGGATGGTTGAGTAAATGGTAAATATTCATAATTAGGAATTGTGAGATTTACATATTGAAATTAAATCTTCTGAACAATGAGATTCTCATACTATTTCATTAATTTTCCTCAGGCCTATGGACAGTTCCCATTCCTTGATGTGTTTATTTTTATGGGAGACTTAAATAATTCTGACAGGAGGACAAATGAAAAACTAACAAGCTTCATTCCACTTCTGGGGTCAGAAATATCTTCCACTGCTCTACAGTTTAATTAGAGATCACTAAAATTATACAAGTGTAAGCAAAATAATGGATACTACAATTTCCATTGGGATGCAGATGAACTAATTTTGCTTCCCATCCTCCTGCCCAGGAAAGGAAATGTGAGAAACAGAGTGGTTTAGGTGAAAATTTTGTTGAGAAGATCTGAGAACTTCTCATGATTGGATGATTGAATCCAAGGCACCATTTTTTGTCAGACAGGTATATAATCTCTAGGTTATTCACCTGGATGGGAAGGCACCTCTCATATCAGTGATTAATATTAAAGGTAAATAATGTGTAATGATAAATCAAATAAATTTTCTCTTTAGTGATTTACAGTTGCATGGAGAAGCTGAGAAGGGATGCCAAATTCTCCTGAAAGTTAAGGGTCATGATTCGATTGGATCAATCAGAAGCACTTGCACTTTCAGGCAATTTCTTACTCAGCAGCCATCAGATTCATGATGTGCTTATTCACATTGAAAAGTGCTGGTTTCCAAGTGAAATTTAATATTGTCTCTCAAATGGGACAGGTTCCTGTGTCTGAAATCAGTGTTAAGTAGGGCTCTGGAAAGGAACTGATTAAATGAAATATTTTTTAAAGAAAGAGGTCAGGTATACAAATATTGTTTCTTTGTTTTAGAAACAATTTTGAAAATAAGATTTTGATAATTATATTGCGCAGTATTATTTTAACATATTCTTTTTTTTTTAAGAAAAATCAAACCTCTTTGGTTTTGGATAAAATTATTTTCTTCTTCTTTTTTTTTTTAATCATTTTGTAGCATTCTCTTGAGGCAATACCGAGAAGCACTTATGGATTTTTCTTAAAACCCATTATGCACAATACTTTTGAACTTCAGCAAAGATATTAAAGATAGAAACCTCTCACTTACTTGTCTTCAGTTCCATAATACATATTTGCTTTTCTTAAATTGTTATGGTCATTTTTCAGAACAGTTAAAGTTACAGAAAGTGACCAGTGATAAGATGACAAGTTTTGCACCTGACAAAGGAATTAATGCTCCCTGGGAAAAGAATTGCCCAATACCTATGCTTGTACAATGACAAGAGCATTTGGATATGTTCAGGTGTTAAAATAGAAATAAAAATTTCTTGATAGATGCTTTATTTATGACAGACCAGTCTTCTTCAGCTCAATACTTGAAAGTCTGTTCCTAAAGCAAACACTGTGTTCCACCATTTGTTCTCAAAAACCATTCTGAAATTGAAATTGTCCTTATTAAACAAATAGGGGTGACTTAACTGGTTGTTTCAGAGACAGCCAGACCCTCCCAGGTCAGTTTGTCTTCAGTGACAGAGCTCGGCAGAGTTATACAGAGCAACACTGCTACAATTTGTTTCATTTTGGTTTTTTTTTTTTATTTAGTTTTTTCATTATTTGGAGAATAAGAAAAGAATAATGCAGCAGAAGATGAAAATCCTTTCATCCTGGGTTACAACAAATAAAATTTGTGGATGTAGATACTGCTGGCATTTTGGCTATTTTCCACTGCAAGCAAACTAAAAATTTCTTCTAACATCAGGGCTTTAATGGAATTTCAAGGCTATGCTACAAATTCAGAATTAAAAACACTGGGTAATTAGATTTCCACTGAAAACAAAATAGGGATAGCTGACATTGTTCGGCAGTTTTCATTATGAAAACTAATGGCACTGCAAGATTTTGAAGTCTGAGCAGGAGTCCCAGTTTATATATGTGATATGTGGATTCAGTTCACTCCCAATTGCACAGCAAAGCTCAATTTTTCTTCCACTTTGTGCAGTTTGCATCCCACCGTACTGGCAGCTCGACTGCGGATAAAATTTGAAGTGTTAGCTCTACATTAAAAGAATAATATAATGAGAGCAGTAATAGATACAGACTGATTTATCATTGCAGGACAAATCACTCTGTTTCTGTGTACCCCTGGAAGTACAGAACAAGTAGAAAATAAACTGGTGAAAGCACAAACTCAACTCAAGGAGTTTTTCATTATGGGTTTTTTATTTGCTTCCTAGAAACA
The DNA here is from genome assembly GCF_037042795.1 of Molothrus aeneus. NCBI lineage: Eukaryota > Metazoa > Chordata > Aves > Passeriformes > Icteridae > Molothrus > Molothrus aeneus. The sequence goes on from NC_089648.1 coordinate 100,931,781, forward strand.
GTATTTCTTCAGAATAAATGCAATCCATTTTTTATTTTGTGCGATGTGCAAAACAAAACTAATTCAATTAAATTACCATTCAGAAACTTGTTGAGCTTTACTTTGCAAATGTGGATGTGCTTGAGAAACACAAGGGACTCAGTGAGCACCTGCAGAAATGAATCACTGTGCTTTGTGTGTGTTTGTAGATAGTTATTTGACATGTTGCCTCATTGAGATATAAATAAGACAGATAACACAATTAGATTTTTTTTCACACATAATAATAAAAGCTGTGCTTTGTCCTTTGCACATGACTTTGAGTTGTTGCAATTCCACTCAAGTCATGTTTTCGAGTTTTGCCTCATAACCATGAGGACTAAAACCTCAACTTTTACATAAAAGCTTGGATAAGCACCTAATTTATTTATTCCAAAGTATATATTAAAAAAAAAAAACAAAATAAAAATAAAAGGATAGAAATGAAAAAAAAAAAGAGCATATAAAAGGACAATCTATACAAGACCTGTAGACCTGTGAAAGAAATAAAACACAAATTGCAACCTTCTTACTTTATCAGAATGCATGACATACTTCATGACTCTAAATCCACCAGCAACAGAGGAAGGATGCAGAAAAGTAGTGAATTAAGACTGGTCTGAAATGAATCTAGCAGTTGTTTTCAGTTAGCATTCTTTGGTTCAAATTGCTTTAAAAACATATTAAAACTGTAGCCTTTGCTACTCATTTACTCTATTTTTTATGTCCCATTGTATTTCCCTCTGTAGCTTGACTGCATTTTGCTACACCATAGTATAACGATGTTTCACAATCATTGCTATGTAATAAACTTAGATTTTTATTTAATTGTTACCAGTAGTCTAATATAAAAAAACATTTTCTCTGAGTTCAGTACTGCTAGTCCTTCTGTTGCTGTAAACCACCAGCAGTTTGTGCTGATCTTTTGATGGATCAGCAATTCTTCAAGTGGGCAGACAGTGAAACATAGACTAATGATTCATGATTGAAAACAGTTTCATTTGTTTAATTTCTAATAACTGCAGTAATTGTAAATTTAAAATAGTAGTGACATGTTTTTAAAAAATATTTTAAAATGTGGTTTGGCATTTTAAGAACATTGTACATTCTGGATTCTCAGCAAAGTGAAAATATCAGTTCAGAGATTCAGAAGAAGGAGTAAAACTTTTTTTTTCTTGCTCAGGAGTCCAAAAATCATTGCAGTCCTTCAAAAATCGTTCCTTGCAAATATGAATTCATCTCCTTGTTTTCCCTGTGGTAATGAACTCTACCTACAAGAGAAATTACTAACAAACTTATTATGAGGTTATATAAAGTGTATTTCTTTCAACCTCTTGTTACTTCTTCATTACAAGTCAGAAAGAAATATTTTAGGCTAAATATCATACATTGTTGAACCTTCAACTGGAAGATTTTTAATTTATTTTACATGGAAAAAAAGAAAGTAGAAAACAAGTAAGTCTGTGTAAGATAAACTTTATTTTGTTGTTTTTTACTATTGCTGTTCTTTTATTCATCTGTTAGGCTAAGACATAGAAAAAGTTGTTTATTTTTTTATAATTTATTCCTTACCTCTATTCTGAGCTCTCTTGTCTGAGCTCTACTGATCTTTGCTTGGGTCTTATCTTTTCAGAGTGCCTACTGGGGAATATAACACAAGCAGCCTCTGACATTTGCACCATTGTTCTGTGACACATCAACATTTGTAATATCCATAACAGAATATTTTGTTGCCCATGGCATTGTGGGAGTCTAGGGGTTATTTTGTGCTGTCAGTTGCTCTTTATTCCTTAACTCCATGATGTGCAGGAGATCCCCAGAAACTAATGCTCTTCTAAAACTATGTCAGTGTTAAAGCACTTACAACAAACTGAACAGCAAAATGCTATATTAGCTCCAAGTATGCACACCAGGGTTCCATGGGCAATCAAACTTGCTGGAATTAAAGGTCAAGAGATCAGGACTGTAACTTTAAGCAACCCTGGGGAAGTCAACTATCTTCCACCTTTGTTGTATTATGCAAGCTGTCCATGATCACAGAAAGTGAAAAACAGCTATCAGATCACAGGATCTTTTCAGAGCTAGAAGCACCTGCAGTTAGGAACAAAAGAATTCACAAAGCCCTTCTTTCATAAGGGAGGGCTTAGTAACACTCCTTTCAGTGTGCTACTCTTTGGTAAATGTGTGTACAATCATCTCAGCAGAAGACAATATAATGGGCACTTAAATTTTATAATGAATCATTTTCCTGTGTTCAGGTTGTCAGAGGAAAAAGTAGCAAATTAATTTATTGAAAAAAAAAATCCAGAGCATTGAAAGAAGTTTGCATTTTAAAACATTTATTAAGGAACAGTCACTGGACTAAAAGAAATGACAGAGTAAAATAAATGCAAAGAAGTTGGATTAGTTACCATTTCAGAATTAGGAATGAAAGAGCAAAAATATGCCCAAAATATGTGTTGTAACTTTCCTAATCCTATCTGATTATGGAGTACTTACACTGGGTCCCAGGGAGGGGTAGTGAGACATGGATATGAGCAGCCTGGCTAACACTAGGAAGAGTGATCAACACCAAGTGCCAAGACATTCAGGCTAAATCTGTGCTCTATGTAATACAGTTAATTCTAAAAGCAGTACCTACTCCTGCTCAGTGTTATATTGTTGCCTATATTAGCATTTTAATTTTAATCAGAACTGCAGTTCTCACTCAGCTGTCCTGATAATCCTACTTACCGCTTGTTATTGCACATACAAATTAGCATGAGCTCAGAGATCACAACCTGGGCTCCTTTCTGATGAAATTAAACCAGAAGATGTGCTTCATGAGTGCACCTAAATGCTCTCTGCCTGCTAATAGACATAAGTCCCTGGAAATGAACTAGAGTAATATGAAATTAAATCTACCAAAATATATACAGTAAACCTATCAACTCTCTGGCATTACCTACTTTGTTCAACACTTGCTCCTGTTGCACTGCCAATGTAGACACAAGGTTTACCTTCACTATTCCACCATGCAATCTTCAGTGTCCAATGTTTCTCCTTACAAACTAAGGGTAGGTGAGCCTCAGACTACTCACAGATCTCATCAGTTTTGCTGCATGGTGAAATCAGGACTGATTTGTTTTTGCACCTATGTAAGACACATTAAGAAATATTAATGGTTAATGGCAATCAATTGGCCATTTGCAGAAGCAGCAAAGGGTGCTTTGCTAAGGCCAGGTTTGCACCCCCCAATCTAATGGAGGAGGTTTTTGTGTGCTGTGACAAAACTTCTGATGACACAGGACAGAGGGGATGCACTCCCACCACCTGAGAATGATCATAACAAACCAATCTTTCTTTAGCAACAAGCTGGATTTTGAGCCACACTGGGGGAAACTGATTAGAAACACATCCTACAAAAGTGGGATAATACTTTTTATCATGACAATGTCCTGTCTTACACAGGTGATTCAGGTGTGAAACTCCCCTCTGGGGTAGGTATGGGGACACGTACACATTGGCCTGAAGGAATTCATCCTTTCCAAAGAGGCATAACTGGCTCAATTATATGAGAAGCAGCTGTCATGTCTTAGAAGGTATCATAACATAAGTCACCCAAAGTGCCCTCAGACACATTTCTAGGACCTTCCACCAGAGAACTGCTCATGATCTACTGTGTTACAACACACAGTGTAAAACTTTTCCCCAAGGGGAGGTACCTCGGCATTCCCACCTGAATGCTTATTAACCCACTGAACTTTGTATTCTGTGGGCTTTCCCACCCGTGACAGATCAAAACATCTAAATGGCAACAACCAAGTCTCACTAGATCTTTCCTCTCCTCTGTCTACCTCTTGTCCTTTCTTTATCTTTCTTTCTTTTCCTTATATATTTTCTTAAGCAATATTTTTCCACAATATAAACTGTTGCCTTCCTACAGAAAATAGACAAAACACTACAAACCTCCTTTCAACTGCAATGAAATTGTTCTAAAATAAACCTGCCATATATGTACCTAAGCATCAGTCATTCAGTGTCATTTCACTCTAATCCACCCCAAGGGATCAATTAACAAGAACCTCAGTTGCCCTGGTCTTCTGGGGTGGATCAGAACAACCTTATATCAGGCATACCATAACACTCAATGTAAATTGAAAAGACAGTGGCTCATCTGGCTGAACATCCCAAATAGCACAAGTTGAAACGCATATCCAAAACAGCTTTGCAATTCCAGGATTTCTCCCCTTGTGTTCTCCAAAATGCTAAAATATTTCCTTAATTAAAGTTTATCTACTCTATTTGAAATTATGTATTGAAATGATTAATAATATATGGTACAGAGAGCCTCCGCTCTATATTATTATGTTTTGAAAAGAGCATTGTAATCTGAATATCCAGTTAGAAAAAATTATATTAGAAACTCAGAGTTGGAGGAGGTGACTCAATCACAAATCATGCAGGAGTAACTGATACAAGCACTGGACAGTATAACACTTATTGTATTAAGAAGTTCTTTAGAGCTATATGTGGCACACAGCAATTGAAGAATTATGCAATATGCTGTTTAGGTCAAAGGTGTGAACTGCAGGTTGATTTCACATGGCAGGCTTTCCCAGCACTGAAACAATGCAAGCCCTGTTTATGCATCCTACAAACATATATAAATGCAGTGTTTGTTAAGTGACTGAGAACTTCTAGTATCAAGTGAAACTTAGCACAGAGGTGTTCAGTGGCAAATTATTCCCATGTGTACATTGGCCCAATAGATCTGGTTTTCATGCTTTAAAGCATCTATCCTACTCTCTGCCCATGCAAGTCCATAGACTGTCAGTGTGTACTCATCAAAAAATGGAGAATATAATATAAGAAATAGAAGCTATTCTTGCTTTCAGTGTCTGGACTAGAAGACACCCAGGCATTTTGTGTATGCTTTTTTATTTATCACTGCAGGACTGCTATACTCAACCTGACCTAATATCTCTTCTCTTTCCAATCCTGCTCTCCCAGAAAGGGCAGGATATTATTTCACACCACATGGGAGTCACTACTAATGTTCTTTTCAATTTTAAAGCTCATTTTACAAACAGTAGTGTAATTTTTAAGACTTTTCCAGGATGTTATTTGAGTCATTAAACTTCTTCATGGGGATATGTTCTTTTGAAATGTATGCTGCACATAGGAGAGCAGGGACAGGAAGAGATTAGCTAATTCTCCTGTAAATGCTCATTTTGTTTCAGGGGAAACCAGGTTCAATATCTTCACCTAAGATGAAGCATCAGTCCTCTCCTTATCTTTGTTTCCCACTCCCAGTCTGTTACAGCAGCTCTGTTAATATTCCCAGCGCCTCACTGATACTTCTCTGCAGAAGTAGAGAAAAGGACATGGTGAAGTGGCAAGAACAGAGATAATAACATAACCAAAATCCAGTACAGGAAAAAATAAAAAGGAGACCAATGATGGCAAAAAAGCCAAATTAGTACCACACCTATTAAACCTAGACCCCATCACAGTCATACAGAAAAAGTAACACAAAAGAGAGCTGATTAGTTGAAAGACAGTTGGCTTTTAATTTCCCCAAAAATGTTATTTCAGCCAACTAATATTCAAATAAACCAATGATGCTAATACTGCTTCTTTTATGAAGCTGTATAGCTTTTCCAAATATACCAGATTAGAAGGCATTTTTAATTTTCATGGGGAAAGGAACATGTGCCTATATTTGCAGTTTGCTTTGAGTGAGGGATGTATCATTGAAGGAAACCTCCTTATTGCCAGCATTTTCCATTTTTTAGTTGTCATCACAGTGCTTCACAGTCCAGACACATTTCAGCAGATTTTGACTTGGACTAGAAATGTGTCTGGTGTGGACTAGACTTGAAGCTTATGCTTCATATTTTCCTAATGTAGACATCAGCAATAAAACTCTCACTGTACATTTGAGAAGAATGGCCTAACTGATTGGCAGCTTTAACCATGTCAAAAAATGGCTGAGTCAGTTTTTTTGAGCTGTTTTTCTCTTTCTTATCTTCAAGGAAAATAAATTCTGCCATAAGTACCAAAAATGGGAGAGTCGGTTTAAAAGAATATTTTGTTAGAAAATGGCTATTTAATATAGGGGCTTATAATGGAAACTGTTTTTTTCCATCTCAGTTGCAGCTGTTACCATTCTGACAAAGTCTAGTAGCTAATGAAAGGTGTGTAACATTTGCAAAGTGTTTGCTCTTTCAGGAAGAAAGAGGAAATTCATAAAATGTTTAGAAAGGTGTATAAATGAATGCAGAGAATGGAAGCTATTTGCTGGCATGTGAAAAGATTTTATTGTAGAAATAAGCCACTCAGAGAAAGACCTATACATATATAATATGTAGAAAAGGCATCCAAATTTGAGAGCATTAAAACCTATTACAACACTTCATATATCCCCAGAGAACCCAGTTCTTATGCTATCAGTCTAAGGATTTGTGAAAAAAGTTGCATAAACATCACATAAAATAATTGTAACTAAATTATTTCTTGCAAACTACACATGTATAAAGACTAATTCATAACAAATGTCCATGTCTCTTACTCACAAATTCTCTAATTCATTCTTGTTTTTATTACCCTCCACTCTATAAAATGTTGTAAGGGCAGTACACATGTATTTATACTTGTCAGTCATACAACCTATAAAGTTAATGCAATTATCAACTTTAAATTTTCTTCTCAAAAAAATGTAAGATAAACTTGAAACCCCAAAGAAAAGATAGTTCTGATTACACTAATAGAAAAGCTAACATCCAGACTGTCACTAAGGCTTCAGAATCTGGAATATTTGAGTGGAAAAGACCTGTGCTGACTGCACTATTTGATCCATATCTTACAGCCATAATTAACACCATGCCTTATTTTCACCTCACACAATTTTCTGTGGCCATGGGAATGGTCTCATAAAACATTAATTGTCATTGTCAATCTAACTAGGTTTCAGACCCAAATGACACTGAAGTCCTATGTCACAATATTTTTTTGGGAAAAAAAGGATGACTAGTGAAACTTTTGCAGGTAAACTTGCAGGGCCATAGGCCTTGCCCCTTGTAAATATATGTTTTGCTTTGGTTCCTCATCATGATACAGATAAAAAGACCCCTTTTTGTGCCAATAATGAGTATATTGACTGAAGCTATAAAAATTATTGGAAAATATTTGAAAAGATGATGGAACAACTAAGGGCACATTTCTAATATCACTAAGGTGATATTTCCAGGACCAGAAGGAAATAACAATTCAGTATATGGCAAATGTATATGTGTATTTTCTTTGCTTAGATAATAGTACTTTGTATATTTGTCATTGGAAGATTACAGGAATGCTTCTAAAAAAGAATAAAGTGCGATTTCTGGATAATAAATAGGACTGTGAAGAGATCTGCTTTCCGTATCTACCTTTCACATGCACTTCTGCTATAACCTTGGGCAAAACATATTCCAATTACACTTTTCTCAGTTTTTCTAGCCATAAAATAGAAATGATACTTCCTCACCTCACTGGAATGAGGTCATGGTCATCTTGGTACTGTTTATTGCACGTATTTCAGAAGACAGGCAGCTATACAACTCAAGTAGTCTTTCATAAGGAAAATATCATACAATTCCCTGTATGCATCGAACAGTGAGGTTATTCCCCACATCTCTATTGTATCTTTCCTCTTGTTCCATTTCCATTTGAATGAAGCCTCTGTTAATATTTTCTGTTAATCACATTAGCAGGTGAAAAGTTCAGGATACATTAAACTCAAAAGGAATACTTTACATGCAAGTCAAAGTATGAGTCTTTTTAAATTATTTGTTTCTCTAGAAAATATTTCTTTGATATTTTCTTTGTTATTTTTTTCTTTTACCTGCCAGATGCCAACATATTTACCTAGAGAGAAAACAGTTTAAACTTGGCATAAGAAAATGTGATTAAAATACTCAAATGTTGCATAATTAACCTGTCAATTGCTTTTGCGTGATGTATGATTGGCTGTCTCAAAGAAACTGTAGATTTAATAGAATTTAAATATTTTTCATGATGCACGTCTGACAAAAGATGAACTGGTACATGTCTAAACATCATGGGTTTTCCAAGAACTTATACTAGGATAAGTGTACTATGGAATTCCAGTTCACAGTTATTCACAAATTTTTAGCAACTTCTTGAATCCATTATGCATTTCTCAACTCTGTATGTAAATGTCAGGATATTCACTGAAGTCAGTGCATATCACTTCACTGTTTTCATTATCAACTCTCTTCTCAAGCTTAGGTCAGTGTCAGTCAAAGGCTTCAGTGATGCCAACCCTTATGTGTTAGCATTCTGTTAGAATATTTTGAAACTCAGTACAAGTATACACAAGCATGTTTAAGTTATTTCTAGTCACATACTACTCTTCTTATGGAGTGAGAGGGTAGGGGGAAGAAAAAAGTGAGAGGATCTAAAAGTTCTAGATTTTTTGAGACACGTTTTTAAGAGTTTGAATTTTCTCATGTATGTTGGAGGTAACCTGGACTCCAATGTTGTCCAAAGACAACATGAACAATGTAGGTAACTGGAAGAGATATATATTGGACAATGTAATTCTAACCACTGCAGTACACAAAAATCTTCATGGATATTACAAAATCCTGGGTGCCATGTTTTAACCTATTCTGAAAAAATTAAAACAAGAGAAGGATTTTAAAAGCCATGCTAACAAAATAAATAATTGAAAACCTATTTCAAATGGGGGAAAAGTAATTGAAAGAAGTAGTTTAAAATGTTTTTGATATTACAAGTCTTTTAGTAAAGGATGAAGTGACGTTAAAGTAAGACTGAGTTGCTGTGTAAACTAAAGGAAGGAAATTGACATAATGTAGATTGATAAAAGATCTGGAAAGTTTCTTCATGAAAATGTAGGAAGACCAAAGATAACTTTTCCAAACTGTCTAGTCCTCGTGTGTAAAATAGGGATCAGGAAGAACATTTTAAGAATTGTATATTTACAGGAGAACCTCATGCAGCAGCTAAAGAATGCCATGTCTAAATAGGATGTATTTATGTGGAAGAGACAATAAGACCAACCACAACATATCATCAAGTCTAATAACTAGGAAAGGGCACTAAGAAATATACCTGCATATGCTGGGTTTGTGTTCATGTAACAAAGGTGGGTTTTTGTAGACATTCATATCACCACCCACAACAGGAGCCCCATATGGGCCTTTCTTCTGTTTTAATCCCATGGTGAATGTACATTTCCCATACAGCTTTTCATACAAATTCCACCATCCTCCAAAATCCCCAAGGAGAGGCTCTTTTCAGAAAAGGCCTGAGGTTGGCAGGTTCTCACATAAATAACAATATTGTAAAATAATGTCAACGACAACAGAAATGGTCATAAAAATTTCTGTTTCCTTTTTCTTGATGTCTGCTTTCTCATGTGTGAAAACAGCATCAAGTTGTGAGTTCAAAATACAACTACCTACTGCAAATGTAAATATCAGCACATTCCAGAGTTAGACTTGTAAATTTCTTCACCTCTTGTTTTAGGGCAATAAGCCAATGTATCTGGCTTCTAAACATACATAAGTTGTCAATATTTTTGTCACAAATGGCTGACCAACAAGGAAAGAGCATAATAGTACTTTGCAATATTTTACTGCCCCAGGCAAAAGAATTGAGTATACTATTGTAATCTAAGAGTGAAAACATTACAGAGGCTTTGCTTTGTAATTTGAGCCAAGTCAGTATAAAAATTGCAATCATAATAGTCTATTATATATTGGACCAAGTTTATGGGAATTGAAGACTATTACTACAGTAATAATGGTCATTGAACTGTGCTTCTCTTTATATTCTTGCACACACAATTACTCTAGTATCACATCAAATATCACTTGAATAGGTATTGCAATAGTTTGAAATTCACCTCCTCCCTTCCATAAAGCAAAGTAAATACATCTTGTGCTGTTAATACAGGTGAAGAAGAAATATATGAAGAAGAAGTTATACAGCTGAACTGTAGATGTTACTCACAAACATTGTGTATGAAGAGTGTTCATAGTATATAGAACTTACATATGTCCTCTATATAATTTTTTATCCCAATACATACAATCCGGGAACCCTATAATTCTACACTTGGGGCCCCAGAGTCATTCTTATGCAGAAGGAAACTAAATGATTGTGAAAGAAAGGAGGAAATCTAAGCAGATGTAAAAAAGTATGTATATTTTGAAAAAGCAGCAATTCAAAAGGAGGAAATTTATATAAAAGTCATCACTCCACTATTCTGGACCAATGGAATAGATATAATCTTTTCAAAGCACATAGCTAGAATATTTGATTTGCAGCACATGTAAAGTTTTTTTTTCTGGTCTAAGACTGGGCTCAAAGTAGCTGAAAATTGTGTGAAGAGTGTGTGTCTCTCCTAATTTTTTAAGTATTAATCAAGAGATAAAGATGTGAAAATTTGAATTAACAAAGTAGGTTTCCAGATTGTTTTTGTTTATAGCTGTCAGGCACTCTCTATGATTGGTCATTAATTTCAGAATATATAGGAATTCAAAAGCTGAAATAATTTAATGGGTGAACTGTATAAAAGTGCTTATGCTGATAAAGCTAGATAACATATGAAGTGACAAAGATGGTAGTCAAGAAAGAGTATGTTGTATTATTCAGAGACATGTTATTTTCCATAAAAATCTAAATGCTTTCAGCATGCAGGCATTTAAAAACACTTTCTGGGTTAATTAACTATCTTTGGGGGGAGCTAGAGAAGAATTTCTGAAGACACATGTTATCATCTGTACTTGGGAGTACTGACTTAGAAATGATCTAAAACACAGTGCTTGCTTACAAGTACATTATCCACCTAAGAAATAATAACACCTTCTTACCTACTATTTTACTTAGGGCATTTCCCAGATTTATAATATAAAATTACAGCTATTTAAATAACAAAAGGAAAATATGTTGCATACAAACTACAGCTTTCTTTCATTTCACACTCTCTTTTCAATTTCTGTGCCAGGTTTGTACGCTTGCTTGTTTTTCCCCATCAGATTTGGCATACAACTGACTTCTATGATGTTTGCTCAACTATAGGTGGAAAAGGAATGAAACAAAAGAAATGAGGACATAATTGTGTGTGAGCCATTCAACACAGCTGTTGTAAATATCATATTCTTGCATTATGCTGTGTCCTTTACATAAAAAAAAGAATTGTGATTGCCACCATTTGGAGCTGTTTTCCTTTGTTTTTCATAAAGAAATTCTTTAATTCTTTAAAAGATTTAATTCTTCTTTAATCTTGCTCGCTTTATTAATTTTGTTTTGGGTGGTTTTGCTTCTTGTCAACCTTTCCTTAAGGACTTTGATTTTTTTTCCAGCTAAAATACATTCTCTAAGATTTATGTGGCAGTAAAAAGAAATGTGTTTTCTAAGCTTAATGTAAAACAGGAGTACCAAATTTCATCTGTATCCTCATGTTCTGATTACCAGAGGCTGACCCTAATCCAAAGATTTCACTCTGTGGGTCAGTAGATTAAGTCAGATTTTTTGACTTCTTAAATTTTATTTGGAGGGAAAATTTTGCTACTCTTACTCAGAATGGGTCAGATTCCAGATTTTAAGGTGTATTAACATGAAATCATATGATTTCATATAATATCACTTAGCCGTGGGGGATAATCAGCTGGAAATTACCTCAGTGCCTCATTGTGACTAACATGCTAATGTTACCCTCAGATAGACTCCCTTAAGGTAAGCAAGGTAGACTATGTAAGACTAAGGAGTGTATATTATCCTATTTTCAGCAGTAAAAAAACCTTTACATGGATATTGTGTATATTCTGAGATTCAAGACTGAAAGAAGATAATGAAGAACCATAGGGAAACAGAAATTTGACAATACAGAGCTCTTTAGACTAGTAAACAAGACTGTAAATTGAACAGAATCTGAGTAAAATTGATATTGAACTATCCCAAGTCTCGCTACCTATTTGAATATTTTTGAATGCATTTTTCTGGTTTCCACATGACCAAACATTATTATAAGAAACTTGTGGTTTGATACTTTTAATGGTCCCTTTTCTTGAACTATAAATTAACTTATTTTTTTAAAGATCAGATATGCTTTTCTGCATAGCAATTTGGCCTAATATTCATTTAATCTAACAGACTCCCTAGGTGTGTATCCTTTTCACACACATGAGGAAAAAAATATTTCTAAGATTTGGCAAAGCTATTGTACTCAAATGGTGAAGTTGATTTGCATGTGCACAATAATTTCAATATGCTCTAATTGCACATACTAAGAGTCTCTGTCTTGTGGGTGCACTCTTTTTAAGTCTTTCAGGATTCATGCCAGATTCATGCTGGTGCCCACCAGCTCAAATTCCTGGACACTAAATAACTCAGAACACAGGGGAATCAGAAATACAGTCATTAGTGTAAAAACCAGTAGTCCACTATGCAAAGAGCATAATTTTCAGGTGTAATTAAGATCCCAGTTGTTTTACATTTCCTCTGTAATCACTGGAGGCATGAAAAGCCAGAATTCATCAATTCAATTTTTCTGAATTCTAGACGACTTCACCTGAGTAGCTAAAATATTGTTAAATGTGTTTGAATCTTAGTCTATAAAATGTCTGTTGGTTTAAATGATAACTTGTATAAAGGAGCTGTGTTTCCTTCCTTCCTTCCTTCCTTCCTTCCTTCCTTCCTTCCTTCCTTCCTTCCTTCCTTCCTTCCTTCCTTCCTTCCTTCCTTCCTTCCTTCCTTCCTTCCTTCCTTCCTTCCTTCCTTCCTTCCTTCCTCCCTCCCTCCCTCCCTCCCTCCCTCCCCTCCCCTTCCCTCCCCTTCCCTTCCCTTCCCTTCCCTTCCCTTCCCTTCCCTTCCCTTCCCTTCCCTTCCCTTCCCTTCCCTTCCCTTCCCTTCCCTTCCCTTCCCTTCCCTTCCCTTCCCTTCCCTTCCCTTCCCTTCCCTTCCCTTCCCTTCCCTTCCCTTCCCTTCCCTTCCCTTCCCTTCCCTTCCCTTCCCTTCCCTTCCCTTCCCTTCCCTTCCCTTCCCTTCCCTTCCCTTCCCTTCCCTTCCCTTCCCTTCCCTTCCCTTCCCTTCCCTTCCCTTCCCTTCCCTTCCCTTCCCTTCCCTTCCCTTCCCTTCCCTTCCCTTCCCTTCCCTTCCCTTCCCTTCCCTTCCCTTCCCTATTTTCTTCCCTTCCTCTTTTCTTCCTCTTTTCTTCCTCTTTGCTTTCAGTGTTAGGAAGTGGCAGCCTCACTGAGCTTTTCACTGCCTGCTTCAGGCTAGTCTTGCATCTGATTCCAATATTTTATTTGGTTCCATTTCAGATGGAGCCCTGTTCAACAATATTTTCAAGAACTCAGAAAGGTAAATGAATGGTGAATACATTAATAAAACTCTTATTATGAGGTTTTTCCACCTTTGAGACTATGCCTAGGGAAGGAAACCTATCTTGCTTCTTTTCTCTCTCTCTGTCTCTCAGTCTGGCTAGCAGCATGGTAACAGCCATTTACCCATCAGGAAGAAACAACATATCCTAAGAACTTCTCCTGCTGTTATTTATGCCTGTCTGAAGCAATTTAATCTCTCAGCACTATCTTTGTCAGAAGAGTGGTTGGTGAGTGATGATGGAGATGACAAAGTTTATGATCAGTTAGACAGAAATAGGAAGGAGGCCTAGTAACATTGTTCTATGAAAATATTAGGTCACATTTGAATAAGAACATATGGACATATTTTGTCTTGACAATGTACAAGGGATAAACTGAGAAGCAGAGGAATTAGTCAGCGTCTTGACTTCTACTCCATAAGTGTAGTAGGCCTTACTGTCACCTTTTCCATGCTTCTACTTATGACATGCTTCTTTTTCTTTAGTTTAGTATTTTTTTCATTCACAAAAATATAAAACTGAATGCTGTTTTCAAAATAGCTCTGACAATGTTGCAACTGTAAGTTTAGTTTATATTTTTTATGTCAAAGTTTTCCAAAAGAAAATTTGCCAAAGGAATTGGCTGCAAACTTTATTAATATTACTCTTTTTATTGGAGGTGTCAATACAATTTTCCACTCTTTTGACATTATATGGTTACAAGAATCATACTAGACTCCCTTATAGACTTCCCAAGTGGGTTTTTTCAGAAGACTTTATGCTTAGGAATTTTTTTAAGCTTCTAGAATAAACAACATAACTGTTGTCTTCTTCCTAGAACCTCAGCAACATCTTTAAACTTTTCACATGTAAGTAGTCAATAATAAATCTGGTGTTTGGGTCACAGAAACTAATTCTGTAAAGGCTGAAAAAAGACATTTGAGAAAAACAGGCTTGTTTTCATTACCTGTTCTATCCCTCTCCCATATCAATCATACAACAAATCTCAAAGCCTATTTACCCAAAAGAAGCATTATTTCATCTCTAACATTTTGGGAATGACCTTTAAATAATATGTGTATTGTCATGCAGTATCTATGTAGAGTTTTAGTTTAAACATAATGAACAGTTGTAGAACATGAAACACTGCTAATGTTTTTACAAACTATCTGTCATAGCTCAATTGACATTTTCAATCAAATCCCTTGAGGGTGCTTGCTTCTACAAATAGCAGCCACAGTATGCACTTTTTTAATCAAAAGTTTTCTATAATGGTTAACTAATAATTTCTACTGTCACTTAGCACAGACTTTTTTCTGTGGAAAGCACCATATGCTCACTCTCTAACCATGCCAAAGTTACTGCAAAAAATTATGTGCAACGGAAAGAAGAAAAAAATGTAAAATGTAAAAAGTGTAAATATAAGTGTAAAAGCAGAGCACTGGTTGTCTGGAATCAAACTACCATCAAAGAAGGCTCTTCATCTGTTGGAAACTTTTAGTTTATCTCTGTACTTCCTCCATTTTCTACGAAGAATTTTTCATCAATTATGTTATGTCTGGTAGAGGATTTAGGGATTGATTTCAGTAAGCTTTGTATCAGGCATTTATTTAGATCCAAAATATTCATAAGGGAGAAAAAGCAAACTGCAGTTATACATGAGACACTATAATCTTTTCAATTTTTATGCTATTAAAAATTAAATGTAAAGTTTCATTTTGGAGAAATACAGATTTAAGAATTGGTCTAAAAACTCACCAAAATAGGTAACAAACACAGATTAAAAGCACAGAATAAATCAACAATATCAGTGAGATAAACCCAGCAATCTACTAGGGTTTTTTTTGCCAAGATTATCCTGACAGAAAAAAAGACTAATGAGGTAATTTCTTTTGCCATCCAGACAGCCTGTGAAGAGGAATGTGCCTAGTAATAACAGTAAAAATCCAATGCCCAAAGTGATATCATGGTTTTTCAATTCACAGAAAATATGGTCATAGTGTGCCATGCATTAACAGCATCCTCAGCAATCTGACTTTATGCTCCCACTAAAGAATGTCTGTAAAATGGACTTACACATGTAAGAGATGTCAGATTAGCAACTAGCAAATTTACAGGGTGTTGGGAAAACATTCAGAGCTGGCTCTTCAAATATTGCAACTCCACTGAGGTTGGCTGTTAGTCATCTATGTGTCTGAGGATTCCAGCCAATCTCTCCTGAAATTTTTTCCCCCTAGTTTATTTGGCTTGTGTGCTGGAGATAAGAATGATTTTGATTTACATAGTGCTGATATTTTTCCTAGCTTTTAATATGTGTTTCTCTTCAGATAACACCAACTTTTCATTGCATTTTTAACTTCTTCTGGTCACTTAATAACCAATTTTAAAGAACTATCCACGGATTAAAAATATATTTCCTGAATAAATTAGCATGCATAAATCACTATGTATATAGCCTCATTTCTATATATAGAAATTTTATTGCTCATATCCATTACTTAGCATTTATTTGCATTGAATTTTGTCTAGCACTTCATTGCCCAGATCTCTTGTTGTGTTTCCTCTCACAGCTGTGAAAAAGTAAATTGTCAGGCCCAAGATCATTATCTAAGATTTCCCCATAAACAGTAAAGTGTGTGATTCATCTTTCTGTTAGCACAAATGGATGAAGCAGCTTCCTAATGTATATATCTTTCCAAACTCTGCTGGAACCTTAAATGCCAAATTTAGTCTGGATATCAAACTTCTAGACACCTAAACTTAGTTTACATTAATTCCATCCTTAGTATCCTAAGATTTTACAACTACTTATTATATGCACATTTATCTTACTCTATTAAAAATAATTTTCTAATTGTTTCATCAGCAACTTCTGTGACCTCAGTGTCCATCATCTTTATGAGATTGCTCACAAATATACTGCAGAGCACAAGGTCCTGGTGAAACCCCACTCATAAAAGCTCTTTTGAAGATTAGGTTATAAATTGAGATTAGTAATTTAACAATGTCATATCCAAATTCCTTTACAACTCTTGGGTGAATACTATCTGTTCCTGGCACATTGGTTTTGTTCATTTTCATCAACTTCATTTCAGTTAGAAGGAACTTTTCAGACTTGCCTTACCAGCAATATCTGTTATGGTTTTAATATTGTTGGATGCCTCTTGTATACAGTTTTGGGTTCTGCCATCGCTAGCAGTCATCTGACTTGCACAGTAGAACACATAGAAAGAATTTTGTTACAATGGTTTTTATATGCTGCTTTTTAGAATAATTTTTTGTTTGGTCTGGTTTATAATAATTCTACATTTGGTTATTAAGAGTCAATGTTCTTTTCCCTTTTTTGCAATTGGAAACTTCCACTTTAGGATGAAAAATTACCACTTACCACTTTCTTTACTCTTATGGTTAAATAATAATGTTTCAGTCCCTTTTTTTCCCCTAATCTTATTTTTTTTTTTTAGATATTCCTCATGCCTACTGAAAACACTTTGTCCTTTTATGCACTTTTTAGATAATCTTGCATCTGTTTTGCTTAATTTTATGGCATTTCTCTTTTGAAAGAAAACTAAATAACTATTCTGTTGAATTATGAATTTTATTTTTACTTTTCTAAGGTAGGTAATCAACAGAGTTACTATTAAAAAAATTTTGGATCAAGCATCCTGCATCTCTCAATAACAAATCAAAAAAATTCATTTCTGTGATTTCCTGGAGGGAAGTTTCTCCAAAAAGCATTTGAGTTTAAAAACTGTAACACATAATAGCACAATGTTCATCTAGTCTATGTGTGAACAATCAAAATCACTCAATATGATTATGCTTATTATTATTATTACTATGTTTTGGGTTTTTTTTTTTACTATTTTTCAATAATTTACAATATCCTGTCTAGTTCTAATTTTAAAAACTTCAGGTATGGTGTTTCAAGCTACTGAGATGGTCTCTTTTGTTTGATGTGGCTAATTACAGTCCAAATAATTTTGCTCTGCCTTAATATTAACTTTCAAATCCCCTTTCTTACATAAATTTTCTCAGACACCTGTTTGGCATTGCACACAGAGCACACCAGGTAATGCAATGAAGTCCTCCTCCCTGGCTGGAGTTCATAGCTGGCATTTTTTTCCAGAACTGATCCATGTGTCAATGACAGCTATGTACTCTTCAAAGACTAACTTGTTCTAGAAGTTTGGAAAGGAATGGAATAGAATAGGACTAGCAGTTGGAAGGGACATATAATTATCATCTAATCCAACTGCCTGATCAATTCAAGACTGACAAAAATTTAAAGTATGTTCTTGAGAACATTGTCCAATTGCCTCTTAAATACTGACAGGTTTGGGGTATTGACCACCTCTCCAGGAAGCCTGTTGCAGTGCCTGTTGCTTCTTCACTCAGTAAAGAAATTCTTCCTGGAGCCTAAATCCATAGCTTTTAACCATTTCCATGTGTCCCATCACTGAGTAGCAGGGAGAAGAGAACAGCTGCTCCCTCTCCACTTGCCCTCCTCAGGAAGCTGTAGAGGGCAATGAGAAATCCTTCCAACTCTTTCATCAGTTTTTTTGCCCTTCTCTGGACTTACTCAAGTACCTTCTCATTGTTCCTAGAATGTGGAGACCAGAACCGCACATAGCACTCGGGTGAGGCTGCACCAATGCTGCATACAGTGGATTCACCACCTCTCTTGACCAGCTGGTGTTGCTGGTTTTGATGCACCCCAGGATGGGGATTGCCCTCTGGGCTGCCAGGGCACAGCACTGCCTCATACTGAGCCTGCAGGACTTTATACTGCACAGGACCCCAGGATCCCTTTGCAGGGCTGCTCTCCAGTCCCTCATCTCCAAATTCTTACTTGTGTCTGATGTCACTCTGTCTTGGGTGTGCAATCTGGCATTTCGACTTGTTGAATTTCATCCCAGTAATAATTTTGCAAAGTTTCAATCTATCTAGATCTCTCTGCAAAGCGTCTTGCCTCAAGAGTCAATAGCATGTCCCAGTTTAGTATCAACAGCAAACTTGCTAATGGTGCATTCAACTCAGGCATCCAAATCATTGATAAATATTATTAACAGATCTGGCCCTAAAGCTGAACCCTGAGGAACACCTCTGATGACTGTCACCAGTGAGATGGAGCCCCACTCACTACAACCATTTGACATCTGCCCTGCAGCACACTGTGAACCTGCTTGTCCCAAGTACACTGTCCGGAAGGATGCTGTGACGGAAAATATCAAAAGCTTTACTAAAAATACAACATCTTTCATTCATCCACTAAGTGGGTGAC
The DNA here is from genome assembly GCF_037042795.1 of Molothrus aeneus. NCBI lineage: Eukaryota > Metazoa > Chordata > Aves > Passeriformes > Icteridae > Molothrus > Molothrus aeneus. The sequence continues at coordinate 100,950,458 of NC_089648.1, forward strand.
TTTAATAGCAGGATATCAAATTAGTTAAACAGGGCTTTCTTTTCTGAAACCTGTGTTGACTGTATCTGATGATATAATTGTTCTTAAAATGCTTTTCTATATGTCTCAATATGATCTTTCAATCTCAGTATCATGTTCTCCATAATTTTCCTGGACTAAGAGGTCCATAGTTCCCTGGATCTTCTCTAACCAGTTTTGTACATAGGAATAACATTGGCTAGCTTTTAGTCAGCAGGGACTGCCCTTTTTGAGATGATTGAGAGAGCTCCTGTCATAACATCTGCTACTTCCTTCAGTACCCTGGGATGAATCCTCTGAGATTCCATGGCTGTGTGAACATTCAGCTGATACAGCTGGTACCTTACCCTTTCAGTCATTGCAAAAGAAAAGCTACTGATCCCATGTTTGTGTTCTTTCAACTCAAGGGAAAGGGCATCCCAAGGTCTATCACTACTTTTAAAAGCAGAGTCTAAAATCTTATTGACTATCTCAGCTTTTTCTTAGTTTATGTTAGTCAGATGACCATCTTCAAAAAGTATTGGTCTCATGTTTACTATATATCTGTTCTTGTTATTAATATGCTTTTAAAAAGTCCTTCTTGTTTCTGAAACAACATTGGCCAGTTTCAACTCTAAATGGCATTTGTTTTTTTTTCTTCACTTTGCGTGAATGAGCCACAGCACTGCTCTTCCTTCAAATCTTACTTCCTGAGGTCATGTAATTATTTTTTTCCTTTTCAGATTCATGAAAAGTTCCCAGCTCATCCAGACTGGTCTTCTGTTCTGTTAGCTTGACTTACGACACAATAGAATCAACTACTCTTGATCTTATATATTACTTGTCAATTTGGAAAGCAAGTATTTTGTTAGGAAAAACAAGGAGGGAAAAGGTCCTTTAATACATGTTCCTACTTACACTGATTCCCTTTCTTCCTAATGAAAGAAGAGCATGCTTCTTTCATTACAAGAGATGCTCTTTTCCAATTTGTAAACTCTCTTGAACATCTAAGCATGATTTTACTGCTTTAAAATTATGTCCCATCTGTTGAGGATCAATTATATTTGAGGATACTGCAAGTATTCTGTGCCTTTGAAACCAGCGTGGAAATCCCTGTTGCTTTCAGCAACACAGGATACAGTCTGAAAGTGAAGTAGGGGACCTGCTGTGAAAGAGAAGCAGGAAAGCAAAAAATGTGAAGTTTATAATTCTATCTAATGACAAAATTGCTAGAGAGACCCTGAAGGTACAAGTTCTAAACTACTTTTGAACTTGGTTTTTTTTTTTTGATATGAGAAAAAGCACTTGAAAAGTTGACATATATGCTTAAGATACAGCTTGATAAATTTGATAGCCTACAATTACAGATGATTTGATCACTCAGATAGTTTATTCTCTACATGTTCTCTTAATTGTTACTACAACCAAGATCTTAGAATATAAAAAAAAAACTATGTTCAACTAAACTTTGCTATTTGATCTGAGCATTGTACTGAATATGATTACCTCAGTTTTAAAATTAAGTATTAATTTCTATGGAGATTTAAAAGATCAGAAATACACAATTGTAGTGCTTTATTTTGTTCCATTTGTGATACATCCTTCCTTTCATTTTTTTCTAACAACTGCTTTTTTAGGAGAAAAGTACAATACTCCCTGTCAGACAGGAGAAAATTCTGTCACAATAGGAAAGAGAAAAGCTAATTTTGCCTGCAGATATATTTGAGAAATCACAGTGCAGTGACTAATTAAACAGCAGCAGTAACTATTTTTTGAAAATTATAAAGGAGGAACACCTATGTGAGAAACCAATCTGATATTGCTTTGTAAAGAACAAAGACAGATAGGATCTGTTAAAACCAGTTACCATTCCATTAAGTAATGGAACACATACAAAAAAAAATATGACTGTCTTGAAAATGTCAAGAGAGCAAGAAGAGTAGTTTTATAAAGAATAAGAGTGAAGGAACTTGAAGGGGAGAACTTTGATTTTTGTTTGTTAATTGCTCAATAAAATTTTAAAAATTGCTATGATACGATGAGTTGAAAACAGTCTTGGGGAAAATTTTAGAACTGGTGAAAATTTTTTGTGATATTTTAAACTAAACAAGTCAATGCATGTGCTATAGGGAAATAACCCTAAATTAGCGTGAGAAAAGATTAAATGACCCAGTTTCAGATGCTCTTCTATGAAAGAAAATGTTGTGTATTAAGGGCTTAAGTGAAGTCCCATTGCAATCAATGGAAAGACTACAGATGGAGCAGATTCAAATAATCACTTCTCAGTCCTCTGGTAAAATACACTTTAAGTAATACATTCTCCAATTTAAAACAGATTTTAAAGTTTGAGAACTCTGTTTTAGTTCTCAGTTTAAAAAGAACAAACCCAAACTTGTCTATTGCTGTGTCTCATGTTTTGTGTTTGTAGAAGACCTTACAACTCCTAAGAATATGTAGACAAATGTCTATGATTCCCATTGCAGGTTTTCAATGCCATGACATTTCTAGGTCTACTTTGCCATAAGGTCATCTTGAGAACACCTTATGCTTCCAACAAGAAGTGCAAGTAAAAAAAAGGTGTCAAGAGCAAGTAAGGTTAGGACTAAGTCTTTTGTCCTTGGTGTTTGTGGCAGCCATCTTGATATCTTCAGTGTCATGTTTTTTATAAGCTACAAGAACTGCCATTCTCAGTCTAAGACTAAGATGTTAAGCTGAATTTTCTCTATGAAATGAATGCTCCAAATAAATACTTAATTAACTAAACATTTGGTTAAAGCTAAACTTTAAAAACACATATCTTTATGAGACCTTGAATTCTTTTCTTGCTTTTAAATTTATAGAAAATTCTTTGATTTTTGAACCTCAGGACAAGTTCATATAACATGCTTAATAGTTTGCCTGGTTACAGAATTTTATATGTGACCAGAAAATTCTGATGTGAGGAACTTTTTTCAAACTAATGGCTGAAGGCAAAAATGAAGGTCCTCAAAGGTAAAAGATTTGTTTTTGTGTAAAGAATACAACGCTACTTTCAAGTAACATTTGTGGTTAAAAAGTCAAACTAAGCATCAAGTTTGTTATCTAAATTTAGCTTTTCATATAAAAAAACCTGACTTAAAAGCATCCCTGCTGGTTTTAAGTTGCCACAGCCTGCAAGATCCAGATGAGACAGGACTGTCCACCTTTGAAATTCATCTACGCTCAGTCATCCATGGTTCATGCACAACTTGTTTGAAAGATGAATGCTGTGGATTCCTCTTCCCTTTAGCTCTCTGCTGGCAGCAAATTTGTCAGAGGCAGTTGGTCTGCTCTAAGGTTTTACCTTCTCTTCAGAAAATAAATTAGGAGTATTAAAACTTCAGAAGATAAGATGCCTCTGAAGCACTGTTGAACTCTGCTGCTAGGCAGGAGGTAGGGGAGAGACATTAAGTATTCAATGCTGACATTTCTGCTAAAGCCTGCAGTAGGTCTTGAGCAAGTCATTAAAGTAGTTTGTGTTAGGAAATAGACTTTTTAGGAGGTTTTAAGTATATTCATTCTATTTTCTCTATTATTTTTATTGAATTAAGACTACATCCTATAGTCCTTTTCTGTAAAAAAACTGTGATGAAACATGCTTATTATTATATCCATTGATACAGACAGTTAACTAGTAATTGATTTCAGTAGTGTGTCATCAGATACTGTTGGTTTGGTTTTGTTTTTTTTTTCAATGAAGGGGCAAAAAACCCCCCAACATTATAATTACTTAGAATAATTTTTTTAAAAAATTGAATTACTATTATGCAAACCATTTCTAATCCTGTTAGAATGTGTGATCTACATTTCCATAATTCACCATTAGCAGTCTAATTACATGTGAACACATTACCAGCACAGAAAATATGAATTACAGCAGTATAAATCACATTCTATCAGGCATTATGTCTTCATTGTCCCTTTCTCATTCACACCCATCATCACTTTCATGCAAGGAGCTGCTATGGAAAGTATGAAACATACAGAAACAACACAAAAAATAAAATGGAGAAACATCAGAGCAGGCCACAAATGCAACCAGAACTATCTTACATTTCCTGTAGAATTAATATTAAAAAAACCTAATTACCCAAATGTTGAGGGCAAAGTGCAAACTATTCTTCAGCAAAATACACAGTTAAGAGAGTGTCTGTTCTCATTAAGGGATTACTAAGTAATGGCTTTTGCCCTTAGGAGACAGTTTTAAATACAAAATATATTGTGAGCAACATGCCATTTTCAAAAATCTAGCCATACATTCTTCTTTATAAATCCTAAGAAATTTGTCTTTGAAAAATCTAATCAATAAAGAATTTAGACAATTTTTTTCTAGAATTTAATTTATAAATTAGGAATTTACAAAAACTTGAGTACCAAAAAATTAAATAGTTACTCTCAAGAATGTCAGTATTTAGAAACTTTGACTGTTAAAACAGAAAATTGAAACTAAAAATAGCAGTTACCTTCTGTTAAGCTGAAAGGAAAAAAAAACCAAACACACCAAAACCAATCCACCCCTCCAACCAACCAACCAAATAAATAAACGAACAAATAAGTAGAAATAACTTGAATGTGAAATTTCTGATTTTAGTGTGCTAAAAATGATGTTATAACAACAGTAATTCCAAAAAACTGTGTTAATACTCCTAGGAGCATGGAAGTCGTAGAAAGTATAGACATGTCTGAAAATATTTCTTTGCACAAGCAATAACTATAGGTGTCTTTTTACTTAAAACTGGTTATTACAAATACTTGGGAATATGACAAACAACTCAGTAATGCATGGTGTGATATGTGAAAGTGTTCATGTGGACAAGCATGAAAAGATCTGAAGATTCATGGTTTTACCATGACAATGCCTTGGACAGAAGTGTTTACACCAGGAAACAGACATTTTTAATGATATTTGTAGTTTCTTTGCCACCTTAGTGGCTTTTTTTATTATTATTTTAAGGGTCAATAGATTTCCACAAATATACATAGCATGGCCTATGGTTATATGCCACTACATCACTTTTTCTCAGTGACAGAGAATATACATGAAAAAAAGCATTAGGAAGAATCTAGTAAAAGTTGAGTGTTTAAAGAGAATGGGAGAATTGCATATTTTGTTTTGTCAATAAGCAAATAATTAAGAAGCTGGTTGTAAAACTACAGTTGTATCGTGTAGGTAAGGAAATGTTCACATGTGATAAAAATACGTTCAGTTATTCATAAGATGTGAACTGCTTTGTACTGACTAAAAAGATCAATGAGAAAATAAGATACAAAGTGTGTTTTGCAGTTGATAATTGTGGTCCTGTAGACTGAGATATTTGATACCGTGTCTAAACATTGGAAATGAGATTTCAAGGACAGCATTAAGAGGAACTTCCAGAACTGCCTTCAAGCCACGCACTCATATGCAAATAGACAGTTAAGGAGAATGAACTGTTTCTTCAAGTTCATACCCACAATTTATTCCTTCCCTCAATAAGTGGTCACTTAATTCTGCTTCATCAGAAAAATACAAATCAATATTCTTCCAGACCTGGTTAGTGGAACACACCAAATGAGCAAGGGCATAATCATGTTGTGCATTATTTTTAGTTCAGTAAACTCACTAGAACACATTTCACCAGATTCTTTAACAAGCCTATAAAAGCTAAAACTGTGTTTACAGTAAAATAAGAGCATTCTTTATAAATTCACATAAGCAAAACAGCCATTCATTAAGAAGGAAATCTTACAGGCACAGGAGAAAGCCATGTCCACATGCCAAAAGACAAGCCATCAGGGAAGAAGACTGACCTGACAGAACAGAGACTTTTGGCTGGAACTCAGGAAGAAAAAGGAGAGTTTTCAACCTTTGGAAGAAAGGGTGGCAACTCAGGAGGACTGCAAGGATGCTCTGAAGTAATGCAGATGGAAAATCAGCTGTGCCAAAGCTCAACTAGTACTTAATCTGGCCACTAGAATAAAACATAACAAAGAAGTTTTTAGAAAATCAACAGAGGAAGACCTAATTTTAAATCCTCCCTTTATTGGATACAGGGGGAAACAGTGACAAATGAGGAATAGGCATAGGCACTTAAAACTTTCTTTGTTTCAGCCTTTAACGGTGAGACCAGTTGTTCTTCAGGTACCCACCTCTCTGAGATGGGATACAGGGACAGGAGGCCGAATGAAGCCTCTTAATCCAAGAGGCAGTGGTCAGGGATCTGCTGCCCCCCTTAAACATGCACAAGTCTATGGGGACAGATGGCAGATGGGTGTCGTGAACGGCGGAAGAAATGCCTCACACAATATGCGTGAATAGCAAATCCCAAAGTTTATTGAAAGCTCACACATATTTATATTGGTGTTAATGAAGCTTATACATATTGCAAAAGCTGAGCTCATTATTGGCTAAAGCACACTTAGATCAACCACACCTACTTCTATGCTCTAATGATTATTCTGTTTCTATGTTTGCATTCTTCTAGCTTCTCTACCTAGGATATCTTCATTTTCTGGCAAGCGATTTTCTCCCCCATCTTCCTGTTTCAGCAAAGGTCACTATGACCTTTGTCAGTGATTGGACACTGGTTGCATAATCCCCAGCTTGTTTCCCCTATCCTTATCCAACGGTATCACATCGAAGTAGCCTTTCTCAGCTAGCCAATTATCCAAAAGCTCTCTACAGATGGGATCCACCCAAGGGTACTCAGGGAGTTGGTAGAAGCACTCACCAAGAGACTTTCAATTATTTACCAGCAGCCCTGGTTAACCAGGGAAGTCCCAGCTGACAGGAGGTTGGCAAATGTTGCCCAGCTACAAGAAAGGCCAGAGGATGGATCTGGGGAACAACAGCCCTGTCAGTCTCACCTTGGTTCTGGGGAAAGTCAAGGAGCACATAATTTTGAACCCCATCATATGGCACAGGCAGGACAACCAAGGAATCAATCCAGCCAGCAGGGACTTATGAAAGGCAGGTGCTGCTTGACTGACTTGATCTCCTCCTATGACAAGATGCCCCAGTTAGTGGATGAGGGAAAGGCTGTAGATGTTGCCTGCCTGGATTTCAATAAAACCTCTGACACCATTCTCCACATTATTATCCTGGAGAAATTGGTTGCTCATGATTTGGGTGAATGCACTGTTCATGGGATAAAAAACTCTGGATGGCTGGGCCCAGGGAGTGGTGGTGAATGGAGGTAAACCCAGATGGTGGCTGGTCACCAGAGCTGTTGCTCAAGGATCAGTGTTGGGGTGAGTCCTGTTTAAGATCTTTATCAATGACCTGAACAATAGCATTGAGTATATCCTCAGTCAGTTTGCAGATGACACCAAGTTTGGGTGGGGGTGTTGATCCTCTGAGGAGAGGAAGGCTCTGCAGAAAGATGTGGATCCGTTGTCTGATAACAGTTGTGGGAGGTTCAACAAAGCAAAGTGCCAGGTGCTGCTGTTGTATCACAACAACCCCATACAGTGTTACAGACTTGGTTAACAACTGGACTTGATGACCTTAAAGGTATTTTCCACTTAATGATTCTATGATTCTAAGAGTATATATAAAGCTGCTTAGTGAAAAAGGATGGAGATGCTGGTCAACAGATGGCAGAACATGAGCCAGAACGTTGCCAAAAAGGCCAAGGTATCAGATGCATCAATGCATTGTGGCTTGTATCAGAAATAGTGTGGCCAGCAGGATAAGGGCATCTCCCTGAAATTGACACTGATGAGCTCCAGATTGCATCATGTGTTCAGTCTTAGGGCCCTCAGTGCATGAAGGACATTGAAGTGCTGGAGGAAGTCCAGAGCAGGACAATAGAGCTGGTGAGGAGTCCCACAAGACTGGTGGGACCAGCTAACAAAGGAGAAGTTGTCTTGCCTGGAGGCAAAGTAATAAGGAAGAGACAAAATAAAACCACCCCAAAGTTGTGCCAGGGGAAGTTTTGATTGGACAGAAAGAAAAATTTCTTCATCAAAAGGATTGTCAAGCATTGGAACAGGCTGTGAAGGTCAGTGATGGAATCACCATCCCTGGAGGTATTTAGCATATGTATTGATGTGTCACTTAAGGACATGATTTGGTGTTGTACTTGGCTGTGTTAATGGTTAGACTTAATGATCTTAAAGGTCTTTTCCCAACTGTATGGTTCTAGGATTCTGCAATTAAAATATCCAGTTTTAGTTTTCATATCACATGGGCAAGCAATCATTTCAGTGGTGTCTTGCAGTTGGACAACAAGTACATTTTCACAGATCTGAGATTTATCTGCAAATTTCTGACCATTGTCCCTTCTCTGTTGCAGAGTTGGGTATGTCTGTACATGATTTGTAATACTTATACTATAATATTAACATATCTGATACATCAATTATCTTATGCTCAGGATTTCAGCAAGGTAATCTCTATGTTCATACTGCTTCCTGAGAAACTAACAGATTTCTTCTTGTCAAGGGGATCAGAGATTGCAAATAATTACCTGCAAAGCCTATGGAGTCCAGAATTTTATTCTTATCTGTCTGTTCAACCTAAGCCTAATTAGGGATTGATCCTGAATGGGATTTCTAGGTCTTTAGTACATCATAAATAATAAATAGGTAACAGTAATAAAATGACTTTACCATACTGCAAGAGTTCATTCTATAGCCAAGGTGTTGTTTTGTGTGAAACTAACAGAACTGAACTTAAGATTATTTGCCACATAAATAAATAGAACTGCCTTCAATATACCCTCTAAACTGCTTCTTCATGAAATCACCTTGTCAACTGGAAATCTACCTGACAATCAGATACTATAGCATAAGTCACTACAAAAAAATTTCAGTGTTAGCATATCACTCCCACAGGAATCTCATTTATATTATGAGTGACACAAAATTTAAGAGCTGTCTCTTGGTACTGACCCTCAGGTATTTTTCAGCAATGTTTGCTACTTGTGTATAAATGTAACTCTTTATTTGAGAAGCAATATAGCCAGGTATAAAAGACTTGCAGTTTTCCATTGCCAGTATTTTTATTTCCTCACCCTGTGGACCGTTTATTCCAGGGAGAGAAATCACTTCTCTAAACAAGGAATTTAGAAAAACCAGTACAATTTTCTGATATTTGCAATTACAACAAGTCCAGTTCTGAATGGATAAACTATTTGTAAAAGTAAGATTCAATGTATTTTTAACTGTATATCATAGATAAATTAACAAACAAAGGACCAACAGATCTCTAATCTTTAAAAAATAATACCTTTTTGTGATTTTCAACTCCTTTTTCTGTACAAGTGGAGAAAAAGTTTACTCCCCTTTCTCTTTTGAAATGTGTCTCTTAATGATAAATGAATATGGCAATGGCACATAGGGATTTCTGATTATACAATTTGTCTTCAGTGCCACTAGATACTATTTCCTGTTTCAATCTTCTCCACCTTTTTTCTGTTATATCAAAATTGCTAGGATTTTATAGATGTGTTTTTCTCTGCAACAGCTTGAAGATATCAGTAAAATAAAATGCAGTTAGTACTTAAGATCTGATAAAATATTGCTAATTTGTTTTCCGGCATATTTAATATTCAGATCTCCACAGACTAAGCTCAGGTGGGAAGAATGAAAACTGGTTAAGCACAAAAAATCTACAGTGACGGATACTACACAGAATTCCAAAAAAACAAAAGCCACACAGATGAGAAACATTAAAAGCCCTGAAACACCTACATAGCATTCATGTCTCATAATAAATTTTAACTATGTAACTTCCACTCAGAAAAAGGTATCTTATACTAAAAGTCCAAGAACTTTAAAACACAACAACTCGGTACCAGTAAATGCATTAAAAGTAAATGCATACAACACTGAAAAGTGCTTTTCAGCTGCCTGGCAAATATATGTAATGTAGGATGTCACAAGTTATTTGATTTCATTTTACTATTTAGTTTGAAGTCCTTCATTTGCTTAAGAATTATATACTTTGTATATGTACCTGACATTTTATTTCATTTTATTTGATATTTAATCGTATTTTTGTGATGTTTTTTGAAAGGAGATGATATACTGTAGAGGATATAAGCGCCTCCTCGACATCATCTTCTGATATATCAGTATTACTTCTTTTGCTGCTCTTACTTTAATTCTCTAAGTGGTTTTTTTTTTAGCTTTGACTGAACATCTGTCCACTTCTTAAAGCAAGCCTTTCCTCTCTGATTTCTTATTACAGGGAAATTTAACTGGTGTGGCCAGAAGGACTAAACCATAAAATTCAGCGACACACAGCTTAAAATTTAATGAACAGGACACACAACATGCTCATATCAAAAACAAGCCCCCTGCCCAAATGCCGATTAGTAGCACTTAGAGTACATCTAGGAAAGGGATGCTTGCTCCCAGCCTTCAAGAAGATGGTGAACTGGCTCCCTCATCTAACACCACCTCCACTGTACTACCACATATCTCTGGATGTTCCTCTCCACCTCTGAGGGGCTATGTTCTAGCTGTGCATTATTATTTGAAGAGATTGGCATCATAAACCACTAATGGTCCTGTTTATCATGAGGCTGAAGACAATACCTTTGGCTTTCACCATATATGAGGCCAACTGATGGTTTGCATCAACCTCTGCTTCTTCAGTTTATGTGTGTTACACAACAGGTGAAGTAAGCACTGTGAAAGTCACATAACAAAGTTCCTCTATCCCTTCTTTGTTTTCGAGATCTGAAAATCAGCCAGAACTGGACAAATCTAGTGGGGGTCACAGCTACCTGAGTGGTGCTTTCAGATAGGCTTCTTCTTTGGCTTTTCTATATGCATGTACTGAGAAAAATCAAGCCTACCAGAGAAATATTAACAAGCTTGTAGCCAGTATTTTACGTTTTGAGGATGAGAGACTAGATGAAAAGTGCATTTAATATAGATCTAATTAAATGGCAGGTTTATGTACACATCCTCTCTACCTCCAGAAACTCCAAAAATATTGCACTGTTGGCTTTACTGAGCACAGAGCATGTTCTGGTGAACACTATAATAATTGTTTATCAGTCTGTTGCAAGGTATCAGTTGTTCTCAGTTTGAGATAGTCAGTAATTATGTTAGAAGCTGATACTGTCACAGATTGCTGCCAACAAACAATGTATAAATTAAAATACAGTTATTCAGCATATTGCACAGTATAAATTTTCCAGTATAATTCATTCCCTAGAAGCGGCAGCTGCTTCAACTTTCTAAGTACACAAAATAATCCAGCTATTTGGAGATGCATAGGTCTGCACCCTCCTGGAGACTTTCTCCAAACAGCAGTTGAAACACCCGACAGTTCATTGCAAGAACAAAGGAATTCAAAACCACTTTCTGTTTCATAGAAGCATAGAATTATTTAGGTAGGAAAGGACCTCTAAGGTCACTGGGTACAACTATTAACTTAACAGGTGCCAAATTCACCACTAAAACATGTCCCTAAGTGTCATATCTATATGTCTTTTAAATACCTCCAGGGATGGTGACAACCACTATTGCTACCCTGGGCAGCTAATTCCAGTATTTCATTCAAATAAATGTTTTCCTTATACCCAATATAAAAACTCTTACAGTTTGGACTCCGAAAACAGATAGTTGTGTGGAAAACTTTTATGTGGGTAATAAAAGCAAATTTTAACACTATCTTTATAATCATTCATGCAGAGCTCATCTTTTTAGCAATGGAGACAGAAACCATTGGGATCATTTTAGCATTCCCTTTATTGTTATTGAAATAAAAAGACACTTATAAAGAAAGAAAAAGTTCCAAATTCACAAGCCAACTACACTAACAAAGTATAATTCATGCACAAAAAACTCAAGAGCATTGGCAACTGAAAGCACATTAAGATTTTTTTATGCTTGAGATTCAGAGAACAGATGAATGGAAACCTCTTGGAGGTTGCTCACTCTTTTGCCTCTAACTGGATTCATGAACTTGAGTCAATTACACTTTCCACATCTCAATTTGCACTAGTTTGAAGTGGGAAAATAACCTCCACTGGCCTCAAAGCAAGTTGTGAGAACTGAAAGGGAAGCCCTGGGACTGTCTCAGATGAAAAGCAGTGCTTAAATGAAAGTGTGATTCTCCACTCTCTCTTACCTTGCTGTTACAGGCATGCAACACTATCTTCCTGGAAAGAAAACCAGATGATGGTATTGGGTGGGGTCCCTTTGGTTTTGTATTTTTTTTAAATGATCTCTATGACTTCAGCAGATGTAATGGCTTTTCTGGTTCCCAGTGGACCCTAAACTTCTTAGATTGCTACTAAGCAGTAATTTTCCTCCTTGTGAACAAAGTAAGCATTGTTCTAATTGGATTTTTAATCTGTAGGATCTATATATATGTTTATGTTCTTCTCCCCCAGAACACAGTGGATTGAGTGATGTTTTCTCTATGTGTGTGCGCTTTTGTGTGTGTGTGCTATATTTGTGGCCTATCTGGATGTTTTCTCACAGTCTCATCATCACCACAGAAAGCAAAGTAATTTTAAAAGTCAAGATACAGAATTAGAAACTCAGTGCACAATCTTAGATTACCTCAGAGAGTCCATTTGTTATCAACTGTTTGCTCCTATGGGTTCACTCAGCAAATTTATAGCCTTTTCAGGAGAAACAAGTACATGGTGTGACCTTGAAAATACACTAAAAAAAGGCCCATTCCTTAGTTGTGGCTTCACTTGGCAAAAAAAATAAATGCAGTTATATGTGTATAATGTGATAGTTTATTTTTGCTCTTGATTGTTACCCAGATAGAGATTTTCTTGGGATTGCCACAGTCAATCCCAGTGTGATTCTAATCACATCTCTCTGGACTCTCCCCAGAGTGCCCTGGGGCATTAAGGTGGTATATCTAACCTTATAATAAAGACTCATTTAGCATTAAAGGAAACTGCCTACTTAGCACTGACTTTTAGTATATTCCAAACTGGTTAAACTGTGCTAGTGAATCTTGGTTAGAATTGACTCCACTTACCCTGTCTGAAAGAGTTGGAGACTGCTGAGAAGAGACAGATACAGATGTATTCATTCATCATTGAAGCAGAGCTGCATTTTTCTGTCATCAGAACTGAAATTCACTCCAAGCTTTGTACAGTAATCTGAAAAACTTTTATCTGAAATGAACACAAACATATTTCATTTGAGATACTGGCACTTGTTCATTTTAGTGTTCTAAAGTAAATTTTCATTGTTAATAGAAAATTAATCAAAACCCCATCAGTGACTCATTTCTCTTTTTGTATATATACATACATCCATCTATGTAAGAATCTGCCTTATGCTGAAATGAAGGAGACAAAGCTGTATTTCTATGTATGCTGTATTCTTCCTATGTCTATATGCAAATATACCTGCCTTATATATGATTGTCACCAGAGTGATAGATCCATGCTGCTTATCCATTAAAGTAGCAACTGCCTTAGATGACCTAATCTGATTTTCTCATTAGCCATTTCCACTGCAAGTATACTACAGATGAATTATGAGAAACATTGCAGATTAAGCATAGTTAGAGTATGAAGTCTTGCATGCTTTGTAATTAGTAATAATATTGCAACAATTTTGTGCAATAAATCAGCAAACAATAAAATAAAAATTTACAAATCCACATAATCCATGTCATTGCTATTTCTATATGGATATATATGTACACACACAAATTCATACTGAATAGGTTTTTATGGAAGTTTGCACCAAGTTTCACTGAGAATCATAAACATCCTTTAGAAGACACTAAAAAAAAAAGCACTAAACAAAATGAAAGTTAATTGATTCTGTGCTTTGAATCCCTATCACAGAATTGCTGGTTGTACTTTAACCTTGGAATAGGTATTGATTGACATTTACCACATGGGACATCATTACTTTACACTAGTATATCTGAATGTAAAGTGACATTTTCCAAATACAGGCAGACACTATCCCCTATGCAGCAATACACTCACACATTTATCTATGACATACTGGGGCACTTGTATTGACCTGATCCCCACATTGCCCAGAATGGGTAACTCTGCAACATGTACTGGCTTTTGTTAGGGATATTCTTCTTGATTTGTTTTTCATGGAAACTAGGATGTAGGTAAACAAGAAGAAGGAGATGAGATCATCTGGATCATCTGGATGATGACCCATCCCAGCATGTAATTCAGATGATGCACATATTGTGAATACAAAATTTATTTTAGGTTTTCTGGCCTAGGCTTGGCGCTGAAAACCATCTCCTTCTCTGTACTCTGCTTCACTGAGGTCAGGTGAGATACTCAATCTATACAATATATTCTTCAGTCAATGAACAAGCTTAAGGAACTTCAGTGTTTGAATCAATCTTCTTTCCATTAAAAAGGACGTTGGTTTCATTATGAAGGTATTTATTGACCTCTGAATAGGTCTTCCCCACCAAATCACAGAGGTGATTGGGGGAGATCTTTTTGCTTTGATATATCATGAGACACCATAATGGTGGCATGATGTTTTGGTTTTTTTTAGTATCTATTTTTAAATATTTGGAGTACCTTTTCCCTGAAAAAAGGCCACTGTCTTCTCTTGAGAAATGAGAATACACTTGATATTGAAGTAAATGGGAGGGAAGCCAAAAACTTGGCCCAGGATTTCTTATACAGGCACGTTATTTCCCAAAAACATGTTTTAGTGTATTCAAAAGACTTCTTACCCGAACTTGTACATGGCTTATTTCACATAATTAAAACCAACAAACAAACAAACCAAAAAAAAAAAAAATTAAAATTTGCAATCCTGTATTTTACTACTTATTTAAATAGAATGTGTCAGGACAAAATGCTTATAGGATCATAATTCTATAGATATTCTCAATGAAGCAACCCTGGCAAAATTCTACATTAGTATAATACAAGCTTTGTTTCAACCCAAGGTTACTGAAAGAGCACAGAAAAATATCTGAATTATCTACAAATCCTTCTTGTAGCAAGCCAGGATGATGAAGGCTGCCACATAGAAACTGCTTCCTGTTAATCCTTCACATTTAAACTCGGTTTGAAACTCTACTTCATCCTCCTCCCTTTATGGCTGTTGTAATGCTGCCACAAAGGGAAGAGTCTAGTTCTTAGGCAAGTGGCTTACAGAAGATGCAAAGAATTAAACAAACACCCATGTAAAGTTTAGCAGCTAGACAGCATAGCATAAACAAAATGTATTTATATTGTGAGAGCTCGCTAATAACAATTTTCTGTATACTGCACTAGCCTCTCTTCCTAACTACTTAGAGTTGCAGCCCCAGATGGAGACCTTTATACCTTGATCTTAAAGGAATAAATTTCTCCTTGAAGAGGAGTCAATCAAAAAGAAAAGTGTGTCTTTTTTTTAATTCATAAATAAGAGAGAATTCTTTTTCATGTCAGTTGTAGTTATTTCATCCATTAATTAAGAAACCAAATGGTTTACCTATTTTCTTATAAGACTTGATTGTTCTTCAATAAATGTAAAGGACTTTTTTCCACCAAAATAGCTTTTGCATGTGACAATAAGTTGGTTAGAGCATGGTGCTAATAATGTCAAAGTCATGGGTTCAATCTCCATGGGGGCCATTCTCTCAAGAGATGGACTCCATAATCCTCTTGTACGCAAGAATACCTAAGGATCCATTGCATTAGTGTCTAGCTATGTCAATTTATTGTACTTTTCTATGAGACTTTCTGAATCACAGAATAGTTTTGGTTGAAACAGACCTTAAAAATAATTCCGAACACTCATATTTTTAGACCAGGTTGCTCAGAGCCCTATCCATCATGGTCTTGAACACTTCCAGGGATGCAGCATCCTCTGGGCAACATTTTCCAGTGCCTCACCACCCTCACAGTAAAGAATTTCTTCCTAATATCATTTTCCACTACTGATTTGCTTGTTCCTGTGACTGATATCTATACCACAGATACCCTAGCTGTCTAATTTGGGCACCTAGAAGCTTAGTGTTAGGTCCTGGGAATATTTGTGTATGTTATCAGGCTAGAGCTATTATTGATTCATTGTATATGATATAGTGGCAACTTTTTGTAGTATATTAACAAGATTCTTTCATGTCAATTCATATTGTCAAATGTCTATGGGTCGAAGGATGTATTCCTCTGACTGGGTCAGCAGCATGAGAATGGCATAAAATTTCCTATGAAATCTATGGGGAAATTTTTTGCATTAGTTGTTACATATAACACAGATATACAGCACCAGTACAGTGTAAAAAGTATATACTACTCTTCACCTTGTTCAAAAATATTGAATTGACAAAATACCATGAAGCATCTCCCTCTGTCACACGTGTGTGTGTGTGTGTGTGTGTGTGTGTGTGTGTGCCTTGCTTTCACTAGCCTTCTCACCAGAAAGAAAGAGATATTTAAAATTCAATGTGCTAATCTGAATCAAGATTGTGTATATCAGGACTATTAAAGGCCTCAGAGTTGATTGATTTTTCTGTGCTTTGGATTATAATCACAATATTTTACCTATTTATTTATTTCAAGAAACTGGTAGAAATTAACATGAATACACACGTTTCTAATTCCTGACTACATAGTTACTTAGCACTAAAATGCTACATAAATATGTAATGTCGTATGAATAAAACTTAATTTTTTTTCTGTACTTGTCTCTCCTTGTAGTTATTTGTTGGAATACTTAATGGCCAATTAGAAATCTATTTCTCTGACAGTTAAAATCTATAATTCATCAGATGCAATATGATAATTGCCTGTTCATAATCTCAAACATTGCACATCACTGAGGAAATGATTCAGAATTGTTTTCCAATTATAAATAAACTTAATTGCTCGGAAAACATACTGTCTCTTACAATCTCATAGAAGCCGGCATTGGGAGCTAAGATGACACTACTTAAAGTTTTGCAGCTCATAATTTAGCAGTTTAAATGCACAGTTAAAACTTTATAGACATACATCAAGGCCAATGGTGCTATTCATGCCCCGCAGTTGCATCATTTGAAGCTTAAATCAGGGATATGGTGATGATCAGATAGAGACAGAGATACGCCTTTGGCCACAGTTTTCAACTCACTGACAAACATGGAGTTTCTCAACCTGCAAACTTCAGCAGACTAAAGGGACAGTAAGAAGTGAATTAATGTTTCTTTTTCTTGGTTGTGCTCCAGAGACTTATTAGCCATCAGAAAAAGTATTTGAATGTTTTCACCCTCTGGAGACTCATGTCTTATATCAAAAAATCCCATATTCACAGAGTCAGATTGGAAAAAAATCTCTGAGATTATCTAGCCCAACCTATGACTGAACACCACCCTGTCAACTAGATCTTGGCACTGAGTACCATATCCAGTCTTTCCTTTAACACCCTCAGGAATGCTGCCTCCACTGCCTTCCTGGGCAGCCCATTACAATATCTATATGATCCCTTCTTCCCAATCTCCAGACTAAACTTCCCCTGTGCAGTTTAAGACTGTGACCTCTTGTCCTGCTACTAGTTGCCTGGGAGAAGACTCCAACTCCCACGTGGCTACAACCTCCTTTCAGGGAGATGTAGAGAGTGATAATGTCACCTTTGGTCCTCCTTTCTCCATACTAAGTGATCCCAGCTCCTTCAGCTGCTTCTCATAGGACTTGTCCTCCAGACCCCTCACCAGTTTCATTGTTGTTCTCTGGACCTGCTCTAGTGCCTCAATTGAGGGTACAGTATTCAACACAGCACTTAAGGGGCAGCCTCACAAGTACTTGTACAGGTTAAGAATGTCTTCCCTAGTCCTGCTGGGAACACTACTCCTGATACAAGCCAGGATGCTGATGGTCCTCTTGGCCACCTGGTCACATGGCTGGCTCATGTTGAAGTGGCTGTCAACCAGCATCCCCAGGGCCCTTCCCACTGGGACACTTTTTAGCCACTCTTTCCCCAGCCTGAGGAGAAGCTCAGAATGAGGTTCTCATAACTGAAGTGCAGGCCCTGGCACTTTGTCTTGTTGAAGCTCATGCTGCTGTTCTCAATCCAGCCTGCCCAGGTCCATCTGCATAACCTTCCTGACCTTCTGTAATTTTTTTGTTTTTCATTGTTTTCCGGTCTTTCCTCCTTGCTCTCTTCCTTGATAGTAAATAGAAGTCAATTATTATTTTTGTCACAAATATTTGATCTCATTTGTGCCTTAATCTTGCTCCAGATATTTTCAAAACTTCCCCCCCCCCCCTTCTGTAAATGCAGCTTGGGACACATGGGCTTCCAGCTTTCCCAGGAATATGTCATGGGAGATGGTGTTGAAAGCTTTGCTGAAATCCAGGTAGACTATGTCCACAGCCTCAAGCGCTAGATGGGTCACGTGGTCATAAAAGAAGATCAGGTTATTCAGGTAGCACCTGCCTTTCCTAAACCCATGATGATGTCTGGGTCTGACCCCCCTTGCCTGTAGGGGTGATCGCAGCATCACCCCTATTCAGGATAATCAGCTCCATAACCTTGCTGGGCAGTAAGTCAGGCTGATAGGCTTGTCCTTCCCCAAATCCTCCTTCCAGCCTTTCTTGTAGATGGGTGTCACACTGGGACCTCCCCCATTAGTCAGGGGAGGAAAGATATTTGGTAAAAAGCAGCTTAGTGAGTTCTGGCAGTTCCCTTACAACCCTAAGATGAATCCCATCCGGTTCCATAGACTTATGAGCTTTTAATTGGCTCAGTAGGTCACTACTTTCTCCTGGATTACAGGGGGTTCATTCTACTCCTCATCCCTGTCTACCAGCTGAGAATACCAGCTGAGGATAACTAGTCTTACTGTTGACATATCAGTCTCTCTCAACAAAATGTGCATGAAGAAGCTGTGGAAAAGATCTTTATCAATTTTTTTCCTTGCTAATCTAAATATGTGTGCTATAGGAGATACTTAGACACAAAATTGTTACTTGTAAAAAAAAAAAAAAGATGGATAGGATTAAAAGTATTGCTTTTTCACTCTGGATTTTCAATGATAATTTGAAACTCGTGTCGTGACCTCTCAGTATCCCAGGCAGGTGGTTGATGTGCTAGGTCCTAATATTTCTATGATGAATATGTAGTAAGGTTGTTTGCTGCAAAGGTAGAAGCCCTGACAATGCTGAAATGTGCCACAGACAACCTCCTCTTTTGTCTCCTTTTGAAGAATGAAAAGCAAATTGCTCTGACTGATGAAGATGTTATCAAAATGTGATTCTCAGTTCCTCTTTCAAGTGCTCGAAATCTGGAACTGTCAAAAGACCACATGGAAAATGAGCTAAAAACCTGTTAAACCAGACTATTTGCAAGCACAATCACAAACCAATCCCAAACAAAACAACCTCCCAGTCTGGAGAACTTTTGGTTCCTTGGAGGCATAGGCTGAAACAAGAAATACTGATGCAGAGAGACAAAGGCAATCTCACAAATGATTGCCTATCCTGCTCTAAAAACACTTCAGTAGCAGAAGCTGCATGGTGAGTCATTCCATAACTAAATCTTACCTCATATCCTGTAGATGAGATCATAAACTATCCAAAATAAGGCATGTCTGAAGCACATATGTGAGAAACTCCACAAAAAAGACAGAGATTTGTATATTTTAGAAATTTGTGAGCCTTCTCTCTTAAAAAGAAATTTTCTTTTGTGCAAGTTCCCTGCATTGAATATTTGAGCAACATCACCCTCACCTCCACATTTTATCTGTAAATAAAAGCATACAGAATCATAAAATCACTTAGGTTGGAAAATACGTGCAAGACTGTTGAGTCTGACCATTGACACAGTTAAGTACACCACTGAACATGTCCCTGAGTGACACAGCTTTTAAATATCTCCAAGAATGGTGACTTCACCACTTCCCTGGGCATCCTGTTCCAAGGCTGGATGAATCTTTTTCCCCTAGCTTTCAATCTAAGCCTTCCTTAGGTGCAACTTTGAGGCCATTTCCACTTGTTCTATCACTTGTTATTTGGGAGAAGAGACATCACTACAATCTCCTTTCAAGTACTTTTAGGGAGTGATGAGATCTCCCCCGAGCCTCCATTTCTTCAGGCTAAACAACTCCAGCTCCCTCAGCTGCTCCCCATAAGACTTGTATTTAAGGCAGTCTACTTTTGCTCCACCTGAAGAGAAAGAAACCAGTTATTAACTAGTGAGAAGAAACAGCCTTTTTCCCTCAAATAACCCTAAGGGATCAAAAGAGAAATAAGTACAGTTATCTTGCAAAATGCAGCAACATCTCACAGTATATAGCTAGATTTGCCTTCTTTTTTCTGTAGTTACTCTGCTGTTTCAATATAAAATACTTGTTTGTGAGGTTTTTTTCAGTATTCACTAAAAGAAACTCTATAAGTCATCACACTTGGTGTGGCTGTGCAAATTCACTTACATCTTCAAAGAAAAAAGGTCAGAATGAGATTGCTACTCAAAAGCATGTCATACAGGTGAGACAGGTAGGAATAGATACCCTTTGTTATAAAACTTGCAAATTGAACATGGACAATATGTTCTGACATTTAAAAAAATGTTTCTTTTCTTCTCTCCCATGTATATTTAACATAACTCAATCTCATGAATATATAATTTACTATTTTCCAGTGATAATAGCAGAATGGAGAACATAAAGTATTCAAAAGATCAGAAATATGAAGGACAAGGTTGTAGTCTCAGATACATATCATTAGCAGCTAATAACATTACTCAGAAAATCAGAATTCACAGAAGTAATGTACATTAAGTAAAACCAAAACATGGAACAACAACAAAATATACTTCAGTCAGGCTGAAGTTCAAGCCTTTTACATATTTTGGGTATGTATTTAAGACTGTCAGCTTATTTCTTCTGAATGTGGTAAAATAAAGGTTTACAGAAGTATTTGTTACTTTATCTTTGATGCCTTTCCTCTCAAAAGTTTCCTGAAACTGTCATTCAATATGGAAGAATGGACAATTTCTGCCCTTAAAGTCAGTTACAAAAATAAGAAAAATAAAAGAAAAACTTCAATAACATTTTCTAACAAACCTTTTGGGTCTTATGTTATTTTCGTGAGCAATGAATAAATCATAAAATGGTGTAGATTTGGAGATCATTTAGTTCCAACCTCTTTGCCATGTGTAATGACACCTTCCACTAGACACGGTTTCTCAAAGCAGTATCCAATAGGGACTTGAACACATGCAGGGATGAAACATCCATAGCTTTGGGCAACCTGTTCCAGTAGTTCACCACCCTCACAGTAAAGAATTTTTTCTTAATGTTTAAATCAAAACCTACGCTTTTCAGGTTAAAGCCATTCCTTCTTGTCTTACCACTTCATGGCCTTGTAAAAAGTCCTTCTCCATCTTTCCTGTAGACTCCCTACAGGTACTGAAAAGACTGTCTCATGCCTTCTCTTCTCCAGGCTGAATATCACCGGCTTCTTTAACCTCTCTTCACAGGAGAGGTACTCTTTCCTTCTGATTATTTTTTGTGGGTCTCCTCTGAACTCATTCCTCCTCCAACTCACATGTCATGAACTTCTGTCAATCCATTATCCCAGCCTCTATTTGTGCTTGGGATTGCCCCTACCCAGGTGCAGAACTTAGCACTTGGCCTTGTTGAACTTCATGAAGTTTGCATCCAGCCCACCTCTCAAGCCTTTCATGGTTCCTCTGAATTGCATCCCTTCCCTCCAGTGTGTCGAACACACCACACAGCTTGGTGTCAGCAAAAATGCTGACAGTGAAATCAGTCCCACTGTCCAAACCACTGGCAAAGATATTAAACAGTGCTGGACACAGTACTGGCATCTGAGGAACACCACTTGTCACTGCTGTGCATTTGGACATCCAGCCATTCACCACATCCCTTTGAAGAGTGAGCATCCAGCCAATTCCCTCTCCACCAAGTGGTACACCCATCAAATACACACCTTTCCAGTTTAGAGATAAGGATGCCATGAAGGACAGTGTCAAATGCTTTGCAGAAGTCCTGGTTGATGACCTCAAGTGTCCTTCCCTTATCCACCAATGTTCTAACCTTGTTGTAGAAGGCCACAAGTTTTGTCAGGCATGATCTTCAGACACAGGAAATCCATGCTGGCCATCACCAATCAACTCTTTATTTCCTATGAGCCTTAACATAATTTCCAGGAGGATCTGCTCCATGACCTTGCCAAGCACTGATGTTAGACTGACTGGCCTGCAGTTCCTGGAGTCTTCCCTATTTCCTTTTATAAAAAAAGGGGTTGTGTTTCCCCTTTTACCGGCAGCATTAACTTCACAGGACTGTCACTATTTCTAAAATATGGATGGATAGTGGCTTAGTCGCTTTGTACACCAGTTCCTTTATGACCTGTGTATGTATCTCATCAGGTGCCATGGACTTGCGCACTGTCAGGTCCCTTAGATCTCAGGTTCTCACATCTGATCTTCTCCTACAATGGGCATTTCTTTATTCTCCCCCCCTTTTCCTTTGCACAAAGTTGAAATGCAACTGAAATAATGCAAAATCTATTACTGGATATATTGCTAATTAACTAATCTTAAATGAGGCATGTTAACTAAGAATAAATAGTGGAAAATAGCTGCAATTCTGGTGTTACAATTTGGTCTCTTTCATGTTAAAAGTGTTTTAAAAATGCAGATGGTAAAAAAATATAGACCCTACCCAAGCATTCATATTGATGTCACTTCAGTGCCATATTGCTTCTGAGTCTCAGCAAAAAAGGCCAATGGAAATGGCAACACCATATATAAAAATTATTTTGCAGTGTAGATGGATTAAACCTAGGGCCATTAACCTATAAAGATTATGAATTGCTTGTTTGAAAAAGATGATAGATACAGAGAATAAATTACGCACTCTTTAAATTCAGGAACAGTGTTTTCAGCATCATACCTCATAGAATTGGAAGATTCTACAAAGGAGGAGAGAATATTGATTAGTATTTTTCAGTTTATGAGAACAGGACTTTTCTACTTGCTCTCTGTAAATTCTATATTTAATCCAGAATTTATATAATATTTAGAATAGCAATTTATCTAAATGTCCTTCCTGATTGTTTTTGTTTTTTTTTTTATTTCCCTCTTTAAAGAAGTTTTGTTTGGCTTGTTTGTTATTAGATTATTTCACTTGGTTTGGCTTAGGTTTTCTTTTCAGTTTATTCTGTTTATTCTTCTTGCAGCCTGTAATTTGGCAAGATAGTCTCTCAGGTAGCTTTAAGATAGCCAAGCCAATGCATGTAGAGTTGGCTTTGTCTATTATATCTTCTTTAGGGACATTGGTGTAATTTTTCATTTTATTGTTTTGATAGATATGAGGCTGAATTTATTTTAAAATTGCTGGATGGTTTCTTGCTTTCGTAGTTTTCCTGCATCGATGCCTTATTTCTGTTGGCTTTTTTTTTTTCATGCGTAATGAGGGACAGAGAGAAGAGAAGAGAAGAGAAGAGAAGAGAAGAGAAGAGAAGAGAAGAGAAGAGAAGAGAAGAGAAGAGAAGAGAAGAGAAGAGAAGAGAAGAGAAGAGAAGAGAAGAGAAGAGAAGAGAAGAGAAGAGAAGAGAAGACCTAAAATCATCATCTAGTTTAACTGCCTGGCCAATTCAAGGCTGAGAAAAAGTTAAAGTGTGTTGTTGAGGGCATTGTCCAAATGCCTCTTAAACATTGACAGGGCCTCAAACACCTCTTGAGGAAGCCTTCATGCAGTAAAAAATATCTCCTGATGTCCAGTCTACACTTCCTTTGATGCAACTTTGAACTATTCCCACGTGTCCTATCACTGGGTGGCAGGGAGAATAGGTCAGCACCTGCCTCTTCACCTCCTCAGGAAGACATATAGAGCAGGTTCTTATTCCTCTGGCTGTTTTTTGAATAAAATCATACAGAATGCTAAATTTTGTTCACATGGGGTATTCTTCTGAAAAGAAACTCCACAACAGATTTTTACAGAAAATTCCTAACTTGTGCTACATTCAATTCTATGCCAGGGGAAAGCACAATTTGTTTCCCTTAACAGTGTCAGAAAAGGCTGATCTAGGTTTTCATAAAATAAATTGACCTTGTGCTGTCCTCTGCATCAGGGTGAACTTCACCCTATAGTAATAATGGCAGTGGTAACAACAGTAATTGCAAACAGTGCTATTGGACTGCAACCAGCCAGGACAATTTCAGGACAGCTACTATACAGCTCAAATCACTGAGCAAGCAGATGCTTAGCAGGCTGCTATTATATCTTTCAGTTATTGACAAAGAAAATCTCCTGGGTACCATGAGGACACCCTATCACTGTAGTAAAGCTGCTTAAACAGAAGCTATCAGGAAAAATTGCTCAAAAAAATCCCTAAACCAAAAAAAACTCAAAAACCAACACAGCAGGGAACAGGCTATTATGGTGCAACTCATATTGCCCAGTGTTACAGAGTTCTTCAGGGTATATAGTGGCAACAGGAAGGTCCAAACAGGGGTTGAAATGCCATCTCAGAAAATCTGTTTCATTTATTTTTTCTGAGGATTTGTAAGTTTGAATGTTTAACTGTGTGCCTAGCCTGTACTAGGGAAATACTGAGTTATCTTTTTATTGGATTTTGGTTTGTTGCAAATTTAAGAATATATAGGGAATGGTTGAAACAATAGTTTGAAAGGCAGATACATAGATATTTACAATGAAAATAATTTCCTTTTGATAAAGCAATGTTGTGAAACAAAAACTGTTGACATATTCAATAATATGCAGGTAAACACATCTGTCTGAATGAGTCCCTTCGAGCAATTTTTTTTCTGTCCCTGCAATATGTTTACATATAACACAGTCACAGAATATGCTGAGTTGGAAGGAAGGCTCAAGGATCATCAAGTCCAGCTCCTGGTCCTGCAAAGCACCATCCTGAAGAGTCACACCATATTCCCGAGTTTTGTCCACATTCTGTGTGAACTCTGTCAGCCTCAGTGCTGTGACCACTGCCCTGGGGAACTTGTTCCAGTGTCCACCCATCTTCTGGGTGAAAAACCTTTTTCTAATAAAAAACCTAAACCTCCTCTGATACAACTTCAGGGAATTACATTCCCCCAGATCCTGTCACTGGTTACCACAGAGAAGAGATCAGTGCCTGCCCCTCCTCTTCCCCTCACAAGGAAGATGTAGACCACAATGAAGTCTCCTCTCAGTCTTCTTCAGGCTGAGCCTTTCCACAGCACTTCTTTCCAGCATCTCATTCCCCAGTCTGTCCATACCTCCTGGGTTGCTTCATCCCAGGTAGAATGCAGCACTTTCTCTGTAGAACTTTGTATTTCCAACCCTCTAATTTGTTGAGGCATCTTGGCAGGGCCTTCCTGCCCTTGAGGGAGTCAGCTCATCTCAGTTTTGTATTGTTTGTGAATATGTATAGGTGTTTGTTTGTATAAAAGTAAATTCAAAGCACATAAATGGCTGCCTGCTTCTCTCAGTTTTTCATGGGAAAATCCTTAAGGTCTATGACTTTATGATGATAGGAAGCTGGACTGAGCAAAATGGGACAAAATAAAATGCTCACAGACAGATCAGTCACTAACCAGCTAACCAGGAAAATAAAGATGATGAGTTTCAAAAATGTTAGTCATTGGAGAGCTTAGGACACATGGAGGACTTAAGGAGCTCTTTGGAAAAAATTGGTCTTGCAGGGTAACACTAGGGACACATATAGACATCTGGGTTTGCTTTTGTCTTAATTTCAGTACATTTTTGTTAATCAAGATTATGTCTAAACCACTTTTGAGGACAGAATTTTTAATCTTACATTGCTGCTTATTTTTAAACAGTGATAGTTATTTGCAATACTTTAAATAGACTACCTGCAAACAAACACTCTAGCCTTGATGGGTTTCTATAAAAAAATTAAATATCACATTTAAATTACATAAAAATATGTGAAATTGCAGCATGTAGTGATTACTGTCATACTGATGTTGATCAGCGTGTGAAAATTGCTTTTAAAATTTTGAAAATTGCTATTCATTGTTAAAATTATACACTTTTCATAAATGTCATGCTATTTTTAAGTGAATAAATTTTCATATAATGGATATAGGGTATTCTTAGAGCACAGAAAAAAAATCAGAATTAAAATCCAACTTTAAGAAAAGAAAATTTTCATTTTGCAATGCAATAACTTTATTAAATTGTTTACATTTTTCTTAATTGAAAGCAAATCTGAAATGAAATTTTGTTTGTTGCCAAAAATGTTCAAATGGAAATTCTGCATGCAGTTGTCAGAAGAGTTTTTCTATCTGTATAAGTGTGACATGTCATCCCATAGTATATATTGAGCTCTGTCATGAGACTTGAGTTTACAGTTGGTTTTTCTAGTGTGAGTGTAAGCTGGGAATGAGATTTTTCCCTTCCATTCCTGGCTGACGTAGCTGTGTTCACATAATATTGTAGCATAGACCTGGCTTTATTCATGACACATAAAGCTAAAAGCTTGCATAAGTTTTTGCAACGTTGATGCCTTTGATTTTAAGACCTTTAAGACCATGTCTAAGTTTTCAATAGTATTTTGTTTATGGACACTGCATTAGCTCTGGTTCCTGAGAGAGTCTCTAAAGGACTACAGAAATAAAAATTATAACTAAAAGTAATAGGAATTTACCAAGTGTGTAGTGCAACTTGCAGGAATTTATGAAGCTAAGAAAAGAGTCTTATTAAAATTGGGAGGAAGAGAGGATTTTATGATCTACAAAATCCAATAGATACAGCCATACAAGATGCCCACACATTTTGTACCAGGGTAAATGAAATAGTTTTCTACTTTAATAATGCTTTGGGGAATATGTGGCAAAAAGGTTCTTGTTCCTTTTAATTTTAAAGTAGACTACCCCTCTTAATTACTGCATTCAGGCAGTCATGTACCACATACAACAGTTGTAGCCGATGAAGTCATGGAATGCTTTAAATCAGAGCAAACAAGAAGGATTTAAAAGGGAGAATATTATATTTGTTGGAGTTTTCTTTATATCAAGCTAAAAGTTAAAAAAAGTATGACAGAAATTAAGTCTGACAATCTTATTTAATGAAATCAATGTAAATTTTTTATTTGGAGCTTATATTTCTTGGATAAAATAAGTTTATTTAGTAACTTAAAATGCAGATATATATTTTTATTTTCAGGAAGTCTTCTCAAACAAAGAATTAAATCCAAAAATTTGACAATAATCAAGGTAATTTAACAATTAGTCATAAAATTATGATGTCCTTCCACTGAGATCTGGATATTTTCACTTGTAAAATACTGTAGATGTGTCATTTCATTATGCTTCTTACATTTCAATGAAAGTTTTTGCTAAACTGAGGTCCTTGAATTATGTCCAGGCCAGTATCTTCAGGCTTTTTTGATTTTGAAATGCTGTCTGATGAGTAATGCAGTTGCTTTTTTTAAAAAAAGCAAACAAATAAACAAAACTGTGAAGCTTTAAGGATACCAATTACACCAGAACACCATTACTGTTCAAAGATATAGGAATAAAGGATATCATTCAAGTCAAATGTCAGCAACAATTTTGTCATGTATGTGCTTGCACAATATATGGATGGCACTGAAAACTTTAACCAAAATGTGAAACAGAAATAACAAACATGCATAGAAATGGAAACGTAAAAAGTATTTTCCATTATGGCTTTGTGCAGAATGAAATGAAACAGCAATTTCTCTACCTGTCTTTTTAAGGCATGGAATAAAAGTGCTAAGTTGGATACACATTCTGTATGACAATCAAACATTGGAAGAACTTGATGGCATTCACTCCTGGTCTTACTTATTAGACTTGACATGGGTCAAAGTCTTCACTCTGAGAAGTTGTTTTAGAAGTTTCAGAGAAGCTGCTCATGATTTAATGTGCTGTAAATCAAACAAGATTTATTTTTATTGAGACTTGCAATGCAGCCTAGTGCTACCAAAATTTTTCAAAGGTAAAAATTCTTTCAGAATATGCTAGGTTGATCAGAAATGATGGAACACACCAATTTCTTTCCAAGATATTGGAAAAAAAAAAACTTTGCAATTAGACCCCCCCCCCCCCATATTTTACTTTATGTTGCATATAAAATTAGGGAGCTACATTATTTTCAATGGCACATAGACTTGAGGAAATTCTACTTCCCTACCAGGGCAGTAGTTCTATTGATATATTGATAAGACTTACTTTGGGATCTCAGATTGCCACTTTTCTCTCCCATCAAGGCACATTTATGCTGATTATGGCCTGGCACAAATGGCTTGAGGACTACTTTTTCTTGTGGGCCAGGGGCAGTGCCCATTAATAACCAGGGTGTACAAGGAATGATCAGTAATTTCTGTAGGAAACCACAAGAGACAATCAAAGACACATATTCATTGTGCCCAGGATGGTTGGCCTGCTCCAGCACAAAAATTTCCATCTTGAAACCCAGATGTAATTGCTAAATTCAGCTTCTGAAAAGTTGTAAGCTCAAATGCTCAGATGCAGAACTGTGTTTTTATTAGGCTAATTCATAGCTGCCAGTATGGATAATGGGCTGATGTGGAGATCAATGGTAAGAGAAGCACTAATAAAAATTAATTTTCACAAAAAGAAGGTTTTGGTCTGAATTTTTCAGTCTAAGCAGATGATCACTTTTTAGATAGATAAGAGTAAAAAATCTCCTTCTAATAATGACAAAAGCTTCTTCTTAATTTTTTTTTGATTCAAGGTGTTATATTGGTATAGGCAACATCAACAAATCTCTGAATGTGGAAGGAGCTGCATTATCCCAAGCCATAGTTAAAGAAATGGCTACCTCTGTTCCTTAGACTTCATATGTGTGTGTTGCATTCTTTCTGTGTAGGGTTCTGGTAGATTTATAACATGTGACAGAATATCAGCAGCACAGATTTCATGAGCCATCATTAAAATATGTAAATAATGCTGGTCTTAATATAACATAACATAAAATTTAATAACTTATTAATACCTCTGGTTTACAGATGGGAATTACCTTGATCCTTGTCACCCCTGGAGAGTCAAGAAATTCCATATAATGAAAGCTTATATGCCCCATATTAATAAAGTGAAATTTCTTTGCATTCCCAGGAGCTTTATAGTGAAATGTTATACCTAGTCAGAGTGCCAGCAAAGCAACATTATAGAAGACATATATTTTTTTAAGAACAGTTTATGGGTATTTCTTCTAGTATCTGTTACAAGTAATTCCACAGATCATGAAAAAAACACTTAATTTACATTCAGTTGTGGGCTTTAGATTTTAATTTGGGGGTTTGTTTAATTAAATACACCCTCTGTAATTTAGTTGCCAAGCCAGAAGGGAGGTTGATATGTCACCAATGATTTGCTAATACATCCATTTTGCAGCTGAATGAAATGACTATTTGCCCTAGTGTATATTCATGCTGCAATGGGAAGTGTCCCATTATAAGATGAGCCTCAAGTGTTCAAAAATATTAATGCTGTAGCAACTGGTGGTGTGGTAATGAGTCATAAATGACAACAAATGGCAAAAAAGGTAGTCTTATTCTATTTATCCATAAAACTACTGTTTTCTTACAAACTAATACAAGTACATAGATTAAACAAACAATCAAACAAAAAGGCTGGAGTAGCAGTTTTTTATTGTATTGTATTTAATTTTTATTTTAATTTTTATTCCCTGTTGTTTTATGGATTTTTTTTTGAGGGGCTGGATATAAAATGGGAGTAGTGCAGACCAAGGATACAAACCCCCTTGTAAAGCAGTGAGATGGGTCAGAACGGCAATTTATAACAAAAATCGTTATATTGTAATTTAAACAGATACAAAAAAAGAATAAATTTTAGAGGGAAAACTCTGAAAAGCATGGGCTGTAGATAAATTCATCATAATCACTGCTGTGCCAGTTAAATATCTAATAATGTGACACTACTGTGGTTAATTAAATAATAATATTGTCTATCTCTGTGACTAGTGTTGTCATAATGAAACAGAAATGCTGGAAGATGTAGCTGCTCCTCAGAGTCTCTTTAAAACCTGGAGGTATCATCATATACAGTTTGCTGTTACTGTAAAGTTACATTTTACCATCTTTGTTGGCAACAGGTTTTGGTGAACTCAGAGAAAACTTTCTGAGAGCTTTCAGGGCCTCATGAAGCAGGCCAGAAGGTTCAGGTGAATACTACTTGTACAAGTTCATTCCAAATATTTTTTAAGTGTTTGAACATATTTTTTGATACAATATTCAGACAATCTAGTGAGCCTACTCATAATATGCTGAGAAATTGCAACAATCAAGGCGGTTTCTGATCTTCTTCTCACAAGGGAATTTTTTTCTAAATTTAAAAAGGACATAGTCTTTCCAGAAAAAGTATAACTAAGGAGAATTATAGTCATAAATCTAGTTTCAATAATGAATAAGATATTTTTGTGCAATAATCTGATATTTTCATTCATACTTGTAATAGATTTCTAAAAGAATAAAGAAAAGAAAGAAATAAAGAAAGAAAAAAGCTTCTTGAAAGTTTAGGACTATATCAGCAGGCAAAAATAAAGCAAAACTAGAAGACTTCCTTTGATCTCAAACATCAAATTAATTGTCAGCTATTTTAAGCTCCCTTCCACAGCAGTCGTCTTGCAGCTGATGCTCCCCACGATCTCTCCATGTCTTGCCTTCTCTTCCATTGTACACCACAAATGGTTCTGCACTTGCGGGGTGAATTACACTTGGCTGAAAAAACAACCGAAAACTGAAGATGTTATTTTTCAGGAGAATGATTTACCCTATCATTTCCACTGTGGGTAAGCAAGCTTGTGACACAACAAGGCTCGTGAAAAACCCAAAATTCCAGGGTCAGAGCAGGCACTTCTGCACTTTTGAAAGAAAACTAGATTCTAACAGTGATCTAAGTAAGGCAAATTTATTTCGGGTATCACAGCAGTTCCTTTGCCAGGAACTTATCCATGCTTATGGGTGGATAAAGCACAACATGTTCTTTCTTATTTTCTGACTGCCTTTGGGGTCCAGCCACCAAAGAAACACAAGTAGTAGAGCTGACACCCTGTGTTCACATGAAGCAGATGCTTTCTATGTCAGAAACTGAAAATTTGTCTCCTGTCATTACAATGTAGTGAATAGTAGATGAATGTGGGTCAGAAACTCAGTTCTATTAATACTGAAAGGTTTTCAAGAAAAAGTTGAGAAGAAGGATTGGTTGTTTTGGTTTTTTGTTGCTGTTCTGGCCTGGCCTAAGGTCTGGTACATTTTGATTGAGTCTTACACATTCAAACAGAGAAATCCAGACACGTTACGAAATCATTGTAAATTATTAGCTTGATCAACAAGCACTGCTCAAACAAAGCCTTGCCTAGAAGAATGGAGAAATGAAAGGGAGAGCAGCCTTCTAATCTTTTATGCAGATTTCATTTTTGCTGGTTTTGGATTTCAAAAAGGCATTGCTGACAATTTTCAGTTTTTTAACACTTTGGTAAATTTCAAGCTGTATATTGGCTTTATTTAGTTGATTGAAGGTTTACAAGGAAGAATATGTTCCATTTTTTTAGACAAGTTAGCATAAATGATGAAAAAGTGAGTTTTGAGGCACTTGCTATCTGAAAGAGGTAGTTGAAATACAGGCTGACAACATTTTTTCTGAGTTTAACTTAATTATGTGAGTTTGTGTTTTCTTAGTGCTTGACTAAGCTTTTGACAACTTGTAAGTGGTATGTGAGTACTGCTGAGACTGAGAACAAGATGTTGTTTTATAAATATACTTGGCAGAGAAAAAGAGGAATTCATAGTGGAAATTAGCTTGTAAAGACTCAAGAACCAGGATATGCGAAGTAAACTTGGTTTTGGCAAGCCCATTCAAATAAATTTACCTAGCATATAAGCCTGAGGGAAGACTAAATTTTTCCATTCACCCATCATTCATCGTGCTCCTGTTTCAGCTTCCAAACCCCATTCTTCCCTCAGGGAAAACACGACTTACTGTGATTTAGCTGGGAAAATATGCCCTACACAAATCCAAAAATGCAATATCATGACATCACTCTTAAGTTCTGACTCACCAGAAGCCCAGCCAGCTCCTGTGTACAGCTATGCTCCTATGTTAAAACAGAGGGCTGATAAGGGAGGTAAGTAGGCTTTTGCTTGTGGCCCTAGGACACAAAATGATCAAGAATGACTGCAAGAACTTGGAGGCAAGTTCCTTAAGGAAGTTCTCATGGTCACACAGCAAAATAATGTAGCAAGTTAAATTCATGTGCATGTGTGTATACACACATGCATATAAATCATAGTGAGAGCTGTAAAGCCCTACAGCAGGTTTCCCAGAAAGGCAGAGAAACAGACCTGAGCCACCTGAGGTTGAATTTCAGAATTAACCTTGATTAGAGCACATGTGCCAGGGACCAGCAAGGTCAGACACTGCACCCTCAGACACTGCACCCTAAGGGTAAGGGATCCTGGAGAAGAAATATGCAGAAATCAACACCAGAAATGCACAGATGCAAATGTCTTACCCCTTTAGCATAGATGAATTAGGAAACATACATTTGTCCTTTGAGATGTCATGTATCTGTTCTCTTCCAATGCTAGTGTAATGATATGCTCATTGCCACCTCAAGACACCTGGAAAGAGTTTTGGGCATAGGAATTGTTTGCTTTAAGCTGTGTCCATGATCTTAAGTCACAGCTCCAAAATAGGAATAGTCCATCCATGCATCAGCTTCTTTCCAGTACTCCTGCCTCTCATTTGCACCATTTTTGGGGTATTTTTTTTTTAATTTAAGATCATAATCTTGGACAGAAACAAAAGTCTTAATTCTTCTGATCTTGTTTTGTTTTGTTTTTTGGTTTGTTTAATGAGTTTTCCATTTTTTTTCTAGTGTTGGTGCCAATTTGAGATTGCTTAGTGTTTAAGTTGCTTAATCTCTAATTGAAGAAAAGTTTTCAGGATCTATTGTGCCTTGTAATTTTTACAATCTTTCCTTTTAGGCACAAAATTTTTACAGAGAACTTTTTAACAATCTTTATTTTGATATATTTTTACTGCCTTTCCATGAATTGTCAAGATGAAAGCAACTATTAGAAAGTTCTAAAACCTGAAACAATATGCATAAAAGGATATTATCCCAATATACTTAACATTTTAAAACGTATTAATTTTCTCTTTTCTCCTTAAATGCATGGAGTAAAACATCATTAAAAGTGTGAAAAAGCTCCATTCTGTGGTGGATTTTGTAAGAACCATTATAAAAGTTTTGAAATTCTATCTATTTTAGCTGCTTGCTTAGAAATCTTGAGACTCTGTGCATGGTAAACTATGTACATAGCTGACTCTTCTGACCATTTATAGAAATGAAAGATTAGTATATTTTTCCTCTATTAGATTTTATTTTAATGACTAATAGACATACTGCAAAATATACAAATCTGAAACACCACTGGAAACACAGGAATAAAGAGAGATCATCTACATCAATTCTTTACTCCCTTTTTCCCTTTACACACTGCCAATAAGATTAAAGTTTTCCTAAGGCTTCAAATGAATGATGGCTCCTGAAAATAAAAAATTATCCTGGTGATCAGAGCACTGAGGACACAGAAAATGGGCATGGATTGAGTGGTGGACATTTTCTACTTGGATGTCTCCAAGCTTTTTGGTAGGATTTCTCACAGCCTCCTCCCAGAGAAATTCTTGTGTGACAGGCTAGACAAGGAGTCTGTGTAGTGGGTGGGGACTTGGCTGCCTGGCTGCACTTGGAGGGTGGTGATAATCAGCTCCTCTGGAAACTCAGGACTTGTCATAGGTGGGGTCTCCCTGGGACCAGGATGGGGCCCAATGCTGTGTGATATCTTCATGTGGCAGTAGGGCTCAAGCGTATCCTGATGAAGTTTGCCAATGATTACAAACCCAGTGGGGAAATAAACACTCAGAGCTCTGCAGGAAGGCCTGGATAGACTGGAGGAGAAACAATCAGAAGCCTTGCACATCACAACATATAATCTAGGAGTACAGCACTGGGATCTGCCCATTTGCATAGGAGATCTGCAGAAAGGCAGGTCCTGGTGGACAATAAGCTCAACATGAATGAGTAGTGTGCTGCTGCAGCAAAGAAGCAAGTGGGTTCTCACTTGCATCAAACCAGGGCATCACCAGCAGAGATAAGGAAATCATTATCCCACTCTATTTAGTGCTTGTCAGGCCACGCCTGCAAAGGGATTCAGTATTAATCCCTGCTATGGAAAACGTTCTAGACAGGTTGATGATGTTCCAAAGAAAGGCAACAAAGATGATCAAAGGACTGGGAAGCCTGTTGAGGAAAGTCTGAGGGAAATGGGTTTGTTAAACATTGAGAAAAGAAGGCTTGGAGAAGACTTTCTCACTATGTTCTAGCATTTAAAGGGTGACTGTAAAGATGGAGGCTCCTTCTTTCCAAGGAGTCATGTGGAAAAGATGAGGGGTAATGCACACAAATTAGTCCTGCAGAGATCCCATTTAGACACAAAAGGAATTCTTTACAATTGGAAAAATCAGCCATTGGAATTATCTTCCTAGAGGCTAGTCTGGGAAATTTTGTTAGATTCCCCAAAAACGGGTGCTTGTAAGATTCAGTGGGACAGGGTGTCTGGACTGTGCTTTTGCTGTGAAGTGTTGTATGAGGAGTTCCCTTTCCAACCTGGTATTCCAACACTATGATTCTATGATTGAAAGTCATTCTCTCTCTTAGAAGAAATACTTTCACCCTGGAAGACTGTGATAAAATCTCTGGGACATATTTCTCCCTTCTCTCCTGGGACACAAACTCTTACTTTTTAAATAAAATAAAAACAGTCCTCCAAGTTTTACATTCTTTCTTCACTTGTCCCACCTGTTCTATTGAAATTTTATTTGCCTCTGTCTGATTCTAGTTTTTTCCAGTTTTCTAACAACATATGAACCTGGAAGTGGTTCTGCAGCTACATTATTTGTAGAGAAATAATTATACCTCACTTCATTTTCTGCTTGCAACTCATTTCCTAGAATGCTAGAAAATACCATTTGTACAAGAGTAGTTGTCTACTTGGACACATTTCCAGTCCTCCATATCTCAGATTTGCATCTTTCCCAGCCTCGTTGCTATTGTCACTGTATATTTTGATTTCATTTTTTATGTGTGCAGTTTTTGTACCTGGCCATTTCATCAATTTATCAGGATCAATTTAAATTCACAAGTTGTCCTCTGAAGGGTTTGAAGCACTCATCAGTTTACTGTTGAGTGTCAAGGCTGATAAGTCACCTAGGTTGTTAATGAAATCATTAAAAACACAGGACGTAAGACAGATCTCTGTAGGGCCACCCACATCAAGCATTTTCCTTTTTTCTTGACAGCAAACTGTTGATAGCTGTTTAAGCTTAATAATTTCAACCTTATGTGAATCTGCCTGTTGGTATTTTAAACCATTCCATATGACACTGAAAACTAGAGAAACATAGCTCTCCATTAAAAGATATTTATAAACTGCAAATAGACGAATTGTCTGTCCTATAGAAGTTCATTTCTATTGCTCATGAAATGTTGTCTGGAAAGAAAAAGACGCTGAGCAATCCATGAGAACACAAATTCTGTCGTAACGTGACATTTTCACCCATATTTTCTTCCGTCTCTGTATTCTGTACAGATAATTGCATAGCAAAATGCTTACTTTTCACATTCCAGCCAGTCA
Source organism: Molothrus aeneus (assembly GCF_037042795.1). Taxonomy (NCBI): domain Eukaryota; kingdom Metazoa; phylum Chordata; class Aves; order Passeriformes; family Icteridae; genus Molothrus; species Molothrus aeneus. Next base: position 100,986,055 of record NC_089648.1, read on the forward strand.
GCCATCCTATTATTGTTCTCATCACTCATACAACCTTCAAAAAGTGTTAACAACTATCAGCCACCTCCTTCCTTTTCCACACCTGAGGCAAATATACGTTAAAGTCTTCTTCCATTATTAATTCAGTTTGTATGGAGTAAAGATCACTTTAAACTGAAATCTTTACAGTTTTCTATTTTAAATGTTATGCTTCCTGTCATTCTGAGCAAGTGAAATGCTGGACTTATAGAAAGAAAATCAAATTATTTTTATTTTCTTCTATATCAAAACCAAAAGAATCTTGAAAATCTTCCTTGGTGACTAGAATTTTTTATTTCCACTGAGCTGTGGTCTATTTGTCTTAATTTGACTTGAAAATTATGCCAATGAATTCCAGAAAGATTTTTTTCCTACTTATATCGTCATAATGTTTCTTTAAAAAGCAAGGAAACAAAATATATTACTTCATAAAGCTGAAGATACCATCCACAACCACATTACCATTTTGTTTGCTTCCTTAGACAAGTTTAGAGCTGGCTGTGGGTGGCCTTGAAGGTGATGATAGAGACCTTGAATGTAGGATGTTTCATGAGTAGAGCAATATATTGAACAGGTGACAGATTTATTGGGTAGACAGTACTTCTTACTTCAGAACACTGCAGTATTCTGCAGCTGCTAAGGTGGTCAGGCACTGGGAAGAGGCTGCCCAAAAGAGTTATGGACGTCAGATCCCTGGAAGTGTTCATGGCCAGGTTGGATGGGGCTTTGAGCCTCCTGGTCTAGTGGAAGGTGTGTCTGCCCATGGCAGGAGGTTGGTGGTCTTTAAGGTTCCTTCTCAAGTAAACCAATCTATGATTGTATGATTCAGGGTACTATGGGGCATTTGTGTACTATGGGGCATGAGGTGATGCAATTGGGAATAACTGAAGGGAGTCCCTGATCCATCAGAGACAAAAAAGGTTTTAGCCTGACTAGAAACGAAATCACACTAATACCATTGCATTGACAGTTTGTTGGTATTTCTTTGAATATTTCTACTGCAAGGGCCTCACAGGAATTCATGCTATTTTAGGAAACCTGAGGACAGTAAGAGCTGTATGGGTACAATTATGGTCTAGGGGTGAAACAGCTTTTCACAGAAAAAGTGAACACTTCCTCAAAATAAAAATCTCTGAAAATCATTATTCTGTGTGGAAAACAAACAACCAAAAAACACCATCACTAGACCAACTTTAACTGGATGATGGAGGCTTATTTTAGCTTCCAGACTTTTGGGGTGGAGGTTTGTGGGTGGGAATTGGCAATCACTTTTAATATATTCCTTTGTCATTAATATGATAACATAATCATCCTAATGAGTTTCACCAGTCATATCATAATATGTTTCTGAAAGAGAAAAGGCATATTTCAGTACGTGTTATTGAATTGCCAAATTTTATCTCACATTATTAGAACCAAAAATTTATAATAAAATTTGACAGGTTCATTGAAGAAGTAATTTTCTGTTTAAATTTTGCAAATTAATTTCATGATATATTAAGAGTTTGTTTGTCACACATGTTTAGTACAACTCATTAATCTGATAAGACATTCAGCAACTTGAAAGGAATGTGATATTGGGCTTTATTGATGTGATACCTTATCAGGATTTCATAATTTCTTAGGAATGTCTGCTTGATCTAATGTAATTTGGATTTTTTTCAAATTTTTTTTAGAAGACAAAAGATAAACATTGTTCTCTTTTTCTATAGGGAGGAAATGTTTCAGGGAAAAAAAACAACTATAGAATATCTTAAAAATAGAATGATTCAACAAAATCTAAATATTTGATGTTATCTTTTCCCCCAGAAAATACCCCGAAATTATTTTTAAAATAGAAAATCTTAGGGGAAATTAAAATATTAAACCCAAGGGCTAGTTGGGCATTTGAAAAACTTTCCAGTGATGAGTTTTATAATCTTGTGGCTCCAGGAAAGGTATGCAGGAAAGGATTGACACATTGAGTATAAGCTCTCTTTCACTATTTTATTTTATTTTTCAATAGTGCTAAGATGATGGTGGTTACCTTACAGATGCACAATGACATGACCATCCCTTCAAGTACTTACAATTTGATTCCTTGCACCTTCAATCTGCAACTTCTGCTACAACTGCCTGGAGCATTATTGATTTAAATTTGTCTATGACAATGCATGTGGTTGCCTCCGCAGGGTGGATTTGTTCTCATTAGTGCTTAACTAGGAAAAACATCACAAATTAAGACTTTAGAGTAAAAACTGGGTGATTCTCTGTACTTTACTGATTTTGGTTATCTTCTGAACATCTCTCTATACACATGAAATTGCCAAATCAGTGCTCAGCAGCAATGAGGTGCTCACTGGATACCAGTGAGTATGTAGAAAAGATGAGTGAGTGTAAGATAGAAGAAATAACATTATTACTTTCCTCCAATGTGTAAAAGACAGTACTTCAAAATAAAGATTTTAAATACCCTTCTTTAACAATTTGTACCAAACTGCTGCAGTTCTAAAGACTGCATTATTCCTGTGGTTTTTGCAATCCCCAATCAGTAGAAGGTCAAACAGTTCCTATGATGTTGTGATAGCAACCATCCAGAAAACCTCATCAAAATTTAACAACATTTAATGGCCCCTATTGTCACAATTGAGATAAAAGAGTGAAGATGTAAATACCTAAAGCCACAAAAGTCTACAGTACCTAAATCCATATTACAGAGATAATGACAGTGACATTAATAGAGAAAATGCTTTCTGAAGGGTCTTATGGAAATTCCAAGATGAAACTTTCTAGCTCCTGAAAACATGCAAAATTTTGTAACTATTTTAAATAGAGGGGTTGTTATATTATTCACATCCCATGTAGACTGTGCATTTTTATTTCTGTAAAGGACTTATAAATTAAGAATTTCTGTTGACCTTAGCTGTTGAAAAACATTGCAAAACTTTAAAGAAATTTATTTAGGAATTAAAATCACAAGCAGAGTCCTATCAAACCAGATGGTAGAGTGCTCAGAAAAACAACACTGAAAACTATTTATTTATAATATTTCCCAGTAATATGGAGATTTAAATTTTATATGTGACAAATGAACATGCTTTAGAATTCCCTGCAGTGGTTCTGGACTACTTTTTTGTAAATGGTAACAGTATTTTATGTTAATGTGATATGAAATTATGTTAAACTCATGTTTCATCTTGTTTTTCTTTTCCCTCTTCCTCATAGCTAGTAATATATAGAGGAAGTATCTACAAATCTTGCCATGGATTGCATAATCTTTTTCAAAGCTATCCACCTATGTGATGCTAGCGAACAACAAAAGTTTTAATTCGTATCACATTTCCTACAGTGCTATCAAAAGATTAATGCCTGCAAACAGTTCCCTACTTCTCTGGAGTCATCTTGGCTATTATCTGATATTAAAGCTGTGTCTTATATAACCCAATAATTCAGGCTTTGAATATAGTGCTAAAAAGAAATAGATAACTTCTAAGAGGAATTTTTTCCATTTCAAAATGCCCATTAAAAGAAGTGAGATGCTTCAGTCTCAGAAAATATGCACCTCTTTCCACTAACTACAGAAACAGCATCGTTTACTACTTTAGACTAAATTTTTTGGTAGCTAAGGCTAGATGAAATCAATGTCCTAGCACTCCCTAGTTCCAGAATACCCAGAGCCCTATGAAATGTGCTAGCAGCCCCCCTGTTAATCGGTGCTGCAGAATCAACAAAAATCTGTATTAAAAACAATGCATTATCCATCTATCTTGCAACTTTGAATGCTCTGGACTTACCTTTATCATGTCAAAGGAAAGGGATTTAGAAAATCTGGATATGTAGGATGAAGAAGGAAAGAAAGCAACAAAAAACACATGAAGAATATGAACCACTGTAGACCTAGATTCTGAAGACACTTTAGGAATTATATGTTTCACAAGTGGCTTCTGTGGCTCCATTTGCACTACTTTATTGTTTATGTTTATGCTTTGTTCAAGATGACTTTCTGCTTTTCTTCATCCATTGTGTGTATGTATTTGAAACACTAAATACCAGTAGATATCTCTCTGTTTGCATTCCTCAGCAAAGAATTTTTCTAGCTGGCATCTTAGGAACAGAATGGTTGAATCCAGAAAAAAAAAGGGAGATTATATTCTACAATTAAGTTCATATGGAAACATGAATAAACCTAACTCCTTCATATAAATATAGCAGTTCCAATATTCAAAATATAGTTTCTGGAGTAGCTCAATTTATCAAACCACCTGCTCTCACAAAAAAAAGCATTTGTTCCTTTTCTTTATTTTTCCTCTGCCTATCTCTGCTGCTGTTCTAGCAGTATGGTCACAATTTCATTTGATTCCTGATATGTGTACCATCTCCCAGATCACCAGCTCCGAGTAGGACTATTTCCTTCCAGGTTAATTAGTTGCATTAGTTCATGGCTGGTGTAGGAAGTAGCTGGGGCAGTGAAAACTGTTTGCAGTGAAAACTTGCATCTGGGTGTGATAGGGGCTAGGGCTTCCATCTTTCAGTGGAGGCCAACACTTTAATTATCTCGTCAACTTGATTGGAAATGCAAGTTGTGGTTTCATGGCCAGTTTAGCACAATCCAAGATCAGGCTGCTGTATATTCATACCATCTCCCTTGTGTCACTATTGATGGTTATGCAGCCTAGAACTATGCCAGGAAATAGCAAATGACTAGTTTTCTACATTAGTGTCTGTATAGCTCTCCAGAGAGTATAAAACATGAGTAAGATAACCTAGAATTTATGACTTGTGCTTGTAAATGTGGCTTATTTGATTCACAAAGCTCCTAAAACTGGGGCAGAAATACTGGAAGCTTACTCGTAAGATCTCAGCAGCGTTTACAGGACATGTATCAGTGTGATGACAACAAAAAAGGTCCCTGTGGCACTGTAAACTTTCAGTGATGCCACAATATTAGGACACTAGAGAGCTCTGCTATTTACAGTTCTGGTTTAGCAGTGTATGGGATCGATGACTGAAGAACATGGAGGATCATAGCACTAGTAGCATAGGTAGCTGGGAATTACACATTTTCTGAAAAATGTAAAGTTGCAAAGTTGCAATTCCTCCCCATGTACCTTTCTTCTCAACAGTTTTGTCTTCCTTAAAAAGTCTTTATAAAAACCAAAACAAGAAAACATAAATGAAATGCAATAGCTGTAACTCATCCTCTACTTATACTCATATTTTTCTGCTGATTTTCTTCCACAAAAGGTTGACTAATAAAAGCCTAATTTATTTCTGCAGGTAACTGAAATTTAACAGTTTGTGCTGCATGAAGAACATGTGTAACAATGTGCAGTGTATAACAACTTATAATCATGGCTGACTTTCACCTTATCTCTGGGTGTGCCAGGATGGATGAAACTTTATTGCTTTGCTGACATACAAATGAAACTTCATTTTAATCATAATATCATGGTGGTATTTGTCTGACTCAACTATTATTAGACAGCAGGTCTATGGCTTCATCTCAGCTCCCTCCCATTGCTAAAGATGTTAAAGACAAGTGGGATGAATCATCCTCTGTTGTTAAATAGGTTAGACTAGCTTTGATATCATGTCTTAGTTACCTAGTAAAAGCAGAATGAGAATAATCTGTTGACTGCAATGAACTCTCTTTAAGTAAGATCGCAGTGGCTGATAAGTGGCTTCCCTATCAGTCAGTAATTTCATGTACACCAGGTAAGTTTTTGGAGTGTGCTGGGAAATGCTAATTCTCACTTCATCTGGACAAATGGTATCACTTCCTGTTGATGTAAGCCATGAGAAGGGTCTCCTATACCAGATGGAATGTTCACTTTTCTGGTACAGGAAAAGGAGGGAATTTAGGAGTAGACTGATGTCAGATTATATTGCCATTA